>NW_019154123.1:26799265-26942540 GCF_002288905.1 Enhydra lutris kenyoni
TGGGGATAAAAATATATGTTTATAAAAAATAAAATGTAAAAAAAAAAAAAAGTAAAAAAAAAAAAAAGACTCTTGCCATTTGGGGCATTACAAGCTACACTGGCACTATCTATAGATACCACACACAGCCAATGGCATCCTCCCCTCATGCTTTAGGAAGAGTTCTGGAACTCTGAGGTGAGAAGAAGAGGACTGCCATGACATTATCTGAGGAGGTGACAGCCCAGACTCTGACCTACTGCAGAGAGCAGCCCTTACCCCACGTGCCCACAAATCCCGTGCCTGTGCAGTCCACAGTGTGCTTGTGTAACTGCCTTTTACCTGCGGCTGGAGATGACAACACTTCTGGTGATCGCGTGCTGCTCTGAGCAGCGGAGGTGGTAGATTTAGGAGTCAATACTTCAGCTGCGGAAATGTGTGTGACTGGGAGAGGAGATGTTCTGAGGAGATGTGAAGCCGGGCTGTACTCTTCCGTCACACCAGGCCCTGGGGTCAATCCTTTCACTGATGTGGGTACACTGGTCAGGGGGATCGATTGGCTGGTAGCATTTCCATGCACCTGGCTCCTTTCTGTGGTGACAGCCCTTTCTGTGGAGATCTGCGGTGCTGGGATTTCAGGGCTGGTTGGCAAGAGCTGTTTTTCAGCCGTAGTCTGTACTATTGTGGGGTCAGCCATCGGAGCTGCTCTGGTTGACACAGGGATGAAAGGATGAGAGGTCTGGAGAATGGTGGTTGTCAAAGCTGGAGACGTCTGGGGTATGCTGATGCTCGTGGCTGAAAGGGTTTGCTGAGTGGAGGACTCTGTTAAGGTCGAGGGCCTAGGGATCCCTGGTGTAGACCTCACTCTTACAGCTTCAGTGGCCTCTGTGGGCAGAGAATCTGGGCTTGGTGGCTTTGATTCTGTAATGACTTTCTCAGGGTATGGGTTACTCTGGTTCTTAGGATCTGCTGTTTGACTCTTGGGGAGCATTGCCACAGATAATGCTGTTGTCTCAGTCTGAACTGAGGTCATAGGAGTGTCTCTTGCCCTGGGCAGGACCAGGGTAGGAGGTGAAGGTGGTAGGGTTGTTTGGGGGGCAGACGGTGAAGCAGGGGTAGATGCTGTCAGGGATACTGGTAAGGGCGGTGGTGAGGAAGACATGGGCTTGGGTGCATCGGGAATGGACTGCAGTGGAAGAGCAGAGGCCCTGGTTGATGGTGAGACTGATGAGAACAACTGGTGGGACTGGGACACTGAAGGCAGGGGTAAAGGGGGGCCCAAAGAAGAAGAAGAAGAAGAGGAGCCACGAGTCAATGCAGCATCAGTGTCCAGAAGAACCAAAGTGTTGGGCCTGTTGATGGTGGGTGTGTAGGAGGGAACACTGGCTGTGCGCACAGCCAGCGACTCAGTGGAAGGCTGGGCGTACTCCCTGTCATAGGATGACACATTCCTTCCTCCAGTCTGAGCTTGAGATGAGGAAGAAGAGTCTGAAAGTGAAGAGTTTGAGATCTTAGTAGAAGAGGTAGAACTCTCCCTTAAGTCCGGGGATGAACTGTTGTCTGTAATGGAAAGCAATGCCCGTTCTCCTTTGGTGAAAGTGGATGAGACATAGGTGTGGTCTGTGTAGTCACTGGAAGTCCCCTGTTCCATATCCATGCCACTCACTTGACTGTAGCTAATTCCAGTGACTGCAAATGGAAAAACCAAAGTTAGGTCAACTCGACAAACAAGAAATCTCCCAAACACACCCTAAATGCTTTCCTTGTAGAGACAGTTTTTGGTGGCGAGCATTTTGGAGGAGCGGTGTGGGCAGGCGGGAATGCACAGAGTCTGTGCGGAGGATTTTTACCACCTGGGAGGAGTGCGGGAGGCGGCAATGGAAACGGTAATAAAAGAGAAGTGGGGCCAGTGGCTGAAGAAGAGGGAATGGGTCCAAATTCCTTCCACATGCTTTTTTTGATAAAAGCAAACTGGTATCTAAAAAGCTCTTAAGACCCCAATAGAACAATTGTTATGTCTAAATGGAAAAAGGAAAACCCTCCCAATTTTCCATTCCGTATAATGATAATGAGATATTTCTTTCCCAGGAGATTGACTTTGGCCACGACTGGCCGGTCTCCTTTATTCTAGGCATCCTGGCAGACAACATCACACATGGCTGAGGCAAGTGGGGGGAAGTGGGAGAATCCAGAAAGTTCTCTTTGGACAGAGCTTCTAAGGTACTTTCTGGGTTGACAGCAAACTTGATCATTCTAGGACTGTAGGTACACTGACAGGGGAGCGGAAGGGATGTGGGCAGAGTTCCTGCTCCTCACCTCCCAGGGCTGGCGAGGCTGCCAGGGAACCTGAGACCAAGCGGGCGTCACCCGTCAGGGTCACGTTCCCATGCTGGGTGGCGCTCTCGGTTTCTCTGGGCACTATCACAGAGTGCCCCACTTCCCCTGAAGTCGTGCTGGCGTTGGTGAGGGACCGCAGCGTGCGCTCTCCATTCCCAGTGAAAGTAGCTGAGGTGTGTGGGAGGTGAGCCTGGGACGTCCTCTCCTCCACCTCAGAACTGCCTCCGGGCCCTGGACCGTCTTCAGTGGCTGCAAGAGGATTGAAAGGAGATGGCGGGTCAGCGCAGGGCTGGAGCAGCAGCACCGCGCAGGAGTCCCAGGAGTGACCTGGGTTTTCCCGGGTCTTTCTTGACAACCCCACGTGAGAAACCACAATGTGGTGCTCCCTGCAAACCCGTCTCAGGACCAAAACCTCGAGAGGCACTGCAGATCAGCATACCCATTCAGGCAACTGGGACTGCTGGGAAGGTTTACTACTTCGGCGAACAGGATCGATACTGTATTTCTGCTCGGGGATACATAACAGAGCTTATGTCAGGGAAACTGGTGGTGGCAGTGGGGCTGGGGGATGCCCAGCAAAGGACTGACTGGCCCACAGGGGCTTTAGATTTTCTGATGAGGTCCAGGAGGGAGATCCCTCCCCCCATTACTCAGAAGGCTTTTTCTTCCTGGGAGGGCCGGAACTGACATGGGGCTTATCATTCTTCTAGAGCATTAGTTTTTTCCCTTAACGCATCAGTGAGAAATGCACGGTGGCTGGAGATTAAAGATTGGCTTATTTTCTGTTCTATGTTCTTTTTCTTTTTTTTCTTTAATTTTAAAAAATATTTATTTGAGAGAGAGGGAGAGAACACACACAAATGCACAGGTATGGGGCACCTGGGTGGCTCAGTGGGTTAAAGCCTCTGCCTTCGGCTCAGGTCATGATCCCAGGGTCTTGGAATCGAGCCCCACATGGTGCTCTCCGCTCGGCAGGGAGTCTGCTTCCCTTCCTCTCTCTCTGCCTGCCTCTCTGCCCACTTGTGATCTCTGTATATTAAATAAATAAATAAAATCATAAAAAAACCAAAAAACAAAAAACCCCAAATGCACAGGTACAAGCAGGTGGTGGGGGGAATGGCAATGGGGAGGGAGAGAGAGAATCTCCAGCAGACTTCCTGCTGAGCCCAGGGCCCCATGTAGGGCTCAATCTCATGACCCTTAGGATCATGACCTGAAACCCAAAACCAAGAGTCAGATGCTTAACTGACTGAGCCACCCAGATGCCCCAAGTTTTGTTTTCTTAATGTATTTATTTTCTTGGTGAGAATGGGACAGGTGATGCCTGAATAAATATCCTTTTCCTCCTTTCTTGGGTGTATGTTTTATGCTACAAGCTTGAAGACTCATATATTAGACTATCAAATAAACCCTTCTCAGAAATTATGGAAATGAGGTCCAACTCTTCCTAGCCTAAATACTGCATAATCTGGTTCTATGAGAAAACAAGTTCTTTTTTTTTAATTTTTATTTTTTAAAGATTTTTTAAAATTTTATTTATTTGACAGAGAGAGAGAGATCACAAGTAGGCAGAGAGTCAGGCAGAGGGGGAGGGGGAAGCAGGCTCCCTGCTGAACAGAAAGCCCGATGCGGGGCTCAATCCCAGGTCCCTGAGATCATGACCTGAGCTGAAGGCAGAGGCTTAACCCACTGAGCCACCCAGGCACCCCGAGAAAACAAGTTCTTTCCCCAGTTCTTAGTCCTATTCCCAGACCAGATTAGCTATTTTTTTTTTTTTTTAGTTTATTTATTTAAGTAATCTCTACACCCAACATGGGGCTCAAACTCATGACCCTGAGATCAAGAGTCATATGTTCTACTGACTGAGCCAGCCTGGTGCCCCCAAACTAGCTCTTAAAACCTCATGGAAAACATAGGTAAAGCTGCATGTTAGGGAAGCTCTCTTCCTCGTAGATCTGCATTAAATGGCAGGAATGAGTCAGGGGACAGGGATACACAGCAAGTGCTCAGACAGCCAGGAAGCAGGGAGAGACGTGACCTGACCAATCTGAAGGGCTTAAGAGACCCATGGGAAGTCTGCCAGGAGCAGCTTGAGGGTTGAGTGTATCTGAGTACAAGTTCCCTGGGCAGAGGGGACAAGGTCCAGGCTGGGGAGATTACAAGACTCTTAAATGGAGTTTAGGCAAACAAGCCCATCAGGCTTACAGAGTTAAGAAAGCAGAGAGTCGTGGCCTGAAACCGGGGGCTGCCTCCAAGCCCAGAAAAAGGAACAGACCAAGAATTCTGAAAGGCTGGATGGCAGAAGGAGTCTGCTTTGACTGATTCAGAGCAAACGAGATAAAGCATTAGGTGAACTGACTGTGAGCTGGTTTTGGGAATGAGGCTATTCCTTATCTGAACCCTAAGACCTGCTCACCCTGAGATCACCTTTCCCACACAAACCCACTGAGCACGCACCATGGAGTGAAGGGTACTGGTACTCAGGAGATGCACACAGGAAAGGGCATGGCACCTAAGCTCCCGGTTTGAGAAGGAGAAAACTCTGAGCCCCACGTTGTGAGGGTGGAAAATGAACCCTTTTGTCCAGGAGACAGAGCTTGCAGTTTCCACGCACATACGTGAAAAAGCACAAATATTCCCCACCCATACATGTAGTACTCTTTCATAATAAGCATGTGCTTTTCCATCACCAGTAGCAATAAATGCTAATTTTCCCCATCAATTAAGACGTTCATATGGGGGAAATGGAGCCCCTATTATCAGTGGCAGAGAGGTACAGATTTAAGCCCTTTATCTGCTTAAATGGTAAATTGCTGCATTTTTGCGTCATTCAGCACATACTTCACCCTCACAAGGTGGCTGAGAATTGTTGGTAAAATTACCCAAAAACATTATTAAAAAGGACCATCAAAGAAAGAGTGTTCTCAAATTGATAAATTGGACTTCATCAAAATTAAAAACCTTTGTGCTGCAAAAAATGTTATTGTCAGAAAACTAAAAAGAAAACCCACAGAATGGGAGAAAACATCTGCAAATGGAGTATCTGATAAAGGACTAGGAATACCGGATCCAGACACTATAGAAAGAAACTCCTATCCGAGTAGACTTTCCCCAAAGTGAAAAAACCCTCAACGTCATTAGCTTGAACATGCAAATCCAAACTGCCTGGGATGCCACTTCACATCCAGGAGGACGGCCATCAGCCATCGTCACAACAGGTGATCCGCAGTAGGTGCTGGGGGAGGGCCCTGAGGAACTGGAACGTTCCCACCTTGCTGGTGGCAATATGAAATGGTGCAGTCACTTTGGAAAGCAGTTTGACGATTCCTCAAAGGTTAAATACAGAGCTACCCTATAACCCAGCCATTCCGAGAGAATGTAAAACACATCCATATGAAAACTCGTACCAGAATGTTCTCGGTGGCATTATTCACAATGGACAAAAGGTGGGAAAGCCCCACATGTGCGATCACTGATGAAAGGATGAACTCAGTGTGGCAAATCAGCCATACAAAGGAAGGAAGTACTAACACAGGCCACAACAGGGATGAACCTTGAAAATGGTATGCAGAGCGAAAATCACAAAAGGCCACGGGTCGTAGGATTTCATTCACAAACTCTCTAGAACAGGGGTGCCTGGGTGGCTCAGTTGGTTAAGCGTCTGTTTGGCTCAGGTTATGATCTCAGGGTCCTGGGATCGAGCCTAGTGCCGGGCTCCCTGCTCAGTGGGGAGCCTGCTTCTCCCTCTCCCCCTGCCGGCCGCTCTGCCTACTTGTGCTCTCTATATATTTCTGTCAAATAATAAATAAATCTTAAAAACAACAACAACAACAAAAACCCAACAACTGTCTAGAATAGGCAAATCTGCAGAGACAGAAAGTAAGTTAGTGGTTGTCAGAAGCCGGCAGGAGAAAAGGATGGGGAGCGAGTGCTGATGAGCACCAGGTTTCTTTCTGGGGCAGGGGAAGCATTCTGGAATTAGTGGTGCTGGCTGCACGACTCTGCAAATACACCAAAAGCCACTGAAATGTACAGTTTGGGCAAACTTCACAGAATGTGAATTCTATCTCCCTAAAGCTGTTTAAACAAGGGGGAGGGAGAGCTGCTCTTGAGGAATGTCCAGGCCTGGAGTGAACAACAGTGCCTGAGAAGGGAAGATTTTGACCTTCTAGAAGCTGTGTGATTAAGGCAGGTCTGGGGGTGTGGGGCGGGCTGCAGGGGACAGAAGGACATGGTGATCTGTGTGTGGGAGGGGCTGGTGGCAAGATTAACTCCTGGGAGATGAACCAGGAAATAAGTGGGGCTATACAGCTGGAAGAACGGCCTGGGAATGACTACAGCAGAGGGGCCTCCGGAGCGGCTCCGTGACCGGCCCCTCCGCCCTCCGGGGGGTGCAGTCCTGTGAAGGGGACACTCACTTGAGCGTTCACCACGCGGAGCTGAGGAATCCAGACTCTCTGAGGAGGACGAGGACAACAACTCGGTAGCCGGTTCAGCGTAGTTCCTCTGGCCCGGCGCTCTGTCACTTCCTCTAGACTGGGGGGCAGAGGCTGAGAAGTGGGTCAAAACTGAGGCGTTCACAACTTCGGGATAGGAAGTAGAGCTTCCTGTCACATCTGCAGATGTCTTGCTGTGGGTCAGGAACCAGCGCGCCGTGCTGTCTCTGCTTCTGCCCGACGGGACAGGCCTGGACGCGGCCTCGGTCTGAGACATGGGGCTTCCCAGCTCTGCCTCCGAGCTGCTGGCAAGCTGGTCTCCTCCGAAGGCTGGAAGGGGTCAGGGAAACAAAGGCCATGACACAGATGGGAGAGAGATTCCCCAACAACTGAGATGTGCGTCCTCCCTAAGCAAAGATCCCCTTCGCAAGGACCTTGTAGAGTATATATTATATGGGTAGCCTGACAGGCATTTTCACAGTCTAGATAATTATTTCAAACCTTTTCGATGTCAATAAGATAGCAATACTAAAAATAAGCGCTGGTGAAGAAGGGAGCTTTGAAAGAGAATGTGCTAAGTAGTGGAGTAACTTGCAGGCTTGGGTGTTTTCTTGTCTTTCCCCCAAAGGGGTCAAAGGACTGAGGGGGTTACGTCCAACATATATGATGTGCCCACATAAAGGGCTTGCTCAGAGGCATTCTTCTCAAGCAATTCCACTAGTAATTCTTTTTTTTTTTCCCACTAGTAATTCTAATTTTCAAGTATAGCAAACAAAAAATAAACTAGAGGGCATATACTGAAATGATGAATTTGAAGGACTATACTTTTATCTGCACATGTTATTTGGAAGAACAATCTGTGCATAAGCTAACTCCAGCTAGTCTGAAAGAACAGGCCTACTCTCACTGAGGACAATCCCACAGGTGGTAAGAAGCCGTCCACCGGGCCAGCTCTGAGGACAAGCTCTTGACTCTGCTCTGATCAAGCGACAGGACCACACCCTCACTTCTTCATCTCTCTGAGCTTGTTTCCTCACCTATAAAAAAGCAGGAGGCATGATGCCTGTCTGACGGACTTCACAATGTTCTCATAAGGATGCAAATAAAAATGTGATAATGTGGTGTACCAGACAGAGGAGATGGCGTTAGCTGAGAATACGCTCCCTTTTATTTATTTAATTTTTTTGAGATGGCAAATGGTCGTGAAGCCATCTTTCAAGACAACCCAACAGTTTTTTATTTTTATTTATTTATTTAAAGATTTTATTTATTCATTTGACAGACAGAGATCACAAGTAGGCAGAGAGAGAGAGGGGGAAGAAGGCTCCCTGCTGAGCAGAGAGCCCAATGCAGGGCTCGATCCCAGGACCCTGGGATCATGACCCAAGCCGAAGGCAGAGGCTTTAACCCACTGAGCCACCCAGGTGCCCCTCAACAGTTTTTTAAATGTCCATAAGAGATCAAGTGAAGATTAAATACTTACTTGGGGAATCATTTTGCCAGAATCCCACGGAGACCCGGGAAGATGCAAGGCCAAATCCATTTTCTGTGGACGGCTCGATGAATTCCCCATTTCCCGGATTCCTGATTATTTCCCTATTTCTTTGCAACCCTGCCTCAAAGGGTGAAGAATGGGCCGATACTGAAGTCCTGGCAATTTCGGAGTCCTTGGGGAAATTCTCAGTCTCATTTAGGGGCTGCAGACTGACGGTTAAAGACGGGAGCATCCTGGGGACACCAGTGGGGAGCGTGGTGGCGACACGCTCGCTCGCTCTCCGACTCGCCAAGGCACTTGGGAGAATGGTGGAGTTGTTTAGCTCCTCTGTGCTTCCGGAAGCTAAAATGGAAGAAAATATGCTTTAACACTACTCCGGGGTTTAAGAAAATCAGGGATGCATCTAGATACAAATAATGCTTAATACCTTTTGTTGCATAAATCTAGATAATGTGGATCTAAATATAGATAAACACATCTGACGCTCTCTCTTCACGGGCTCTGATTCTCATAGAGCTAAGTGAGGAAGTGGTGAGGTCCTTCACTTAGCACAGTGGAAAGCTTTGGCTCTAGCTGAAAGGAAGACGGGAGAAAGCCTCTAGACATTCTTTGCCTTGGTTTTTATAGAGGAAGGAAAAAACTTCTACTCTGGAATTCCAGCTTAGAGATTATACAGGGAGTGGCCATCATGATAAGGTACAGGTTTTTGTTTTGCTTCATTTTAGCCATGAGATCCTTTTGTTCAAACTGCTGTTGTAGATTAAAATCCAAATATATAAATGAATAAAAGTAAGGCAGTTACAGAAGCCCTGCCTCCAGGCCACCCCTGGGGAGGCCAGGGCTCTGCAGACCACAGTGGGAATAATACTAGCCTAGGGCAGTAATTCCAGCCCTTGTCCGCATCAAGCGTTCTCTACTTTTCCCACCTCACGGCCACGTAAACCTGAGGTTTTGAAAGACTATTAACTGAACTGCATTTAAGAAGTAACAGAACAGGGGACACCTGGGTGGCTCAGTTGGTTAAGCAGCTGCCTTCGGCTCAGGTCATGATCCCAGCGTCCTGGGATCGAGTCCCACATCCAGCTCCTTGCTCAGCAGGGAGCCTGCTTCTCCCTCTGCCTCTGCCTGCCATTCTGTCTGCCTGTGCTTGCTCTCTCTCCCCCCTCTCTCTCTCTGACAAATAAATAAATAAAATCTTAAAAAAAAAAAAAAAGAAATAACAGAACAGGGGCTCATGGGTGGCTCAGTGGGTTAAGCCTCTGCCTTTGGCTCAGGTCATGATCCCAGGGTCCTGGGATCAAGCCCCACATCAGGCTCTCTGCTCAGCAGGGAGCCTGCTTCCCCCTCTTCTCCACCTGCCTCTCTGCCTACTTGTGATCTCTCTCTCTGTCAAATAAATAAAATCTTAAAAAAAAAAAAAAGAAGTAACAGAGCTTCGAGTCAGCAAGATATACTCAATGTTACCACACTGATTTGATTTAATTCCATCCAAAAGTGAACAGGTCCCATAATTATAGTCAGCCTCATGAGGCTTTGGAGACCGGCTCTCAAGCTTACATACCACGCCAGTGGGCCGCTGGGAGATCAAGGACTCCAGGATGGGAACACTTTTTTGATGAAAAGGATAGCAGACACCGGTATTAATTGTCAAGAGCCTCAAAAATTGAGTTATAGGCCATTTTGGTCAAAATACGCAATCTGTTCCACAGAAGTAAAGTGGCTTGCTAATGGCTCCTTTCCACAAAGAACTTTGCAAAGGACACCCTAAGAACTGGCCTCCAGAAGGGCACCCTGAGGTTCTCATTCCAAACAGGAATAAACCACAGGAAAGCATGGTGAGTGGGAAGAAACATGGCCGGCAAGATCCAAAGGCAAGAAAAAACATTTTTCTTTTTAAGCCAAAAATAATAAAAGTACTTTATACCTTTATAATGAAAGGTTTCAAGCTGTTATTTACGACCCAGAAAGGGAAGAATTAAGTTCTCATTATAAATGGTCCCTTAAAGGGGCACCTGGGTGGCTCAGTTGGTAGAGTGTCTGACTCTTGGTTTTGGTTCAGGTCCTGATCTCAGGGTTGTGAGACTGAGTCCCGCATCAGGCTCCATGCTCAGTACAGAGTCTGCTTGAGATTCTCTCCCCCTCCCCCTCCCCTCCCCCTCCCTCTCCCTCTCCCTCGGCTCCTCCCCTGCTTGCACTCTCTCTCTAAAATGCATAAATAAAATCTTAAAAAAAATGGTTCCTTGAAGACCAGTCCTATGTACAGCTGTGACCAAAAGCACAAATAAATATCAAATATAATTAGAGAGAGGGGGAGCACAGGAAACACAAAGGTTCCTCTGACTCTTGTACAAACCACAGAACCAGCTACGCCTAGAACACAGCCTGCAGTTCTGCTCACTGGGCCTTAAGGAAAGCAAATCGAAGACGCGAGCAATCCACACAGCTAGTGACTGAAACAAAAAAAAATAGACTGGACCCCCAAATAGAGCCCTAGCCTACTTGAACACACCCTTACTTGAAAGCAAAACCAAACAAATAAAAATCCATTAGTATAAAAAAAAGGAATGCATAATATAGACATGCTCCAAAGCCTCACTAGCCACTTAGCTTCTCAGGCCTCATGTCATTAGAGTCATCATCTGACCCTGCCAAGTTACAAGCTCCTCAGTTGCTGGGTGCTCTTTCAAAGCACTATTCCTAGCCAACTGCAGGATTTCATCGAATCACTGCACGGTGGCGGTTAACTTGGACTCAGCCTGAGTACATGTACAGCAAATCAATGGCCACAGACACACAGTTACGGAAGTCACAAACGCTGAAGGCCACGAAAGGACGATGGTTGTGCTGTCCCTGACCAAGGCTCCGTGGAACACTGCTTCATCATCTCACCGCCATTATTAAAAGCTGCCATTTACTGACCAGTTCGATGTGCCAGTGTCTTACATATACCCTTCTACATTGTGCTAAGTAAGTACTCGATAGACATAATCCCTCTGAATTCTCACAGTAAAGTTGTGAGTCCTTCTGTACTGAGTACTTCTATACAAGTGCTGCCTCTTCCCAGAAAGAGAGAATGGTTGGTCAAACTCATCGAGAGTCACCCCTTACACTAGTCTCTGTGCTGAATACATCTCGGGGGAAATTTACCATGTTTCTAATCAATGGGCCAGCAATATTGGTTATTTAATACCCGCCGTCCCTTGCTCATTTCTACCCCTGAAGCACCCATTCAAAAATGGGAAGGCCATCCATTTGGGAGCAGAAACGAGCCAAGTTCCCTAATCTTTAGAACAGGAGGTATAAAGAATGCCCCACTCATCTGATAAAAGTGTATGGGTCACTCCCCAATCCCAGCACAAAATGCTGGAACCTCAGGCGTGCAGCGAATGCTCAACCTTGGTCTGACAGCTGTCCAAGACCTGCTGAACACCCAGCTGAAGCAGCTGATGGTTGAGAAAGATATGCTACATCTATAATCTCCTGAGTTATTTATGCTCTCTCTTCCTTTACAAAGTGAAATCACCACAAAGCAATTTACCTGGATCGCACTGGCTCAGCCACCCACAGACATACTTTCATGAGTTGAGATCCATTATTATTATACCCTGAGCTCCTACTGAGAATCTATATAAAATATTGCCTTTTAAAGATCGTTAGCACAATTTCCTCAAAACAGCAATCGGAGGCATTTTCTATTAGGATTCTCAACACTCCTTACATGAACAGTCGTCTGAGCATTCACGGCCCCCAACACACGCCTGCCTAGGGATGAAATTGTCTGCTTACTTTATCTGACAATGGTCTCGCACCCCACCCAGTTTCCCTTTGTGCCCTGGTTTCCAGGAAGCTCAAGGCTAAATTTAGTGTTCAACTGCAGCCATTCTCACACAATTCAACATATACATATCTCTTTCTGCCTTCAAAAGAGAACTTTTCCTGTTAGTTGCTTTACTTATTTATTTTCCCCCCAGTGATCCAATAGCACATGGTCCTTGCAGAACATGTGGAAAGTACAGAAAGATCTAAAGCAGCAAGAAAAATCATTTCAAATGGCTCCTGATCTCTTTCTAAAAATCTGATTTAGCAGTCTGGGCCTATACCTGCTTTAAAGCATACATTCCTGGCCTATCACTTATTTTGGGGAGCAGGGAACGCCTGGCTGGCCCCGCTGCAGATGAAGTTGTGCTGAATCCCTGTTTCTTCGTAGCAGAGAGAGGAGGGACAGGAGCACAGAATACCAAGGCCGGGTGTGTTGGGAGTAACAGAGGCTGGAGCTAGGAAGGATCTTTATGATCATGAGGTCTAATCCCTTCATGTTTCTCCTAGAGAGCCCCATCCTCTCTGGCCAGGCTCCGGGTGGCTACGTGAAAGCTTACTTTGAAGAGAGCACAACTCATGGGACTGCTCTAAGTGCCAGGACTTTCGCTGGGTCACATTTATGGGTGGATTGAGTTGCCAAGTGTCAACAGGCACACCTCCCCCCTCCCACCCGCCTCGCTCCCCCTTTGCTTCCCTTGTACAGAGTGCCAGCCGGCGAGGCGCCTCCAGGTCTGCCTCGGGCAAGTCCTGCTGGCTCTCAGAGCTCACGCCTGCGTGCCCCTCTATCCTGCTGTCAGGCCCAGGCCGCGATACTAAGCTCCCAGGATGTAGATTTAAGGGCTGGTAGGAGGTATACCAGAGCTCTGGTTCACAGGTGAGCCGTTACTAACCCCACAGAGCTGTGTTTCCCATGTGGCTTCAAGTCTCTCCAGGGAGCAGGGAGGCTGGCAGACTAGACCCAGATGGGTCATTTAACATTCCCTCATTTAGCAGCACGTAAAGCCTGATATAGCATCTAGTTTTTGAAAGAGGTGGTCCTCAAGATAGCACAGAATACCCACGTTAGTAAAAAGGAAGAGAAATGCTCAGTGAAAGACTCAAGGAGTAGGAACGATATGGCAGAACTCTTCAAAAACTAAAGGGGGACGCCTGGGTGGTTCAGTTGGTTGGACGACTGCCTTCAGCTCAGGTCATGATCCTGGAGTCCCGGGATCGAGTCCCGCGTCGGGCTCCCAGCTCCGCGGGGAGTCTGCTTCTCTCTCTGACCTTCTCCTAGCTCATGCTCTCTCTCACTGTCTCTCTCTCAAATAAATAAATAAAATCTTTAAAAAAAAAAAAAAAAACTAAAGGTATAAGTTTCTTTCTTTCTTTCTTTCTTTTTTTTTCTTTTTAAGATTTTATTTATTTATTTGAGAGAGAGAGCATGAGAGGGAAGAAGGTCAGAGGGAGAAGCAGACTCCCCATGGAGCTGGGAGCCTGATGTGGGACTCGATCCCTGGACTCCAGGATCACGACCCGAGCCGAAGGCAGTTGCCCAACCAACCGAGCCACCCAGGCACCCCTCTTTTTTTCTTTTTTTTAGATTTCATTTTAAGTAGTCTCTATACCCAATGTGGGGTTCGAACTTACAACCCTGAGATCAAGAGTTACATGGTCCACTGACTGTCAGTCACCCCTACAAGTATAAGGTTCTAAAATGACAAATGCTCAAGGAACTTGAGGGCCAACTAATTTTTTAAATGTTGAAAAAATCTAGATGACGACAGAGCCAAGTCTAGTAAAGTTAGAAGCATAGGCTGATTTTCAAAATATAAACCACAGTAGTGGGTTGAATTTAAAATATAAATATTAAATGGCCTTGACCAGAATCAAAATGTAGCTTCCTAGAAAACACTTCCTTCCTACCATTTAGTAAAGTTGGTTGTAAATCACTGAACCACAGACCTTTGAAGCTAGAAATAGGCTCATAGCTTTTATCCAATCTAACCAATGTTTAAGAATAATCTTAAAAGGAATCTCCTAAAGACATGAATCATAAATTATATACATATGCAGTCAGCAGAAACTATACATAGTATATAAAGGAGAAACTGGCTGCTTTAGGTATTCCAGAAAGGATATCCAGGTTCAGTTTTTGCTTTGGTGACATAAACCCAAACCCCTAGTCTTTCAAAGTATCTCTAAATCCTAACCTATGAAAATTTGGAAATGGCAATTTTGGAAGCAACCTAATCTCTATTTCCAAGACGATTTCCAGCCCTCTCTGTCCTGCTTCCTCAGGCATGTGGATGAAAACACATGCAGCATACACGGATTCTGAATAAAACCTCAGAGGTGGGAAAAGACAGAGTTTCCAGCATTCTCTTTGGCCTGCGGCTGGAGGAGCCTTGTGATACTGGGGCATGTGCTAATCCCCATTACTTACCAACCCTACGGTGGTCTGAGATGGCAGGGAACCTAAGAGAGTGATAGACACAGCCTGGGTCCTCGAGAGGATCACAGTGCCTCTGGGGAGATGGATGCTGAATACCCTGGTGTGACAGGGTGGACGGCACATAGGCTCAGAGGGCTGAGAACAGGCTTGCTGAAAGGGAATACCTGCACGGGCAGGGGTGGGGGAGGTGGTGGGGTGAGGGTGAGCGGGGCAGGGAGTGGAGCTTAACTGATGACTAGGAGCTGAAGAGGCAGAGAGGTGAGTCCTCCACTGCCCGCAGTCTCGCAAACACGGGCACTTTGTTTTTGTTTTTGTGGGTTTTTTTTTTTTTTAAGATTTTATTTATTTATTTGACAGACAGAGATCACAAGTAGGCAGAGGCAGGCAGAGAGAGGGAGAGGAGGAATCAGGCTCCCTGCTGAGCAGAGAGCCCGATGCGGGGCTCAATCCCAGGACCCTGGGATCATGACCTGAGCCGAAGGCAGAGGCCTTAACCCACCGAGCCACCCAGGCGCCCGTTTTTGTGGTTTTTTAATGATACCTAGAAAAATGTCTGTTATCTTTGCGCTTTGTTTTTTTTTAATGATACCCAGAAAAATGTCTATCTATGTTATCTTTGCCATTGCAAGAAGTGATTTTGCAATGATGAAGAAACACAAATCTAACTCCTAATCAAATGATACAACACTCACCATTTCACTCACCCCAAAGCGTGGCCTCTTATGCAAGGAGACATATTGACAACTCTCAGTATACGTGGGGAGAGGGGGACAAGCAGGGGATGGTGGACACAAAGGGCCTGTAGCAGCCATTAGACCAATTCTAACCTTCCTCCTTATGCAGTTAAAGAAAACATATTTTAAAGATGGACTTCAGAACAAAGATACATTGTACAGATGGTACTTCTGCCCCAAATACTTTGCATTTGTCCCTAATGCCTTTCCCCCTCAGCCCCTGTGACAGGGATGTTACTAGGGAGCTGTGTGCATCTACTACTTCTATTCTGGATGACATCCGTGTGGGAGGCTGGGATAGGAGCACTCACCTGAGGAGGGCTCTGAGGGAGGGGAGGAAGCCGGAGTCCTGGAGAAAAGCAGCCAGGAAAGCGCCGGGCCTGAGGTGTTTCTCTTCCCCAAGACTGTGATCTCTTCTCCCATCCCCAGAGCAGGAGGAGGGGACTGTCCTAAAACCCAAGTGGCAGCCACTTGGCTGTGCACAGTCACTTCTTCCGGGAGTCCCTTTCCTCTCTCCACGGAACCCCGGGATGTTAAGCTCTCCGTGTGGGAAGGGTCAGCTCTTCCTTCGGACCCCGAGCTGGATGGCAAGTGAAGTGTTCCCAGAGCTGAAAGCAGACAGTAACAATTACAATTCCATCAGCAGACCTCCAAACGTCTGAGTAATGGGTAGTGGGCTCACCTCTGACCTCTGTGAGGAGAAATGAGGAGCAATTATTCATTCTACAACAAATTCACTCCTGAAGGAGAGACCGCAAACCAAGACAAAGCCTGTGTTCAGATCTCACCAACAAAGACGGCATTTTTAGTGGTCAAGTTATTACAAAAGGGGCACAATGAAGCTAAGTGTCAGACGATATGGAATCAAAGATCTGATTCTGATCTCCATGACCCGTCACTCACATTCCACAAAGCTGGTCTCAGAACTGACTTAAAGTCAACATAAACAAAATTTCCAATATCTGCATGACCAGCATCCCCAGGCGGCACCCTGGGCAGTTCTAAGCTCTACGTCCATCACTCATGAATGGAACATAAAATACTGTCCTTTGCACTCCTTATAGCATTGAGTCCCCCACCCAAGCTCCTGGAACTAGCTCGGGAAACCATGGGGTGATCTTTGATGGCTTCACCCTCTACTTTTAGGCTGTCACCAAGTCGTATCAATTTTCCTTTGTGAAGAGTCTTTACCAATCCCTTTCTCACTGCACCGGAGGCCACCAGGCTGTGGATCTTAGCACCCGGCTCTGCCTGGGTGGTCCCCTGACTCCAGGTTCCCTCTGTCCCATCTCCCACCCTAGACGTCTTCTACCTGCCTGCCAGCCGACTCGTCCCCAGATTTGCTGTGATCATGTCACCGCCCTGTTCAAAAACCTTTGGTGACTCTTCCTACCACACCAAATCTAATTGGCCTGGTCTTCAAAGTCCTCTGTGACTGCCCCTAACCCCCTCCACACAGCTGTCCTCTCCTCCATGTGGGACTGACCCCCTCCCCATGGGAAGCCGCTGGCCAGCCAGCCTCACAAAGAGACCCAGCTTCTCTTCTTTCCTCACGTGATCTGTGGACCCCACTCCTCAGCTACTCCTTCTACCTTGCTCAGATGCACAGAGAGCCTCAAATCCCAACCATAAAACCTATGAGCTGTTTGACCTAGACACCTCAGATTAATTAACTTCTCTACCTTCAGTTTCCAAATTCCTCAAAAGAGGATAATGTGACCTCACTGGCTTGCCGTGAGAACTGAAGGAACAGATGTGTGGGTGTGCAGTAGGTACCCAATTGGTGCCACTTTTCTTTGTCCTCCCTTCCCCAGGCAAATCTTGCACATCCAGCCCCAGCCCGTTCTTGAAACCTTTCATGACAAGGTGCCAACCCACTGAGCTGTGCAGATTAAAGCAGGAACCACCGTTGGAGCCACGTGCACACAGACCCAGCTATGTGGCCCATTGGACCAGACCTGGCACCTCCCTCGGAGACTGCAGTGTGTGGCATGGTCACCGGAGTCACTGGGATTCAGTCTGGCCACAGAATGTCAATTCCACGGGACTGCTCAGGCCTCCAGGCCTCTCAGTCCTCACGTGGACTATGCTGCAAACTCACTCAATCACAGCGAGCCACAGAGGGCGTCCGAGCCGCACAGCCCAGGACCCACAGCCCAGGACCCTTGGATGGGCACCGGGGCTCAGGCTGGGGAAGAGGGAGATGCAGAAACTTCGTTTTCCAGGAGGGGACATACCTGCAGGAAACAGGCCATCACTGGCACAAACTCACCTCTGGTGAGGCTCTGGGAAATCAGAGCCGTTGCTGTGTCAGCCCCAACGGGGGAAGTGGTGAAATTTGTCTTCCAGGAAGAGTTGTTTCTTCCTCTAGCATCTGCTGCTTCGGTCTGTGGAGTGAAGTTTTCTGGAGCATCTGAAGACGTATGGTTCTTTGTGGGGATCTGAGTCCTCACAGCCTCCTTGGAAACCACTGTGGAAAGGTCCATTTGGTTCTGATCAAAGGTGATGTTTTCTATGTGGGATTCAGTGTTACTTTCTGTCCAACTGCTCCTTTCAGCGGCTGAAACAATAAGAAAATAGATCAGTGAGAACTTGCTGGCTTCTGAAAAAGAAGGAAACCTTCAGAAAAGCCATGAGCAGATGTATCGGTGAGGAAGTAGATTCAGATCAAATCATTTCACCTTTCTTTTTTCCCCCTTGGGAATTGTTCTGACAGTCCAGTGGGAGAAATTATGAAGCAACAACACCAGGTAGGATTGAATTTTACAGGAAGTGGAATAAATGATGGAAACCACTAGAAGAAGACCAGTGTGGGGCTCAGGGGAGAGCACCTCAGGGGGCTGGGCAGGCTCAGGAAGGGGTGTGGGGGGTACGTGTCAGGTGTGATAGCAAGGAAGGAAGCACTTCTGAGCATAAAGGTTGTGAACTGTGCTTCCTGTGTGGTAGAAGGTAAAAGCAGACAGCTCTCCATCCTGACACCCACTCTTGCAGGCAGGGGATCGCAGCTGGGACAGACACAATTCTGGAAAATCTGTGAAGGATTTGGCCATATTATCAAAACCTCAGTAATATAAATAGGTTTGATGAAGTGATTCTGTTTCTTTGAATTCATGCTAAGGAAATACTCAAGAATGTGAAGAAAAATTTAGCTGCACTGATATTCATGATGTCATTGTTTATAATAGCAAAAAAGAAAGGAAGGAAGGAACAAACAAAATGGAAAATCCTACAGTAGGAGATCAATTAAATCAGTTGCCGTATATCTATATGAAAGGACACTCTGAGGTATTAAAATAATGTTATAAGATAAGATAAAGATATTCTACAGGTATTATTGAATTAAAACAAGTTTTCAAAATAGGATTGAACAGCAATCATGCATGCGAGTGTGTGTGCCAAACACCGATCAATGTAAGTTCTCAACGTGCCCTCATTGTTCAATCTTGCACAACGCCGAGGAAGGTGCTGTCATCCTCCCCACTATGCAAGGGAGGCAGAGGAGGCACAGGGGGTCATGTTCCCTTGCGCAAGTCACCAGGCAGCCTGCTCCCCGAGCTCTCACAGTACCCAGTGGGCAGAACCAAGTGCACTGTAGCAAATCCTTGGATTCCCCTCATCTCCAATGCAGAGGTGCCAAGGAAAGGTTGCTTATTCATATAGAGTGTTATTTGACCTTGATAAATTAGGGATGGATGCAGGTTAGTTAGAAAATATACTGAAGTGATCACTTGCTGCCATATTGTCCAAGATGGCGGCAAAGAGAGCACTGGTTAAAAAGTTCTGGGTCCTATAAAAGTTGTGGGGAAACTGGGCACAGAGGTGGTCATCGGTGGTGTCAAGTGCCATTTGTCAATGCAGGGGGTTCAGAGTCAGAGTAGGCAGGTGGGACGCCCGAGTCCAACCCAAGAAGGCTGCCTTGCTACTCTGACGACGTCTGCACATGACCCAGAAATGGCTTGGAAGCTAGAGCCTGCCAACTAGAGCTACCAGCTCCTGAAGATCACACCAAAAGAACATTCTAAGAGCCATGTCCCTGGATATCCAAACTAATATGGAAGTGAATAGGAAATACATGTGCTAATTGGAGGGCACGGAGTTTAATGAGTTTCTAGAGAAAGCAATGAGGACAAGGACCATTTAAAGTTATTGCTGATTACATGACTCCTTTAAAAACCTATTTTTATTTTCCTCATTTGGGAATGCAATCTTCTTTTCTGCCTAGGATCAGGGGCTGTGGGCACTGTTGAGAAACCTCTGCAGGAATAAATGAAGTCACCTCTATCTGTATGAGTCAGGCAAAAATGGCCAACCATCACACCAGTAGAGGCTACAGGCTGAACCAACACTTTGGCTCAAAATATCACACATACACACTTTCCCAAAAGGAACAAGTTATCTTCTAGATCAGCATTTTAAGAGGTGTATAAAGTAAGACACGAATGCAAGCCATGTATGTAACTTCATTTTAAAAAGTTACAGGTGAAATTAATTTTAATAAATATTTTACATACTCTGACATATTTAAAATAGTAGCATTTCAATATGTAATTGATATAAAGATTATTAAGATACTTTGCCTTCTTTTTCTGGTATTATACCTATAAAATCCAGAGTATTATTCTAGCTGTACACTTCAAGAGCACAATAGCCCCACGGGGCTAGTAGCTACAATACTGGACAGTGTAGTTCTAGACCAGTGGTTCTCAGCATTTCCCCACTCTGGTCCCTCCTGCCAGAAGTGTGGCTCACGTATTGGGGTTGGAGGCGTGGTGATTTAAAAATCTTCCATAAGAGATTCTGACAAATTTTCCTAAGGGAACACTTTTCTCCCCAAATCCCTTGAGAACTGCTGTTTCCATGCTTCCTATTCTGTTTCCTGTAAGTGATACTTAACAGAAACTTCCTGAAGAGGGAGAGAAGTTGCCCAGGCATCTGGGCTCTTCTGGGGCCCAGCCCCAGATAGGCAAGTCCCACATTTAGCTGGCAGTGGGCTATGGAGGGGTGTTTCCAGGGACAGCCACCAAGTCCATAAGTTAATCTTGAGACTGGCGGGAGTGAGGGGTGTTACAGAGACCAGAATCCCACCCACACGGCATGTTCCCTTTGTTCTTCCTATCTGAGCTGCACAGCAAGCTGGTCTCCAGAGAGAAGGTGAAGAAAGGGTTTGAGGAAGCTTTCTCTCCCTTTGGGCACAATGAGAGAAATTAGTCTTAAAAGATGTCAGAATAAAAGTGATTGTGGAGAGGTAGAAAGGACTCAAAAACCATACACTGAAGCTGGTAAGCCATGAGCAGAAGAAGAAAATGAATTTCACTCTATTATAGGCTTAAGATGAGTTTAAGATTTGGTTATTGTTGAGCCTCTAAGGCTCGTATGGCTGAGTCTCTGAGGAAGCAGCAAGATGCCCTTCTTCAAGGAACTGGGAACGTCCTTAGTCAGCTCAAGGAATTCCACTACAGCCCACAGAAGGAAGAGAAGGGCCACATAAAGACAAGATGTGGCTAGCAGTGAACCACGCAGTCTCCCTGGAGAATTGGCTAGAGACGGAAGAAAGAAAAAAAATGTGCACGATCAACAAAAGAGAAAGGCGGACAATATTCTTGCACTGTCCCAAATAACCTTGCCACTACAAACCAAATATGATAAATAATGTATTTTTTTAAAGATTTTATTTATTTATTTGACAGACAGAGATCAAGCAGGCAGAGAGGCGGGCAGAGAGAGAGAGGAGGAAGCAGGCTCCCTGCAGAGCAGAGAGCCCGATGTGGGGCTCGATCCCAGGACCCTGGGATCATGACCTGAGCCGAAGGCAGAGGCTTTAACCCACTGAGCCACCCAGGTGCCCCGATAAATAATGTATTTTAAAAAATTTTTTCTAAATGCATTGCTGAGTTGGGAAGTAAAGAATCAAATCTTCTAAGACCAAATATGAGCCAAGAGCTGGAATTCAGAGAAGTGAGCTAATTCCAGAACTGGCAGCTGCCCTGGGACACCTGCTCAACTTCTGTGACCTTGAACTCCTGTTCTGATTACCAAGAGGATATAGGAGATACGAGACAAAACTCTTAAGAAGGGAGTCTGAGAGGAAACTCTTTTTTTTTTTTTTTTAAAGAGTTTTATTTATTTATTTATTTGACAGAGAGAAATCACAAGTAGGCAGAGAGGCAGGCAGAGAGAGAGGAGGAAGCAGGCTCCCTGCTGAGCAGAAAGCCCGATGCGGGGCTTGAACCCAGGACCTGGGATCATGACCTGAGCCGAAGGCAGCGGCTTAACCCACTGAGCCACCCAGGCGCCCCTCTTTTTTTTTTTTTAATTTGGTTTGAATTTTCAAAGACTATTTGTTTTGTTATTTTTAAAAGATTTTATTTATTTATTTGACACAGAGAAAGAGTGAGAGAACACAAGGAGGGGGAGCAGTAGAGGGAGAAACGGGCTCCCTGCTCAGCAGGGAGCCCAACATGGAGCTTGATCCCAGAACCCCGGGATCATGTCGTGACCCAAAGGTAAATGCCTAACTGAATGAGCCACCCAGGCACCCCGAGGAAATTCCTATATAAAGCTGGGACGAGGGCTATACCATATCTATAAGGCATATAGAAAACCAATTTTCCCTGCAGAACAGGACAGCAAGGAAAGGTGGCCTTTTGATCTCGGTTTTAGGTAAAGGAAAGTAAATTTCACTCAAGAATTTTTAACCATAAAGGTAGCCTTCATGTGGGTGTGCAGCATGAATTCACAATGCCTCTGTGGTCTAAGCCTCAAGCCGAGGTTGTATTTTAAAATTGGTTCTGGACTTTGTAAATATACTAAAACCACTAAATCATATACTTTAAAAGGGTGAACTTCATGGTATGTAAATTATATCTCAAATACACATGCACATATGTGCACACACATACATACATATACCTCATTAATGGAAAGGAAAAGTGGTTCCGAAATACAGTGCCTCCTGCTCAGCAAAAATAAATGTGAATGCTCTCTAAACGAACATATCTTCAATCCAACTTTATCATTTATTGATACAATTCTAAGGAAAAAGAGATCGATCACCATCAAAAGGCACAAAATATATAAGAAAAAAAGGCATCAATGGGCAAAAGTCAGCAATCTAGACAAGCAAAGACTTCAAATACTGGAATTATCAGTCAAAGAATAGAAATATATAAAACTCCATGAAAAGAAAGAATTGAAAATGAGAGAGAGAGACTATGAATAATGGCCAAAAGACATGAAAGAACTCTAAATGGAAATTCTAGAGATGAATAAATTATAATAACTGAAGTTAGGAAACCCAACAGATCAAACATGATTGAAAGAAGAACTAATAATTACAAGACACATCATGAGAGAATGCCCAGGTGATAAAAAAGATAGAAAATACAAAAAAGAGATGAAGTGACAAGGAAGATACAGTGAGAAAGTCTAACATATATATAACTGGAGTTCTCAGTGGGCCAGAGAGAAAAGAGAAATAGCAATATTTAAAAAGGTAATGGCTAAGAATTTTCCCAAATGGATAAAAATGAATCAAGTAAACTAAGGAAGCCCAACTAATCCTTAAGAGACTAAATAAAACAAAAATACAAACCCACATCATAGTCAAATTGCAGAAAACCCCAGACAAAAGTATGTCTTAAAAACTACCAGAGGGGAGGGGTCCCTGGGTGGCTCGGTTGGTTAAGTGTCCAACTCTTGATCTCAGCTCAGGTCTTGATCTCAGCGTTGTGAGTCTGAGTCCTGCGCTGGGCACTAGGCATGAAGCCTACTTAAAACAAAACAAAACTAAACTAAACTAAATACCAAAAAAAAAAAAAAACAAAACAGAAGGAAAAAATATGACAAATCTTCTACTGAAGATGACAATTAGACTAACAGCTAATTTTTCAACAGCAACAATGGAAGCCAAAAGACAGTAGGTAAATATTTTCAATGGGCTGAGAGAGGAAAAACCAGAATTATACACTCAGTAAAACTATCTTTGAAAAATATCTTCAGGCTAACTTTCAAAATAGAAACATTTTCAGTCAAATTTCAGTTTATCAACCACCTCCACTAAAGGTAATTATGGAGAATTTATTTCAAGCAGAAGAAAAACCATGCTAGGTAAAAAGTCAAAAGAAGCAAGAACATATAACGAGCAAAGAAAATGGTCCATATGCACATAAACACAAACAACACTGAATGTATAAAATAATTTCTCATTTGTGAGATTAATGAAACAAGGTAGAACAAATCCTGGAGAACACCCGTGCATAAGTCAGGAGGGGATAATCGGAATCATGTTGTTTTGAAGAGTGACTTTAAATTGTGTCGAAAATGCACTTTCATGTTCCTCAAAACGACCCTAAAGAATAGAAAGAGGGTGTATCACTTCCAACTTGTAGAGCTTTCAATAATATGAAATTTCCATTGAGAGAAACCAACAAAAATTGCCTAAAACCAAAACAATGACTCAGTAAATAAGAATATAGGCCCGTTATTTAGAGGTATGGGCAGAATTACTGAAAGAACTTGCTACAGGGGTTTAAAGTGATTGAGTCTAGGAAACAAAAAATGATGATGGTAGGAGTGGTCGGGTTTTTATACCAGCCTCATAAAACATACTGGATCTTGAAACTACGTATGAGTTTGATAAAACATAAAAATTTAAATTTAAAGATGTCAGATAACAAGCCAGGGTAAATGTCTGCGGTGCATGATAAAAATTCAGTATTCTTTTTTTTTTTTTTTAAGATTTATTTATTTATTTATTTATTTATTTATTTGAGAGACAGTGAGAGAGAGCATGAGAGGGGAGAAGGTCAGAGGGAGAAGCAGACTCCCCAACCACCCAGGCGCCCAAAAGTTCAGCATCCTTAATACACAAAGAAGCTTTTCAAATTCCTAAGATGGACATCTCACAGACAAAGGACAAGTACATGCGATTCACAAAAGAAAATGTATGACTGGGGGGTAAATACATGACAGTGTTGCTGGAGAGAAAGAAAACACAAATCCAAACTAGAAAAGACTTTTTAAATTTTTTATATATTCATTTTTGCCTATCAAATTGGGAGAGACTAAAAAAATAGTTAAGATGCCATGTAACTGTGGGCATAGAAGACGGGCACTCCCACACAGCATGGGGAAGAATGAAACTGGCCCATTCTTTCTGGTGAGAAACTTAGCGATCCACCGCAAAAAGCCTTAAAAACAGGCATATATTTCTACCCAGGAATTCCATTTCTGAAATTAGTTCCAAGGAAATTACTAAGGATGTATGCAAAGTTTCAGGCACGGGGAAGTTTATCGCAGCACTGTTTATAATAATGAAAATTGGAAACAACCTAAATTTCTGCAATAGGAAGTTGGTTAACTTAATTATGAGACAACAGAATTTTAAAGGGATGGTCAAAATATATTACTGATACAGTTATAGATAGGTACTATGCTCGCCCTGTACTGTTAAGTGAAGACATAAATTAAAAAACAGATAGTACCCTACGATCTTATGTTACTAAAAGTATATGTTTTTTAAAAAATGCATCTCCTAGGAAAAAGAACAACAACAACAGAAAGGCTGGTATCTTGGTAAAGGGACTCTAGGTCTGGAAATCACTTATAACGGCCTTTCTTTGGTCCCTAGACCTGCTCCCAGAGGCGGGTAAAGCCTGCAGACTTTCAACATAAAGGTGGCTCACTCAATTTGCTCAGAATCCAGCAATTTCTGAAACATGCGTGTGAGTTGCCTGGAATACACAGCTGAAGGTTCACCTGTGTCTGGACCACCCCGCCTCGGGGTACCCAGCACCTGTCGTGGCCACCCCTGGCGGCCTGATCAAAGACAGGTGCCCACAACCACAACACGGCCCTGGTCGGTACTGCCACTGCTGGGCCCCGTTGACCTCAGAGACTTGTGGGCTTGTGATGCCCCTTCTACCCTCCTCCCCTCAGTCACAGGTGCCAAGGCCCCCTGGATTGTTGAGAAACGTCTACCTGTACTGTCCTTCTTCAACTGGGGAATCTCTCCCTTTCTTCCCCAAAGAACACATGAGGCAACACTAAAAAATTGCTGGCTTTCCCCAGACCTTGTGAATCTGTTTTCTCTACAGGAGGGTCCTGTTGTCTAAAAGGAAAAAAGCCTGCCTCCAGCTCCCTGCCTGGATCTAGAACTCCAGTGCTTCACAAGAGAAGCAGTGGGTACCACACAGACTGTGGTTAAAGTCGGGTTGTCGGCGTTAGACTTCTGGTTCTACCATGGACCTGCTCGGTGACCTTTGGCAAGTGACGTAATTCGTCTGTGCTTTGGCTTCTTCATCTGTAACAGCACCTGCCTCCCTGGGCTATGACAGAGAACACACTGGGGAGAGCTTCCAAGAGTATCGGGTACGTAGTGAGTGCCGCATCTGTGACAGCTGTTCAGGGGATCTAGGTTTGAACAAACACATTTAGAGATGACCTTGGCAGGTACTTCCCAGTCTCCCAACCCTTCTCTGGGCAGCTGAGGTGGCCACAGACGTGAAAACTCTCCTGGAAGCTCAGAGCGTTCCAGTGAAAGGACTGAGGTGGGCTGAGGGGCTGAGGAGCCGCTGGGGCCTCGCTCTGGCTTTCCTCTGTGATGCTCTCCTAGCAAGTGCAGAGAGAGGCTGGGGAGGCCCAAGGTGAGAGCCGGGCCCACCTCTGGCATGATTAGCCCCCGATGGCATTGGCCAGGGTTCTAAAAGGACAGTATCCCACTGCCCCATTTAGCTCTGGATGTCTCTCCGCTTCTCTTATTGCCTACGAACTATTCTTCAGAAAAGGGTTTGCCAACCACGCAGCACACCAGGCAAGGTCTGCTTTCGTTGTGGACATACAGGTTCTTTCCATGACCCCATTTAGTCACCTGGGGACAACAAGGGGTCAAATGTTAAAATATCTATTGAGGTGCAAGGATAAGTCCTTTCAGAAGCCCTGAATGGTTGAGGGCTACCCTGGTTGAATTTTGTTTTCCGTGTGGCTCCCTATTCAGCACAGGTGTAAACCCCGAGGGGGAGAGAAATTCAGAGTAAGGTGGACTGGGGTCAGCAGGGACCCACCACAGGCAGGGGAAGCCATCCAGGAACATGCTCTGGCGCTTAATGGAGAAATGAAATGGCCCTGGAGAAATGGCAAGGAGGTACGGTGCAGGCTGGGCCGGATGGGGAGTGAGGAGAAGAGACTGTGCTCCCAGACGCTCAGGGGTAGCCTCTGAGGTGGGAGGAGCCCCCGGAGGCTGGCACATTTCACCTTACTCATCCCTCTCCCCAGATGGTGGGAGGCTATTGCTCACACCTGACTCACATGCCACGGCAACCGAGCCACACCAACCAGCCTTACACTGGAGCTGAGATGTCCCAGTTCCCCAGGTATCTTTTGAGCTGGAGGTACCATCTTTCCCTCCGCACTCAGCCCCCTGGGTCAGGCCCTTGCTTTCCCTTATACTATGAATGGCTATTCAGTTAACAAGAGACTTTCATTGCTTTGACTGTTTTTTTCACCCCCAAGTTGACAACTTCCACTTCTATAGTGTCTTAATGTTCCAAAACATCTGTTGGTAAACCAACATCAGGGATGCTGGCCCAGCCCAGGAGTAGGATTTCCTAATTAGCGGCTGCTACAGAGTCCACTCCTCACCACCCACCCCGTGATTTGGGGGTTTTCAACTTGCATTGTTTCTGAGCGGTGGAGTGGGTGTGTACAGGGCGTATGCTGTGTCATCTGAAGAGGCGATTTCCTCCCAGAGGGCCCGGCCCGCCCCCACATGGCACCACCCGGCTCCCGCAGGCTCCGTGTCACAGAGTGAGAGCAGCCTGCCTTTATTTTCATTTCCTCCCATTTGGATTCAGATTTCACAAAGGTCTGTTCAGCGCTTAGCTTACCTCGTGCTGAGTGTTCTCACAGGCATTTATCTCATTTAATGAGAACGACAGCTGGTCAAGTGGGTATTGTGGCACCGGGGGACACTGGGAGGCAGAGAGGTTAAGTGGGGGTTCAAGGTCAGGCGCTCAAGGGAGGATGACACAATCTGAACCCAGGTCTCATTCTGACACATCCCAGCTTATTCCGTGACATGGAGCTTTAAGGTGCTGGTCAGGACAGTGTCCCTTGGTCTTCAAATTCCTTCGATAAGCCTATCTGCACTGCCCTGCTCCTCACTGAGAGTGACACAGTGTGCGTCACATGCGCTGTGGAATCCGCCGGACTTGGTTTGAGGACAGCTGCACTTACTAGCAGGAAGACTGAGCAAGAAGACCTCTAACATCAGCTCCTCAGAGATAATTTTCATGGGTCATGGAAAGAATGATAATAAAGAAGAGTGGAGGCAGAATGGAGAATGAGTTTGAGGGACAAGAAAAGCCTATTTTTAAAATAGGAAGTTAGAAGCGACATAACTTCCAAGTGGGAATGTCTGACAGGTGGTTGGTTAAAATTTGGGACTGTCAATTAGGAGGAAGGATAAGGAAGGATAAGGGGTATGAAAGGAAAAGTGAGGGTCAAGGACTGAACTAAGAGGAACTTTGGATCAGAGGGAGAAGAAGAGTCAGTGAAGGAAACAGAGAAGACCAGGGAAGGCTAGGATGAATTAGAAGTAGGAGTCCGGGAGGGGATGAGTACTTCTAATTCATCCTAGCCTTCCCTGGTCTTCTCTGAGCAGAGAGGCTCGGCCAGGCCTGAAGAAAGGCTGAAAAGCCAGGGATTCAACAAACAAAGCCCTCAGGACTTTCCTGAGAGTCACCTGGCAGACAGAAGATGAAGCTCAGATTGCTTAGGGGTTAAAGCTCATGAGGGAAGGTTCTGGAACAGTAAGACACTGACTGTCCAGCTGCAAATTTCCTGTTTCTGCTTCCCCTTGGACCTTTCCTGGGATCCCTCAACTTGGAGAACACCCAGGAGAGCTGGGTGTCTCTTAGCCACACGGCTGTGGGTGACAGCATGGGTTCTTACACCAATGATAGCGAATTTCTTCGTAACTTGAAAAGATTTTCTTCAGATTCAATTGCTCACACAGGAATTGAATTACAATTAAAAAGCTCCCTTTTTAATTCCCCTTTTGGCATGGCAGATGTCTATAAACCACAAGAGGAGGAGGACACTGTCCACAGGAACTTTATGGGAGAAGGGAATTTTGCCCCTATTCTCAGAGATCTAATGAAGAAATCCCACAGGTTTACAATCTACAAAGTACTTTTTTTACAGGATAATTTCAGAGGGGCTAAATTACCCTGTTACATCCTGACATTCTGAGTGGCAGGTAAGATAGGAATTCTTGCCCAATTTTAGGAAAAGAAGGCTAAGACCCAGCACTGAGGTCACCTGCCTGGAGTAACCCAAAACTAAGTGGCAGAGTGGAGAACAGGGACCCACACCTTCTTTCTGGGGTCTTTGCTAGTTAACCACACCCAAATGAAACCAATGGGGACAGAGAGAAGCTCAGCCAGCTCTTCCCAAACTAATCTGTGGCATGAAGCCTGATTCGCTAGCTAGCATCCACAGTGTTTTGCATCATTCATTCTACCCGAAGTTGGGAAATTGCCAGGGTTAACCTTGGTGCCCCCATCCCTCTCCAAAAGTGACCCCTGCCCTTCGGAATCATAGCAACCAAGTAGTCTGACCTCAGATGACAAACAGGGCCCAAGAGGGGCAGGAACAGTTCCAAGTCCACAATACAGCCAGTGAGTGGCATTCATAAATTAAAAAAAAAAAAATGTTTACTTTCATACTCATGAGGACGGCTATTATCAAGGGAGGAAAAAAAAAAGAAAAAGAAAAAGAAAAAGGGAAGTAAATGTTGGTGAGAACTTAGAGAAATTGGAACCTTCATGCATTGCTGGTGGGAACAGAAAATGGTACAGCCACTGCAGAACATGGTTTGGCCATTCCTTAAAAACTTGAACATAGGACTACCATATGATCTAGCAATTCCACCGCTAGGTACGCACACGAAAGAATTAAAAGCAAGGAACCAAACAGATGTTTGGGCACCCATGTTCACTGCAGCATTATTACAATAGCCAAAAGGTGGAAACAATGTAAGTGTCCATTGATGGAGGGATGGATAAGCCACATGGGCTCTCTACTTACAACGGGGTATCACTCGGCCTTAAAAAGGGGGGAAATTCTGACACCTGCTACATGAATGAAACTCAACAACATCATGCTAGGTGAGATAAGCCAGTCACAAGAGGACAAGTATTATATGATTCCACTTACATGAGGTACAGGTAAGAGGGAAGGTCACAGAAACAGGAAGCAGAACAGAGATTTGCATGGGCTGAAGAGAGGGAAGAATGGGGAGTCCTGACCTAATGAGTTCCTATCTGGGCTGATGAGATAGAAATGGGTGGTGGTGATGGGAGTACAATATTATGAATGTACTCAGTGCCAAGAACTTGTACACTTGAAAACGGTGAAAATGGCGACTTCTTTGTTATGTATATTTTACTACAATGAGAAAAAACATTTTTATTGAGCATCAACCACACATAAGACACTGTGGACTTTACCTCAAGGGGCCTATTGCTTCCAAGAGAGCTGAATGATGCCAATGCCGATGGCCCTGGGCTGTGAGAAGCCATGCAGCTGGGCAGAGAAGGTGCCGTGGGAGTTTGGAAGGTGCACAGCTGGGACCGGAATCCCATCCTCCCTTCCACGGCTGCACTCTCTCTCCAGATCACCGCCTTCACCCCAGGAATCCACCCAATGAGGGGGATTTCCTGCCGGATGGCCAGCAGGTGGGAGATGTAGGAGCAGGCAGGAACCTTGGGGGCATGGAGGGAAGGTGGCTCAATCTCACCGGAGGGTAGCCGCCTACTCCGGCTCAGCTGCTCTGGGCTGTGTTTTGAAACACTGCTGCGGATGTAATGATTCTGGGTGGAGGACGTTTAGGAGCCAAATGAGTTTGTGTGAACAAAAGGCAGCCCTCGATCTGGGACTGTCCAGGGCTCTCAGGGAGTTTCATTTCCTTCCTCATTCTTGCCCTGAAACGAGCAGCCCTAAGAAAAACTGTACACATTTAAGAAGTGTTTAGACTTGAGACCCAATGATCTGATTTTTAAAAACAGATCCCCCTGGAACAGCCTCTGGTAATGAGAAGTATAAAATTCACCAGGCGTCTTATCCTCACCTCCCTGTGACAGTCCGCTTTTGTCTAGCTGAGCATCCTCTGGGGAGCAAGGCAGGCTTGGGGGACTGAGCCGTGACCCGGGGTGGGGCTGGCCTGGAGCCCCTGAGTTTGAGGGCAGGCTTCCAGAAACACAATTGCCTCTGAGGTGGCCTGGGGGTGCTAAGAAGGGAAGCAGGCCAACCTCGACAGGAGAGGAAGAAGGAGGACTCCGATGTGACTGACCTCATGCTCCTTGCTTTAAAAATAATTCTATAGGCTTAAAAAAAAAAAAAAGGCCTTGAGAAAAAGCCCCAGGGTCAGATCAGAAGATTCCCATTCAATTAAGTTAAGTAAAATAAGGCTCTCTGCCTCTCTCTGCAGGGTAGGGGGCGGTGCTATCTCGTCTCTGGGCGCGTCTATCTGGTGCCCCAGTGTTCTTTGCCCCACTCATCCTTTGAAAATAAACACCCAGCAGAGGGGCTGAAGAGGAGGCTCTTGGGCAGGGGCAGTTTTGAGAAGGGGGTCTGTGGTGCCTGGAAGTGAAGCTGGGGGGAGACAAGGAAGCAGGCCTGTCTCCCGTGTTGTCACCCTAACATTCGCTCACACCCAGAGAGGAAGCCCGGTGGCAGAGCTCCACCAAAGGAGGGCCGCCAGCTTGGCAAAACAATAAAAAGGCCAAAGGAAAAACATCCTGGTTCCGAGAAGGAAGAGGGAGGTGGGAGGGAGGCTGGCGGGAGGACGAAATGAGATGCGGCCCTGGGCCTTCTCACGCTGTGCGTGGCCCCCTGACTTCGGCTAAGTCCTGCCGTGAATTTGCTCCGTAGCCCTGTGTGATGGGGCCCAGGACTCTAAGAAAATTCAAGCAACATCACTTGTCTGGAAAGTTCACTGTGTTAGAAGATGTACACGGTGGGATGATGCCGCAGCATGGAGGGCCTGCTGAGAGGGGCAGGGGAAGTGAGCAGGACAGGGCTGTCACGGCCTGTCCCAGGGTGGGGTGCTCTCATGGCCAGCCCCGTCGGAGCCCTTGGGGCTGCATGAATAAAACCTATTTAAAGACCAAAATCTAAAGTTTACTAATAGGTGGGGCCCCTGGGTGGCTCAGTTGTTAAGTGTCTGCCTTTGGCTCAGGTCATGATCCCAGGGTCCTGGGATCGAGCCCCGCATCAGGCTTCCTGCTCGGTAGGGAGCCTGCCTCTCCCTCTCCCACTCCCTCTGCTTGTGTTTCCTCTTTTGCCGTGTCTCTCTCTGTAAATAAATAAATAAAATCTTTAAAAAATGAAGTTTACTAAGAGGCTTTTACAATTAAGATTGGGAAACTTGACACTCAATTCAAACATAACCAATCTTTTAAATCAGTTGTATGCCCCAGCTAGTTAAGAAAAAGAGAGAAAATCAAGGGAGAAGAAAGGAAGAGGGCAGGAAAGAGAAATAAAACAGAAAGGGAAGGGAGAAATCTACAGAGAGAAGAAAAGAGATTAAAGTTGGGAGACTAATGACCAAAGCAGGGCCGTGACAGTGATGACGACAATGATGACCACAGCAGCCCGGACGAGGCACCATGCCAGGCGTTTCACACAGACTGTCCCAGTCAGTCCTCACCACAACCCCGGCAGGTGGGTGCCATTATTACCCGCCATTTTGTCGATAAGGAAACTGAGGTGTCGAGAGATCAAGTAGATGGCCCAAGATTCCGTAGCAAATACTACACTGGGACCCCAGCCCAGGTCTGTCTGACTCCAAAGGTCAATCTAAAAAACCTAAAAAACAACAAACAAAAAAAAAACCCCACAAAACCCAAAAAAAAAAAAAAAAAAAAGAATGAAGGATGAGAAAGGAGAACGCAAGACAAAGACAAAAAGACAAAGAGCTACAGGGAAATGGCAACCTAGTCTTAAAGGGCAAGCCAGGGAGACACAGGTAGGGCTCCTCAGTTGGGCTTCCAAGGCATCTCCCTGAGGACCCCTGGATTCAAACTGCCGTTTCAGGACCCAAGTACCATATCTTGGCAGCCTATGGGGCCCACTGTCCAAAAGGAATTAAGTGTATGGACAGGATCAGAAGAAAAAAGCAAGGGAAAAGGGGAAGAGTCGGTAGATTCCGTGTGAGTAAGAAAAAGCCGTAAGATACAGATAGTCGAGGCTCTAAATGTGTGATGGAGAAACTAATGGGACCATAAACAAGCAAAGGGAGGACAGGTTCTTGGGGAGGAAGGGGTGACATGTCTGCGTTTATAATGGTTATCTATTGTGTTGAGAGTGAACCACGATACACGTGTACATGTTTGGCAGGCGGCTGAAGGCAGGGACCCGGATATCTGAAGAGAAGAAAGGTAGTTATGGGAATCACCCCCTCAGAGAAAACAGGTGAAGCCATGCTGTGTCTTCCCTCCATGCCTCTGTTTTGTGGACCTCTCTACCTAAATGCCCTCCCTTTCCCTCGGGCTTCTAGCAAAATCTGACTCGTTCCTCACAACCAGCTAGAGAACACTACTTCCAAGAAGCCTTCCCTAGAGAACTCGCTCCCTCTCAACTACTGTTTTATCTTGTTATACAACTATAATTTATTTTATCATATTTCTACATCCTTTAGGAGAGACTGGCTCCTAGGAGGTGCTCAGTAAATACTCACTAAACTGAGTTGCAGGTGAAAGGTCAAGGGCAGGCCTGTGAAGAACATCCCACTTGGTAGGAGGGAGAGGAGATGAAAGAGCTAGTCACCCAGACCCGAAGCCACTGACAGGACAGAGATGGCAGACTGAAAAGAGGCCAGTAAGATTTTCTAGAATGTTCTCTCTCTCTCTCCCTCCTCTCCTACTTTCTACTCATCTGCCGACATGCACCTGCTTGCTGAAGACTCTCCTTACCCGGAGTAATAATAGTAAGGCCCGATGCATGCTTACAATGCCTCTCCACGTGGATGACCTTTCATCTCACCCTGACAGCAGCACTGTGAGGTGGACGGAACTGGCAGTATAGTCTTCATTTTTGCAGATATGACAACAGTCTCAGAGACGGGATGCCTGGCCCCGCTCATAGTCAGTTCACTGTATTCTGACTCAAATTAGTCGCTGTGTCTGCATTTAAAGTGCATTCACAGTCATAATTATATTTGCTCCTCCTCCTCCTTGAGAGCCTTGTCAAGGAAGCAGGAGAGGTATCATTAGCCCCGATTCTAAACAGGGAAAGGAAGACCCAGGGACATGAGGCAGATGCCCCGGGCCTAGCTAGAAGGCGAAGGGGTTAAGACCGTCAGAGGTCGTGAGTTGCCACTGGCATCTCTCTGTCCTAACCGTGCCTTTGGCCACATACAGCAGCATGCCGTCACCGCCAGGCATGGCCATATTCTACGTAATTCCCAGTCAACCATAGGAAATCACCTGCCAATGAACATGGTCCTCTTGGAAGAGACCCCATTAAGACCATACTTACTCCAATAACACTGTTACTCCTCAAGCTATTTCCTAAGATCTTCTCATCTTTAACAGAGCCTAAGGAACAGTCTTGAGTTTCCTGAATAATGACACATTTCCATCCCCTGGTAATGGATGTGGGTTATTCTGGAAACAGACAAAAATCCAAAGTCCAATCTAATGACTGATGCAGGAGACTGAGATACGTGACCCCGTTTTGGTTCCGGGATGAGGTTTAAGGACAAAGAAAACACCTGTGAGCTGCTGGTGACCGAGGCACTGGCTCCACAGGTCACTCCCGACTCCTTCAAATGCTTTTTGAGGGCTGCGTCAATAACCTCCAAAGATTCTGACCTGAAGGAGGTCTACCCTTTGGCCCCAGAGGTCCTACTCTGATTTTAAAGGCCTATTATTTTTAAGTCACCCCTCACATACTGCTTTTATTGAATCCTAATTAAGCCAGTCTCTTCAGATGATTATGGGTGAGGGCTATATTGGTGGCACTTAGTTTTCCGTCTTCAAGTCTTCAAATCTTGCTCTTTCCTCCCTGCATTGGAAGCTAAGGATGGAGAGAAACTTCTAGGAATACCAAGAAGTGAGGCTGGCAGGGCCCAGGGTCAGGGTGGGCGGATCAAGGAACAAATGTCCTTGGAAGGTGGACTTGAGCCCTTTGCATTTGGAACTTGTCCCCCATCCAATGAACCTGGAGGTGAAGGGTGTATTGTTGTCAATACAAAGGTCAGGATAGACAGGCATTGGTTTCAGCAGCATCACCATGTCCCCAGAATTTACAGAGCTCCCCTGCCCCAGCAACAAGCAATCTGTTTCATAGGGATAGAGGACACTTACATTCCGTAAGTAGGGCCCACTAATAGCCCCTTTGACAGATAAGAAACCAAAGTCACAGAGAGGCTGAGTAACCCACCGAGGTCCCCCAGCCTGCAAGTCTGAACTGAGGCTCCCTGCCTCCCAAGCCTGGACCTCCCCAGGTCCATGACTGCAAAGCCACAGGGCTCTTATCCACACCCTGGCAAGAGATGATTCCAGAACATGTCTCACTGCATGGCACAACAAAAGTTCTGGTGGCCCAGAGGCTACAGGAATGACATTCATGCCCAGCTTGAGCTGTTTCCATCTCCCTCTACCACTAAGGAAAGGAAAAATGGAGTGGTTTTCAGTACTAGCCTAACTCATAATAATCACTAGTAACAACCTTGTGCAAAGAACAATGTCCAACCATTGCAACCGGGTGTCTCTCTCCTGTATTCCCGCTATTCTGTCCTCCAAAGGGACTGCTTCAATGCACACGGACAAGGACGGCCCAGGGTCAGCCAGTGAGCTTGACCCTGGCCTCCTCCTCTTCTAGTCACCTGTCTTCCTCCTTGGTCTTCATCTCCCGACTTATCAAAGACATTGAGCAGAAATCTGTCACACGTGTCAAATCTGTCTCCATGCTTTCAGTAGCCCAGTTCCTTCCCAGCAGAGACATGGGGGCTGCTGTTATTCAGGGTCTCCAGTGAGATCCAAGTTGCCCCTCGAGGCCCCCGTAACCGCAGGAATGGAGAACACAGAGCCTGCCTGCCACACCACCTGACCCGGTAGCCTTCCTCGAACATCCTTTTTTTTTTTAAGATTTTATTTATTTATTTGACAGAGAGAGATCACAAGTAGACAGAGAGGCAGGCAGAGAGAGAGAGAGAGAGAGGGAAGCAGGCTCCCTGCTGAGCAGAGAGCCCGATGCGGGACTCGATCCCAGGACCCTGAGATCATGACCTGAGCCGAAGGCAGCGGCTTAACCCACTGAGCCACCCAGGCGCCCCCTTCCTCGAACATTCTTACGTGGTGGGAAAGCCAGGAGAATACCATGAAGCTCAGGTATCCCAGAACCAAAGTATAGAGCAAAAAGAATGTGTCCATTTTTAACAGCGTGTGTGGAGTTAGAATGGGCTTTGCAGCTCCTTAGATCTTCTGACAGGAGCCCTAGGTCACGTGGGAGCTGGTGCTGCTGCAGTATCACCTGGGTAGTGGGTCGCCACCAGCTGGACAGATGCTTCCTGGGCCAAGGCTGAAGACGGGTATAACCCAGTCCTCCTCTCAAGGAGCTAGAGGTCCAGCAGGCTCACAGGTGTCCCTCACACAGGTTCCACAGCTCCCGGACCCTCAGCTAGGAAGCCAGGTGTTGAGTCTCCTCACATGTCAGACCAGCATCATGGAAGTCAGAATGTATTCACAGGATAAACCTGATACCCTTAGAAATAAAGCTTTCAGCATGGGATGGACCAAACTTTATTTCATAATAAGAAAACGGAAGGCCCAGAGCAGGAAGCAATAGGCCCAAAGTTACCCCGTGTCTAAGAGGCAGAGCCAAGCCTTGACCCTGAACCTTCTGGTGCCTCCAGCCACTCCCATTGCTGGTGCATCACTTCCACAATGAGCTATAGCTCTGTCACTGTCATGGTTGTGAAATTGCTTCCCTGGTTTCCAGAACTTTTCCAGGAACAACTGTGTCTGTGAAAAGCAGCCAGTCACATCACTCCATTGGAAGTGTCTGGATTTGTCAGATATCTCCCAATCTAAGGTGACCTCTAATCTTGTACCATGTCCTGAACAAAGAGACCAAAAGTTTCTGAGCACAAAGTAAAATTTATTCACTTTGGCTAGAAATCAACCAGGGTAGATGAGTCAAAAGAGTGAGAGCCTTTTTCCCTACTTAGTTTGGAAATAAGTTCATCATTTAATGAATGAAGAAAGCTTTTTTGAGAGAGAGACAGAGAGAGAGAGAGAAGGAGGGGAGGGGAAAGGGGAGAGGGAGAAAGTGAATCCTGAGCAGGCTCCACACCCAGCACAAAGTACAGGGTTCCATCTCAGGACCCTGAGACCATGACCAGAGCTGAAATCAAGAGTTGGGGGCTTAACCAACTGAGCCACCCAGGCACTCCAAGAAAGCTTTATAAAGGTCCCTTCAAACCCAGACAGTCTAAGATTCTCTGAAGGTAAAGAGAATTCTCAAAATGTTTTTATAGACTGAAAACTGAAATCTAATTTTGCCCTGTATGTCACAATTTAAAGGATCAATTATTGCCAATGAAATGACTCTCGTTTAGAAAGATACAAGGTCTCTGTGGCATTCTCTTGCCCCACCCCAAATCTTGCATTCCAGTTCTTTCTAAAATACTGTGTTTCCCTTCTGCCTGGCCACTTTGCCCACAGCATTTGGCTTGGCTGCCTTCCTGCCCAGACAGAGCCCCCCTAACACAACATGGCAGAGGGCTGCTGCCCGCTCGGAGGAACCCACCTCCATCAGCAGTGTCCGCCATGTTCCTGCTAGTTGGATGCTCCGCAGAGTCAGTCACCCACCAAAACATCTTCTCTTCAACTTGATTCAGACCACAGAATGAGATGGAGCCCCAGAAACTTCCAGAAATGTGGTTAGTAGAGAGATGTTATGATGGGCCACACCCAACACACACACGCACACACACACACACAAACACACACACGCCATTATCTGAAGACATCTGGATAAAAAAGAAAGGCAGGAGAAATGTACTGTGTTTTAATCAAACTGCCTGGTAATACACAGGGTGTGGTGAGATCTACATAATCATACAAAGCTGTTGAAATAATCTGGTACCGTTTGGTAGTAGGGTCAGGAATTTTAACAATTTCCACATCCAGGAATTAACACTAAGCAAATAATCAGAGACAAATATAAAAACTGATGCACAAATATGTTCATCACAGCATTATTTATGACAGTAAAAAATTGGAAACAGTTATATAGCCAATAAAGACATAGCTAAAAGTTATAATGGGACAGTATCCTTTCTGGATATCATACAGAAATATACATGTGTCATATATATGGGGGGGGCTGTGGAGGTGTGTATCCTATTTTTTTTTTAAGTAAGCTCTACATCGTGGGGCTCAAACTCACTACCCCAAGATCAAGACATGCTTTACAACTGAGCTGGCCAGGCACCCCTGTGTATCCTATTTTGAAATATATACTTTTATATTCCTTATAACTGAGAACTATAATAGTTGCTAATGTTTTAATATGCTTCTAGTAGTTGGAATATAGGTGATATTTCATTTGCTGCCTTCATTTTTCTGTAACTTCCAAATCGTATATGCTACACATATAAACTTACATAATCTGGGGCACCTGGGTGGCTCAGTGGGTTAAAGCCTCTGCCTTCAGCTCAGGTCACGATCCCAGGGTCCTGGGATCGAGCCCCGCATCGGGCTCTCTGCTCAGCAGGGAGCCTGTTTCCCTTCCTCTCTCTCTGCCTGCCTCTCTGCCTACTTGTGATCCCTGTCTGTCAAATAAATAAATAAATTCTTAAAAAAAAAAAAAACTTACATAATCAGAAAAAATAAATGTTATGATTTTTATTTTATTATTTTTTAATGTTACACTTTTCAAAAGGCAAACATGATGATGCAGCTTGAAAATACCTCAATGCTTGCACTTTGTCTTCAGCCTCAGTCAAAAATGTCACCTCACGGCCTCACTGTTGACTGACAGCAAGGCAGGCTTCCAGAGGAAACATGTCAGAGAGAAGGGGGCCCCTGACTTGACAGGGAGAGGCATCCTCGCCTTCTGAGGGCTCCTGGGCCAACAAGGGAGCAGGAATGCAAGCAACAGACAAACACACTAGAGACATACATCTAAACCCCGAACTCCAGAGACACCCCCCCCCACCACAGCAACACCCCAGCCCAGGCACCCCAGACTGCCCCACAGTAACGACGCAGCCCCCCTGCCGTCTGCGCTCTCCCTCGGCTGGAGTAGACCGTCCAGTCCACTGTCCTATTGCACTGAGAGGTAAAGTATGAGGAAGGTATTGCCCATCCCGTGTTCAAAGATCCAAGAACATGAGGGCTGCTCAGTCAGAGAAATATTACTGCAAGCATGCGTTCTTCTTTCTACCTCCAATTTTTGTATGTGGACCTATTTTCCCTTTATCATAAATGGTTCCCTTTAGCATCCATTTACTCAACAAATACCATGAGTGCTTACCACGTGTCAGGCACTGAACTAGCCCTGCCTTCCCACCTTCATTTCCTGCCTCGTCTTCCCAGTCTCCTCTCCACATCACTCCTCTGCTAAAACCCCTCATGGGGCCAAGAAAATCTGACTGTCCTACCGTGGTTCTCAGGACCCTACGTGATCTAGCCACAGCAGCCTTCCTTCTTTCCAAACCCAAGACATGAAAGCTTATTCTGGCCTTCGCATTGGCTGTTCCTTCTGCCTAGAGGTCGGTTGCACACACCGTGCACCCAGTCTGCAGGACAGAATGGGGTCTGGAATGTTATATGCAACTGCCTGGCATGGTTAGGAGGGGATACAGCCAAGAAGAGGCTGGAGAGTCAGCAGGGCAGGGGCTGCAGACCTGGTATCCCAGCATGGAGTCTGCATATTTTATTTTATTTTATTTTATCTTATTTTATTTTATTTTATTCTAAGTACAATGCAAAGCCCTTGGAGGGTTTTCAGCCTGAGAGTGAGGTGACCTGAATTACATTTAAGAAGATTGCCCTGGGCCCTGTGAACAGGATCAGAGGGAGAGCATGCATGGAGGCAGGGAGAGCAAAACAAAGCCGTGGAGATTGTGAGGTCAGATTTGCAATCTGTAGAGAAGCAGAAGCAACCGGAGTCCCCTCCCTGCTCCCCCAGAACAAAGATGCAGAGGGTGAGGGAAGGAGACACATGCTGAATGCTTGTCAGCTTCTCATTTAAGACCCTGTCGCAGAAAGGGGAACCCTCCTACACTGTTGGTGGGAATGCAAGCTGGTGCAACCACTCTGGAAAACAGCATGGAGGTTCCTCAAAATGTTGAAAATAGAACTCCCCTATGACCCAGCAATTGCACTGCTGGGTATTTACCCTAAAGATACGAACGTAGTCATCCGAAGGGGCACATGCACCCGAATGTTTATAGCAGCAATGTCTACAATAGCCAAACTATGGAAAGAACCTAGATGTCCATCAACAGACGAATGGATAAAGAAGATGTGGTATATATACACAATGGAATACTATGCAGCCATCAAAAGAAATGAAATCTTGCCATTTGCGACGACGTGGATGGAACTAGAGGGTATCATGCTTAGCGAAATAAGTCAATCGGAGAAAGACAACTATCATATGATCTCCCTGATATGAGGGAGAGGAGATGCAACATGGGGGGTTAAGTGTGTAGGAGAAGAATAAATGAAACAAGATGGGATTGGGAGGGAGACAAACCATAAGTGACTCTTAATCTCACAAAACAAACTGAGGGTTAATGGGGGGAGGGGGTTGGGGGGGTGGGATTATGGACATTGGGGAGGGTATGTGCTATGGTGAGTGCTGTGAAGTGTGTAAACCTGGCGATTCACAGACCTGTACCCCTGGGGATAAAAAGATATTATATGTTTAAAAAAAAATAAAACTTAAATTAAAAAAAAAAAAAAAAAAAAAAAAGACCCTGTCGCCATCATACCCTCGGCCAGGTAATCACCAGGCTCTCCGGCCGTCCTCCTGTAAATGGTCCCTGCTTTGCTCCCTTCCATGTCCACTGCCCCCATTCTAGTCCATGCCTTCAGGGTTTTCCTCCCAACATGCTGATAAGCTGCCTGCTAGCATTCCCAGATTTCTGAATTAAGTCCCGGACTGTAGGAAGGACAGACCCACATGTGGTTCATCTGCGAGCCCCAGCTCCAAGCACAAAGGAACACTGACCAAGCAAACAGTGCTGTTCCTTCCTCAAGAGCTCTCAGAGGCTCCTCAGATGAAAACAAATGCTGTAAGCAGGCTTTTAAAGCCCTCCACGATCGGCCCGAATCCACCCTTCCAGTCTGGTCTTCACTCCACTTCACTCTGGACCCTAACAGGTGCACTCTTCCCTGGACTTCCTGGCTACTGACCAGTTCCAATTGAAAAGTCAAGCTTTTCAGGTGCACCGGCGTGGCTCAGTCAGTTAACCACCTGACTCTTGATTTCAGCTCAGGTCACTATCTTGGGACTGTAGGCTGGAGCCCCTAGCTGGGCTCCTACTCAGTGGGGAGTCTGCTGGAGATTTTCTCCTTCCCCCTCCCTCTACCCCTCATGACCCCTGCGCATTCTCTCTCTCTCTCAAATAATTTTTTTTTAAAGATTTTATTTATTTGACAGAGAGAAACACAGCCAGAGAGGGAACACAAGCAGGGAGAGTGGGAGAAGGAGAAGCTGGCTTCCCACCAAGCAGGGAGCCCGATGCAGGGCTTGAACCCAGGACTCTGGGATCATGACCCAAGCCGAACGCAGATGCTCAACAACTGAGCCACCCAGGCGCCCCTCTCTCAAATAATTTTTTAAAAAAGTTTTCATTTATTTATTTGACAGAGAGAGTGCGCATAAGTGGTGGGGGGGTAGCGGGAAAAGGAGAAGTAGATTCCCTGCTGCACAGGGAGCCCAACACGGGGCTCGATCCCAGGACCCCAGGATGACAACCTGGGCCGAAGGCAGGTGCTTAACCAATTGAGCCACCCAGGCATCCCTAAAATAAATTTTTTAAGAAGGGAAGGGAAGGGAAGGGAAGGGAAGGAAAAGGAAGGAGAAGGAGTAGGAGTAGGAGTCGGTCTTGAGCTTTGTAGTATGTGGGATTTTGCTGATGCCAATACCCTACCCTCTCTGTGCTATCCATATCCCAGTCCACACTCTCCTCCTGCCCACGTTTCCGGCCCCCAGCAGCCTCTCCACCTCTCCAGTCACCTCTCTCCACACCATTCCTTCAGTCAGTGTGATCTCCTTGTGACCTTTCTGGATCACTAACACACCATCATTTTACTGGTTCCAGCGTGGATGCTGGTGCCCCAACAAGACTCCCGTCTGTGGGGGGCTCCATATCACCTGGCAGAGCTCCCCACACATAGAAAGGACTCTATCAGTGCTTTCTGGTTTACAGATTAGCCAGACTGACACAGCCTGACACATCGGCCCCACTACAACAAAAGAAGAGGGAAAAGCCAGGATAGAAACATCTTTGTTCTGTCTGTGCAAGATGAAGAGGGAATGGGTTGGAGAGGGCATGCACAGCCGTTAGAAAGAAAACGATTTCACCACCTCTGAATCGGGGTACCATCCAACCTCTCCTCCTAGTGAACGCGGTTGCGTAACAGCTGCCGCGTAACATCAGCCACATTCCCAGCACAGAGCCCAGTGAGAACATCATCAACTCATTTCTGCAGGGCCCATAATTAATGGCTTAACCTCTGCCATCAATACCATATGGACTGGCACACGGAGAGGGCACAATTCACCATATCTACATCAAATGACATTTCATACATGTAGACAGACTTATGGTCTTGTCTTGAGCAATTTCCAAAAAAAAATTTTTTTTTGTTTGGATCTCTACTCTGTAGGACAACCTGTCCCCACCCACCACCACTTCCATAGCCTCCTCCTGCCTCTGTGCCCTGATCTCCAGGAAAGGGCAGGAGCAAGGGACCAAGGAAGAGAGGAAGCAGCATGCTGCACTGGTCCTGGAGATCCCATCGAGAAGACCGAGGCTGCACCATTCTCAAACCGTGGTGAGAACAAATGAATCTGGTCAAACCCATCTGAATTTTGGTTCTTCCATGTACTGTGTGATCCAAGCTCACCAGGCTTCTGCTCCGACCACTGTGAAGGAGCAGGGCTCTCCCTTCCAGGACTTTTCTGAGGCTTAAATGAGAAAGTGCCAACCAGACCCCACTGGTGCTCAAAGCTGCAAGTCCAAGGACAACCCCAAACTGGTCTCCTTCCCTAAAGTGGGGTGGGCAGAGCAAAGCCACGGAAGAAGGCAGCAAGCGGCTAAGAACCACAACTGCCATCTGTTCTCTGCTCGCTTTGTGAGAATCTCTGAGACAGCAGCAAGTCAGCCCCAAGAACACAGCTCCCAGCTGGCTCAGCAGGGCCGCTGAAGTCACAGGGGACCGCACAGGCTCCTTCCCCAGCCCCCCAAGCCTAGGTATGCTGGGCACCAGACCTCTTTTGTTCTTCCTCTACCCACATGGTTCAGGTCTTGGGCAGAAAATACCAGTTCAGCATTTGCACGCCCATCGAGGGAAGCAGTAAAAGGGCTCTTGCAAGGTTAAAAGGATGTGGCTTTTAAACACACCAAACACACCACACACACACACACACACACACACACACACACACACACACACTCACGCCACAGAAAATCCCTTTCCCCACACACTTCCTTTTATTTGGAGCAGCGTGCATCAACGCAAGTGGGCTTCTCAGGAATCCCCACCACAACCCCTCCCAGCCTCAGCACATGCTCTTCCCTCTGGGGCCCCCGCCAGCCCAGCCTGGGCCGCTGCCCCATGTCATGCTTCTCCCTGCAGCTCCGGCTAGTTGGCCTGAAAAGTTAGAGCACTTCAGGGGACAGCTATGTAAGGAGGGGCCGGGCTCACAGCGCTTCCTTTGCTCCAGGGAGCTGCATTTTTCTAAGATTATTATTCCTTGGGCTGGCTGCTCAGCTACTCAGCGTCATTTCCCCTTTGGGTGGGAAAAGTTCTTTCCTTTTGCATTGATTCTCATTAAGACTTAAGCCTTTTTCATCCCCTTTCATCTGCAGATCTCACAATTAAAGCATGGTCCACGGAGCACACAAAAATCAGGCATATACACTTAAGCACTCAGAGCTGTGGCTCAGGAAGTCCTAAGTTGTCCAAACACACACACACACACACACACACACACATACACCAAGAAAAAGAAAATCTCTAGGACTTAGCATCTTCTCCATCTCCACCAGCTCAAACACCAGCCACGAATTTCATCTGAACAAGTCAGCAGGGTGATAGGTGGGTACACAAGTAGGGGACTTGCCGACGAAGGCAGCCAAACACCCCACAGATGGAACACAAGTACGTGTACTCAGCAGCGAGAGTACTGCCCTCTGCCAAGACGAAAAGGGCTAGAAATGGCCCCTAAGGAAGAAAAGGACATCTCCGGCCCCTGCTGTTGACACCCACGTATCCAGAAGCCCCAGCCATGAGTGCCAGGCACTGACCACTGGTATGCCCACAGCAGAAGGGGCTGCAGGCAGTTTCCCCAACAATCAAATGAAGCACATTATTTCTAAGACTTGGGGCTCATTACCAGCAGGAGCGAGCACCTCCCCCAAACACAAAGACATTACTACAGACTCACAGAAATCACTTACTGCTGGCTCTCTTGTTCATTGCCGTTTCCCCTCTAAGTGACGTTGTTTGAACCACCACTAGAAACCAAGCACAGGTCATGTTGGATCCTCAGCCACAGTTAGTAGCTTCTAGCAGTTTTCAACAGGTAATCAATTTCCTCTCTTAATCTCGCCTTTCTAACATCCCACCTGAGATCCAGCCTTAGGTCTGCTGAAGAGCAGGCATAACTTGGGTGGGCTTTGCAGGGGGTGCCAGGAGAGACCCACTTAGGTAGGGGAAGTTTTGGACTACTCTGGCTCCTGCTACCTGCTCTGGGGACTCCCATGTGCATTCCTCCAAAGCCTCATGCACCCCAGGCCTCCATGGCTCTCAGCTTCCAAAATGTATCAAACTGGAAATGTTGCAAGGCCAAGACTAGCAGTGTTACTGCCACACCTAGGAAGAAGTGTGGGTCCCTTAGGGCAGGGGGATGTCTAACCAGCAAAAGAGATCAGCCCCAATTCTTACCTGCTGCATCCCCCTAAGCCAGTTCCCTCCACTATCCCTCTGCCTGTAAGGCCCAGCTTTCTGTGATGTGTAGGGATACCCAGCTGTGAAAAGGAAGGAGACTGGAGTGCAAGCCTCATCCAGCCAGTGTCCCCACAAATCAGCATCCCTCCACCCATTCCTAATAAGATGGGACTCCGCAGCTAAGAATGCCTGACCACCAACCAGTGAAACCTGCCCCCCAGCTCTTGGGTGTCTCCTCTGGAAGGGACTCGATCCCCTGTACTCCGTCTCCACTTAGAAAACTCACAACATACTACACAGTGTTCCTTAGTTACTTTTCTAGTGTGGGAAAGCCTGGGAATGTTCTCTTTCATGTTGATTCCTTCCCATGGAACTTAAAACAATGTACGATGTAAGTCATCTGAAGTCAGTCACAGTGGGTATGTCTCTGATTGGTCTTCTAAAGCTTCTTTCCCCCCCTCCCTTTCCTTACTGTTCCGAGTTTCTCAGTCTTGGGCCAGTGGCTTAGAAATTCACAAGGACAAAGCATTCTGCAATGACGGGAATACTACTGAATAAGGAGTTGAGTTTTTATTGGGGGTCTGACCATTTTTTTTTTAAACTTTTTTCTTATTTAAGTACGGGAAGCATCCCTAGGTTCAATGAAGCCAGCTAATTCCTATACCAGATAGTGTGTGTGATATGATAAACTTAAATGAAGTGCCAATTAGGAAAAGGAAATCTTCTCAAACTTCACCTAAAATTCAAATCAATACCGGTGTTGCCAGCAACCTTGTTTTTCCAGAATGACCCTGAGAGAGAGGGTATGCCTTGTGTCACTCACAGGAAGGCAATGGCTAACACCACCACATTGCTGACTGTTCAAAGCACTTGTCATTTATTTTTACTTTCATTTTGTCATGCCATCACTAGGAGCCTAGGGGGAACAGGAATCATCACTTCCATTTCACAGATGGAGAAACTGAGATCAAAAGCGGTGACATTCCCAATGTCACAATGGTATTGTGTTTGGAATTCCACTGGGTCCTAACCATTTCTTCCAGATCTAAAGAAGAAAATGCATAAAAAGGTCCAGAGGAGAGGGGGCAGGTCCCTTTCTGAGCAGGATAGGCAGTGGCTATGAATGGAGCAGAGGCCCATTGGGAAAGGAAAGAGGTGGGGGGAGGAAAGGCTCAGGGACAGTCCAGTGCCACTGTTTGCCCTGCAGGGGTTTGCCCTTGCAACCCCCCACCTCCACACCATCGCCCCAGTCCCTCCTCTGCTTTTAGAGTGAACCAGTAGAGCGTTGTGTTTCCAACTACATCCTTTGTCCTTTCCAATATCCTCAAGGCTAGAACCCTTAAAAATCAGGTATTTATATTTAAAAGTTAGGCTCTGTACCTGGAGAGGCCATTTCTGTGTAGCTACATGAAAAGAATGGAATTGGGGAATTGACAGGAAGATGTTATCACCTCCGAGGTGGGAGAAGCACTTTTGGAAGGTTTGCGGTTCGGGAGGCGGGGTTCGGTTCTTTTCTATTTTTCAAAGGGAGGTGTTGGGGGGGAGAGGTCTGGGGTGCACCATGGAAGACAAGTTTTCTTCCAAGGGGTTGGGGGAGAACAGGGCGGTCACACCCCCAGTCCCGCCATTGGCGAAAGCGTCTAGGAAAGCCACTCTCCCGCTCGCCGCCCTCCCAGGCTGCCCACCCCTGGGCCACCCCCACCCCCCAACCAGGGACCCGGGTCAGCGGGGGGGCCCCGGCCGGGACCGAGCTCGCAGGAGGGCCTAGGGAGGGGGATGCGGCCCAGAAGCGCGCCCACGCCCCCCAGCTCGAGGCTCCTCGGCGCCCGGCCGCGGCTCTCACTCACCCGCGCTCCCGCCTCGGGGGGCCCGGCGCGAGGGTCCCCGGCGTGCGGCGGTGGCCAGCCCGAGGGCCGTGCGGCTGGGGCCGGGGGAAGCGAGTCCGCGGCGCTCCCGGGGTGGCGTGGGCGGCGGCGGCGTGGGCAGCAGCTCGCGCTCGGGACCTGGCTCCGGCGGCCGCGCCAGCCCGGCTCCTGCGAGGGGCGCCCCACTCGGCGCGCGGAGGGCCGGCGAGGGCGGCCAACCCCGCGTCCCGGGGGCGGCCGGCGGCAGCAGCAGCAGGAGCAGCAGCGGCGGCAACAGCAGCAGCAGCGGGCGCGGGAGCGGCGGCGAGGCCATGGTGGCGGCGCCCGCCCGCGCTCACATGCCCGGCGCGCGGGGCGGGCGCGGGGCGGCCGCGGGTGCGAGGGAAGCGGGCGGCGGGCGCCGCGCGGAGCCGGGGAAGTGAGCGAAGTGAGGCAGCGAGCGCAGTCCCCGCCTCAAAAGTTGTGGGGAGCCGCGGGCTGCCGGGGCCGGGCGGGCGGGAGCGGCGGAGGCGGAGGCGGCCCCGGCGCCGCTACATGCTAATTAGCCCGGGCGGGCCGCGGGCGGGCGGGCGGCTCCTCCTCGGGTTGACATCACCCGCCGAGCGTGGCCGGGCCGGGGGCGGGGAGAGGGCAGGAAGGGGGCGGGGGCCGGCCGGGGACCGCGGGGTGAGGTCCGCACAGCCAGCCAACTTTGGTCTCTCTCTCTTTCGCACACACACACACACGCCCTCCCCACCCCCATTAGGGTTGCTCTGCCATTGGGAGAAAAATCAGAAAAACCGAGTCCTCCCAATCGCGACCGGAATTTCCCAACTCCTTGAATGCCCAGTAAGTGGATGAAAAGCGGGTACTGGGTGATGTGGTTAGCACTAACCAGATTGTACAAAGTGCTTTGGTGCGTGAGAGAAGTGGAACCTGTTCCCCTCTCGCCACCGCGCGAGGTCACTGCCCCTAGCTAATTGGAACTGCCACCCTCCCCTCCCACCACCACCACTCCTCCTCCAGGCCCCAGGGCTGGTGCTGGGTTCGCTGCTGCCAAGCCTAACATCTCATCCTGTGCCCAACGCGGGAGTCACCTTATTCTCCAGAGCCTTCTCAAGCCTGGACTCCATCCCCATGGGACCACTGCCTTTGGCTCACACCAAGAGTTCTGCAGAAATGTCACCTCCAGGACACCCAAACAGGCCACCGGGAAAAGAGAAATGAATTCGGGCATGGCTAGGCAAACTCATAATCAGAAAAGGGGTTGCAGATAGAAAATTAAACAAAGGGACACAAAGAGATCGCTGAATTTTAAATGAATACTTTCAGGGGAGAGATTAAAAGATTCAATGAAAATAAAATTTCTTGGCAAATAAAGTTCCATTTGTGTCCATATCCCTTTCCTTCCCGGTAAATAAAGGATAAAAAATGTCTAAATTTTAGGGACTGCAAGTCTCTGTATTTCTAGGTTGAAGAAAAAGGGGCTCAAAATGGGAAAATGGTCAAAATTCTGAAGCTAGACCCAAAGATTAAGAGATTTACCTGTGAAGGATTGTGTGGCATTATTAATTCTGGTCCCACAATTCAGAATTTGCAATAACCTAGATGATGACTCAACTGAAATGAATACTAGAGCTCTTGGGAGAATCTCCTCAGTTTCATCTGGGACTCCTCGGCCACCAGACACTTAGGAAACTATGAGTATGGCCTTCCCTCTCAAGCCTGACTCTCCACCCCACCCCACTTCTTCACTCCTCTCTGCTGTCTCCAGAGCTCCATGACCCCCACCTCCAGGGCAATGAGCAGATCATGGTGTCCAGAGCAGCTGCAGATGGACCTAGGCCCACTTTCTAGTGATTCAGTCCAAATGAGTCACTTGGCAGAAAACATAAAGGATGCCGTGTATAAACAACTGCACCTTAAAGAGAGGAGTGGGGAGTAACCATTTGGTTTTATTTTATTTCATTTGTAAAGAACCACAAAACAAACCCAACTTGCCAGGGCTCTCACGTGAAATTTCCAGGTCTTTCCAAGAAAGGACCATACAATGATCCCCCGTAAGTAACTTGGTTTGCCCTCATGTCCCCAGCTCAACTTCTTAGGATCCTACTCTCATATGAACAGTCAGAGCTGCCCAGTGGCCCAGATGCAGCCAGACAAGCCCCAACAGGCCAAGACACTGTGCTCAGAGGTTCTGGTCACCACCACGCCCTCCCTTCCTCTTACTCTTCCCATAGCACAGGTTGCCCTCCCTGGTATCCAGTGACATTCAAGGGTTTAATGGCCCTTACAGGCTTCTTGTGTAGATTCAGAGATCCCTAGGGAGTCTGCATTGACTACCAAGGCCCAAGGAGCAAACATGCACCTGGGACATGTCCCTCACTTCTAGGTATCCCAGATTGTCTCTCCCTAATCTTCTCTTTGTCTTCTAAGAGAAACAGCCAAACTCACATCAGCTGGGAAGTGCTTCCCCTGGGGATGAGAAGGGGGAGACCCAGGAAAATGTGGAAAGATTGATCACAGTGAAATGGCCCTGGGCACTTTTCTATCACCTTCTAGGACAAAAGAAGAGAAAACAGGAAGAGAGAGTTGGAGACAGAGAGAACTTTAGAAAGAACAGTCAGCTGGGCCTTCCTGACTTGACCGCTGTTTAACTGTGTGGTCCAAACCTCAGTCTCCTCATCTGTAAAACAAAGATTGCCTGAGATGATTGCTAAGGATATGCTCTAGCTCTGGTGTTTCACGGTTCAGTAAAGACCTTCTGACACCGTAGCAAGGAGGTAAGAGACAGGCGTTTAAGGACATTTGTGGTGTTTTCTGCCCAGGGATATAAAAATTGAAACATGATTTTTGGATGGATTGGAAGAGGCCTTTACTGGAGCCAGGGGGAGAAATCAGATGACATCTCAGATCCATCCCAGCCCTGGGCATCTACTGACCTAAAATGAATCTGTTGGGGAGCCGGCTTGGACCCGGTTCCCAGACTGAGTGAGGCAGGAGCCAGACATTCCTAACCTCTCCAGAGGTGGGAGTGGGGGCCCTCCAAAGTGGTTGACAGCGAGCTCCGCAGTCAGCCTGTGTCTTCACCACCTAAAGATGCCTGTAGTGGGAGCTTTGCAGGGGCTTATCCTGCTGCTGTGTGAGCTAGATTGGGTTTAGGCCAGACTGCAGTGCTGAATCGGCCTCCCCCAAATGCTGCAGCTTCGCGTGACCAATGTTTTATTCTTCTGGTTCTCTTGGCAGCCGTAGACACTCAGGTGAGCGTGTGGCTCTTCTCCACACAGCGTTCCCCAGGACCCACATGATGGCCGATCTGTCCTTCTCTAATAATGTATGGTTTCCGAAGTTGCCCTTGGAACTGACATCCCAGTCTGCCGGAAGTCGAAAGAACATGGAAAGAACACGGAGATGTGAGCACGGCAGGTTTGAAAGGGCTGGGCCTGAACGTGCCATGCAGCCCTTCCTCTCACGTCCTACCAGAAAGAACATTTGTCACGTGGCTCCCCAAACTGAAAAGGAGTCTGGGAAATAGAGCCTAGGCATAGAGACAAAGAAGGGGAAAAGGGATCTGGGTAGACAGCTAGGAGTCTCTGCCCTACTACTCACTATCAGTAGGGCAGGGAAAGGAAAGGGAGGGCAAGGGAGATTCATTGCTCTGGCCTCAGTTTCCTCCTGCCTAAAACAAGGGTATTGAATCAGATGATCTCTGAGGGCCCATCTGTGTTAGCATTCTGTGGTTCCAAGAGGTGATGAAATGTCCTTCTGCACCAAAGTAAACAAGCCTGCAGATTCCTGCTGCAGCTTGTCCTCGGCCTGAGGAGTTCTCCTCTGCCAACTGGTGTGGTTGGCGGATCCTGGAGAGGGGGCCTTGGGTTCCCTCCAAGTTCTGTTCCCAAGCTGTTCTCACTCCCTGGCCAAGTCCAGTGATCTCCATTGACCTCAGTCTCCCCACCTGTAGAGTGGGGAGAGAAATCATTACCCTTTGCTGCTTCCCCGGGTTGGCTGAGGATACGATGAGGTCACCGTCCAGAAGGCATAGAATTCTTCTGACTGAAGCACTCCACACTGTAACCAGAGCCTTTAACAACACTGCACCCTGAACAGGCCTGAAGTGTGCCCAGCTCCTGAGGACAGTGCCCTGTAGAATTCATGGCAGTGTGGGGTGGCATGGCCATGGCTGGGGTGCAGGGGCGGCTGCAAAGCAGTGACTTCCCAGGACCAGGATCCTTGAGGGCTGATATCAGCCAACAGACACCTGCATAGAGTTTCATCTTGGGGTGGTGGGCTGGACCCAGGCAGCACTGTCTCCTCTGGCCTCTGCTATGTGCTCATCGCCCCATTACACCCTGAGTCTGTTTAGTCATCCTCTCATCTGCTTTACCCTCCCACCCCCAATTTGTGAGCTGCTTTCTGGGAAGTTCCATGCCTCATTCATCTTTGTATTCCCAGAATCCAACATACTACCTTCTTTCTTTTTTTTTTTTAGTCATTCAAACTAGTATTTACTAAGCAACTACTCTGTGCCTAGGATTGTTCTAGTTTTTGGGTGAGTCTCAGACCTCATAGACCTTAAAGGTTTGCAGAAGACAGACAGTAATCAAAAGAACATAAACAGAAGCTTGTCACTGTAGAAAGTGCCATAAAAGAGAATACTTTTTTTTGGGGGGGGGGTTCTTCAATGTCCCTGTAAACATGAGATTGAGCCACCATCTGAAAGCTGTGTAGGCCATTAATATGCAGGCTGAAAATCAGGCAAGGGAGAGTAGGGACAGTATGTGCAAAAGTCCCGAGGCAGGAAGAATTGGGATACATTTAAAAGACCAAAAGAAAACCCATGTGACTGGAGCACAGGTGAGAAAGAGTGTGGAGGGAAGTGAGGTTGGAGATCCTGATAGCAACCAGGTCCCACAGACCGTCACAGCCCATTTTAAAGGTTTTTGCTTTACCTTAAGAATTTAGGAAAGCCATTTTAAGGTTTCAAGTTGGGGAGGTAGGGTGAGGTGGGAGTGGAGAAGAGAAAGGGGTGAGGATTGACATGAATTGCAATTGGAAATCATTATTCTGGCTATGATATGGGGAAGGACTTAGAAAGACATGAGAGCTGATGCCTGAACTCTTGAAGTCCAAGTGAGAAATGATCATTCTTGGACAAGGATGATAGAGATCAGTACACAGAAGAATATGGACTTGAGATTGTAGGAAGCAAAATCCACAAGGTATGTTGATGGATGTGGAGGACGTGGGAGAAGAGGTCAAAGATTTCCCGAGTTTCTGGCCTTTATGTTTGGATGGATGGTAGCACCGTTCCCAAGGAGAGGGAACAGTGGAGGAGAACTGGATCCTTGAGGTTAAGATCACCTTAGATCTTATCACCTTAGATCTTATCACCTTAGATAAGATCAAAGATCATGAACTTTGTTTTGGACTTGAGTCTGGGTGACTCAGACATCCGAGTGGCAATGTCAAGTGTGCCTTCAGATGTGCAGATGCGGAGCTGAGAGGAGAGGTCCAGATCTGCCTACAAGGGAATGAGAGCACCGAGAATAGAGAACACTCTAGTAAGTAAAAATGAACCCTGGTGCTGCGACACGAAATGGCTGGGGTGAGGAGACTGAACCGGGAGGAGCCGGGGCAGGAACCACACAGACATGGAAGGAAGCCCAGGAGAAGGTCATGTCACTGGAGCAAAGGGAAGGAGGGGGTGGTTCACAGTGCGTGACCCTGACAGAAGGTCAAGTAAGGTGATGACTGAAAACACCCATTGGCTTTAGCAACATGGAAGTCCCCCGTGGCCATAATAAGGAAGGTGTCAGCATAGCAATTGGAGCAGACGCAGCAAAAGAGCAAGTAGGGAGGAGCGGGAGATGGAGAAATGAAGTCTCTAGAGAGTCTGGCTTTGAAGGGGAAGAATGAGTCAGGACAGCAGCCACAGGGGAATGAAGGAGTAGGGCAGTTTTTCTTGCTTTTAGGGGAAGAATTTGAACATGGAAAGGGTATACATGGGAGAGAGAAAATGAAAGCTCTAAGAAAGAGAAAATGTGGTTGGCAGGATAAAGGGTTCTGAGACTCGGGAGTGCAGGCAGAGGGACTGGCCTTGGAGGGAGGGCGAGAGGAGAGGGTGGCACAGCGAAGGGGTCTGGGTTTCTGGCTGAGGACTTCGATTTTCTTTGTAAAATAGCAAATACAAGGCTATCTGCTAAGGGTGGAGGGACTGGAGTGGAAGCAGGGGAGCTAAGGGATCGGAAGTCTGGAGGAACACGAATATAATTTCTTTCCCAGGGCTGCTATAGCAGAGTGCCACAAACATGGTAGAGTAAAACAGCAGAAATATATCCTCCCTCAGATCTGGAGGTCCCAAGTTCGAAACCAAGGTGTCAAGGGGGCCACACTCCCCCCGAAGGCTCTAGGAGAGAATTTTTCCTTGCATTGTCCTAATTTCTGCTGGTTGCCAGCGAGCCTTGGTGCTCCTTGGCGTGTCCGCACATCGCTCTGGTGACATGGCCTTCGCCCCTTCAACGTGTGTCTGTATCCATGTCTTCACATGGCCTTCTTCGCAGCGCAACAGTCTTTGGATTTAGGCCCAGCCTAATTCAGGATAATCTCCTTTTAACTTGATTATGTCTGCAAAGACCTTTTCAAGTAAAGTCACATTTGCAGGGACCGGGGTTAGGATTTGAACATAGCTTTTTGGGGACACAGTTCCACCCACCACAATGAAGAAGTTTGGAAATCAGAGCGAGTGTGAGAAATGTGCTAGAATGCCCAGCCCATTCAAGGGCTCACAGAAATTACTGCAGAGTGCCCAGCAGCACGAGCTGTTCCCAACTTGCCTCTCTTTGCTGACCAGTGTCCAGCATCCCTGGCCTGAGCAGGGACACCTCAGTCCTCTCCCACTTTGGGGTAGGTTCCCTCCCACCAGGAACAAAGACTTCTGACCTCACATGACCTCCCCTTCCTGTCCCAGTCTCTACATCCCACTCAGTACAAGAACCCTTTCAGACAGAAGCTGTTGACCCTGGCAACACTGGGGGTTACAACAGAGGAGCGAGAATTCAAGCCCCACCCTCCCACCAGCACCATTTTGCTCAGAGCCATGGAAACAGAGTGCCTTGGGATTTTGACAAAAGAACTAAAAGAACAAACCCATCTCCCTGTTTTTGACCTCTCAGGAGAAGCCTTACTGTCCCCTTTCTGCTATATCAGGAATGGTTTCATGTTGTCCTGGTGAGCCGGGCTGCTTGCTGGACCCCAGGCCTAGGGAACCCGTGCTCTGCCTCCACCCGCTGGTGCATTTGCCTTGAAGGCCAAGGTGAGCCATAAACACCACAGTCCCGCTGCAGACCGCAGACCGCAGGGACCTCCTCCAGGGAGGAAGGCTTGCTCACAGCTTGGCCAGGCTCCCAAGCATCACGTACAGCAACCCGGAGTAACCACTTAGACAGCTTGGGGTGGGTCCTCGAATGACCTTCCGTTTCTTGTCTGCCCATCTGAAAGGACCATTCCATTCCAAACAACATTCCTCCGATAAAATCGGTTACACACTGTAAACGTCAATGAGCCGGGAACATTCTCCGACGCAACAGGATTCTGATAAAGCGGTCTTATTTTGCAAAACCTTCCAGCATGAAAAGTCCTCCCCGGAGCAAGCAGGGAAATTCCTAGGATGCCAGGACACTGGGCAAAGTGGCAGGGGGCCCAGGGGAAGAGCAGAAAACTCAGAGGTGAACTTCCCATGGAGGGCAGAGGAGGCTGGGTCTTCAGACATCCTTTCATTCAGTCAAGAAGTCGACAATTACTGGATGAGCACATCCCAAGGGCTGTGCCCTGGTCTGGAGTCGCTGGGGAAGCACTGCGATTGCCAAGCTGCCTTGCCGTTTAACATGTAGCTACAACCCACAGTCGGGCTGGTGATCATGGGCAACGTCCCCCGTCTCAGCTGCATTCCCCCTGTCCTTCCCCCCTGCCATTCCTCTTTGCCTTGCTTTCTGAAGCTAGGGGTTTTCACCTGCCTCTCTAACCCCCCTGCACCCTCCCCCAACTTTTTTGGGTCTTTCTCTGTTGCTTTGTGTTCCTGGGTGTCTCCTCTATAGGGTTGTTTCTGCTTCTTTCTGTCTCTTCTCCACGTCTCACTTGACATCCCTGAGTGTCTCTTAACCCATCCATTTTTCTACTTCTCCACTGGGGATATGGTTTTGTTTTTTGTTTTTTGTTTTTTTCTCTTTGTATGGTTTTCTTCCAATCAACTCACACCCATTGTTTCTCTCCTTCTCTGTTCTGTTTCTTCTAACAAACTGTTCCGTAGAACTAAAGGCATTTTAAAAAAATTTGTGGAATCAACTTTTACATTCCCTGGGTTTTATATTTAAAACTGGTTTAAGAATCTGTGTACTTCTCTGTGTTGTCTGAATTTCTCCCAAGAGCATGAGGAACTATTTGAAATTTTTTATTAAAATGGGATATACATAGAAAAAAGTATACCCGTGGCATGCCATAAACATGTCCCGCAGAGCTCAACGAATTTCCCTCATAGAATGTTTGTGTCCTCAGCACTCAGAGGGAAAGACACCTGTGTTCCCTTCCACTCTCTGCCCTTATGGTTCACTGCCATCCTGACCTCTCTCAGTAACAATTATGTTAGGAGTCTCTTGATTTATCTGTTTTTAAAACTGGCAAAAAAGGAACATTTAAACCTGTGACTTTCATTAGACAAAAGATCTCTCTAATCTCTGACCCACTGTGGACCATAAAAGGTAAGTAAGGGTCTCAAAGATAACAAATACTAGGTAAAAGATAATAAATGTCTCAAGATGTCCTGTTTCCAAAAATCTGTTTCACAGGAGCAAGTGGAGACGTGGCCTGCGATACCGTTTGTTCCTTCTAAGTATCCTGACAGTCGAGCGTGCTCATCTCGGGGAGTAATAAAAACGCCACTGACAAGGCGTCGGGGACCTGAACAATAGGCCCATGGAAGACACATAGAAGGCCAAGATGGGACTGATCTTCAGAGAGCAGCGCAATGCCCTGTCCACTCCTCTGTACCGTCCCCACTTCATAAGGAGAGAACTGGAAAAGAGTGTGGGACCAGAAATAGGGCTGCATGTCTGCTGCAGAGCAGAACCAATCTGAGGCCCTATGCTCTGGGCCCACATGCGGTCATTGTTGGTGCAGGGCAGCTGCTGCGGCCCCAGTGTGAGGAGGCAGCCTGGGTACCCACTACAAGTGCCACCCAGCTCTTCCTCATCCCCGCCCAACCCAGACAGACCCTGTGCTCTGAGGCTCGCACTCAGAGGGAGCAGCCCCACACTGCCGACCCAGCTAAGTGCTCTGAGGGTGCACGCCACCGACAGGATCCCTGCCCTCGTCTGGTGGGGAGAGGAGGGTGGTCTGCACGAGAGAGGGATTTGGGAAGAGGCCACATGTGTGAGAAGGGTACCTAGCGGGAACTCCTATGCAGACAGAGAAATGGATGGGAGTCTTGAAAACTAGGCATCAGGCCGGTGATTCTCAAACCTGGCTGGATAGGAGAATTGCCAGGGGAGCTTTTACGAAATGGCGTTCCCTAGAACCACGTACCTAATCAGAGTCTCTCAGTAGGGCTGGGCCATTAGGAGTCTCCAGAAGCTCCCAGGTGATTCTAATGTGCATCCAGGGTAGAGAACCACTGCCTTAAACTTCATGTAGCAGGACACAGAGACCGAGTGGAAGCTTTCCGCAGTAGAGGGATGTGATCAAAATGGTGGCTCGACAAAGCATCTTTAAAAATACAGACTTCTGGGCCACGTGAGCGGCTCAGTCAGTTAAGTATGTGACTCTTGTTCTCAGCTCAGGTCTTGATCTTAGGGTCATGAGTTCAAGCCCCGAGTTGGGCTCCACACTGGGCATGGAGCCTCCTTAAGAAGGGGGGCTGGTTAATTGGAGGGGGAGATAAACCATGAGAGACTGTGGACTCCAGGAAACAAACTGAGGGTTTTAGAAGGGAGGGGGATGAGGGGATGGGTTAGCTCGGTCATGGGCATTAAGGAGGGCACGGAAACAACCCAACTTTCTGTGACATTGAAAAGCTAAAATAATTCATCACCAGAATACCAGAACTACAAAATTCTTAAAAAGAAGTCCTCCAGTAAAAAAGTGTGAGATGGAACTGCATAATACACACAGGATTCAGGAGCACCAGAAATGGTAATTATGCACTACCAGTGCTAGACATCTCTACACCAAGACACTCTGGCTCCAAGGAATAACACCTGGGTCTCCTCTTCATTCTACCCGGTTCCTGGATGCCTGAGAGGACACATACACCACAGCACGATCCTTAAAAAATCTCCAGACCCCAAATAAAGACAATACTCATGCTCTTTTCCTTTCTGAGTCTCTCAGTCCCTTCGTCTGTATCTGCTCTCTCTAGAGCTTCAGTAAATTTGCTCTCACTTTAAAAAAAAAAGTGTCTTGAGAATTATTTATTGAGCACCTACTCGGTACCAGCAGGCACCATACCAGGCTCTGGGTACGCAGAGATGAGGACAATACGTATAGTCCCTGCCCTTGTCTAGCCAGCAAATTAGAAGAAAATACAGATCCACAAATAAGTATAACATGCCATTTTACAAAAGTCTGAAGCAAGTCCTCTAAGAACATTGAGGATTTGCTGGAGAAAGCTTTCTTAGAGAGGTGACATCAGAATTCTTTCCTGAGGGGGTTTGCCAAGCAAAGCAAACAGAAGAGAATGTTCTAAGTTGAAGAAGGAGTATGACAGGTGCTGAGCGCCACAGAGACCCCGTGTTCAGTATGACACAGGGAGTGTGGAGGAGGACTCTGGAAAGAATGGTGAAGGCAAACACCAAGCATCTGATTCCACATGAGCTCCCGGTATTTGAAAACCGAACAGAGAAGGGGGAGGGAGGGACACCAGTCAGGAGCCTCTGTAGTGATCCAGAGTGATGTAGGGCTGGACCAAAGAATTAATGGTGGGAATGAAGAAGAGAGCAACCCAAGAAGGTAGCAGGTTTGGTAACAGAACAGACGTAAGGAGAAAGAGAGAGAGAAACAAACTAATCTGAGACAGCAGGATAACAGGAGAACATGGCCTTAGCACAGATGGGATATCAGGTAAGGTTATATAAATTTCCTGGAACTCTGAGACATCCACATGGAGATATGTTTAAAAGGCTAACTGAAGGGCAGAAGCCAGAAGCTGGATGGTGGAAGGCAAAGAGGGAAAGTACGGGGAGAGAAGGTGAGATGTCCAGGTGTAAACATCTATACCAGTTATTTGGCCCAAAAGAAAAAGGGTGTGGTATGCCACAGACCAGGCACAGGTGTGTATTAGCCAGGGCTGAACCGTGGGTGGTGGAAACAGGAGGAATAAGGAGGAAAAGGAGCTAGGTCCATGAGGTACAGAAGGATGGCTTACAACAGAGAGGGAGAGTTGACCTTTAGGAAGGAAGGGCACTTCTTCACGGAGAGACAGATGTCTGAGAAAACTCATTCCCAAGGGCTTGGATCCAGGTCAAAACTCTAAAAAGCAGGGGCTGGGAAACTTTTTCTGGAAAGGGCCGGATGGTCAGTATTTGAGGCTTTGTGGGACACCTCGTGTCTGCCACAGGTGCTCAACTCCGCGACTATAGTGCAAAAACAGCCGTAGACAATATGTGATCCCATGGGCACGGCTGTGTTTCAATAAAACTTTATTTAAAAACAGGTGGTGGTTAAAATGGTTAATTTCATTTTACATGAATTTCACCTCAGTTAAAAACAACAAGCTCTGGCCTCGATTTGACTCATGGGGCTATGGTCTACCAGTGCTGCCTGCTCTAGAAGTAAAGGGTGAGCAGCTGGCAGCTTCCAGAGAGATCGGATCTGGACTGTCCTCCACCGGGACTGTGGACAGTGACCGAGGGATGATCTAAGTTCAAATCCAGACCTGCCACTGCCTAGCTATGCGATCTTGAGTAGAATACTTTCCTGAGCCTCAGTTTCTTCCTTTGTAAAATGGGAGAAATCGTGCCTACCTCACTGGGCTATTCCGAGGATCATACGGGACAATGAATATGGGTGTCTATATGAATAGACATATAATAATAATGAATAATGAATAATAAATGAATGCCCAGCTCAGGAAAGATTTTCTTATTTAATTTTTAAGGATTGACCATGAATTGCAGGACCCCAGCTGCAGATGAACACCACGACCACAGAGCCCTAGCATCCTGAGAGATGGGACTGGAAGGAAGGGAGGATGTGGGGGCGGAGGCAGAAGGTAAGGGGAGGGTTGTACCCACTAATGGTAACGACAACAAAATGTGTATATCCAATTCTAGAGATAAACAGACCCACAGCTGCAAACACACACACACACAGCCCTGTACGCAGGCATGTGCACACGAGGCGATATAACCCAATTCCACTGTTCTTAGTGGGGCAAGATTCTGAGGCATTTTGTCTCTGGCTAATCAGTGCGGCCCATGGGGAAGGGGCTCCCCACAGTGCAGTTTATGGGACCGCAGCATGGATCAGCATGCCTCCCCAGCAGACATCACATGAAGCCTTGGCCTAGGAGGGCTACTGCCCACCACACAGCCTGGAGCTCATAAAGACAGCTAGTCCCAGATTCACGTCAGCCCAAAGCCTTTCCACCTGGGCTGCTCAAACTTTTGAGCATCACCTGGGGGTGGGAGGGGAGGTTGCTTAAAAATGTATGTTCCTTGGCTGATTTAGGAGGTCTGGGAAGGGCCCGGGAATCTGCATTCGGCAAAAAAAAAAAAAAAAATCCCAGGTGATTTCTTATATTCGTGAGCTGAGAACCACACTTTCAGAAATAAGGCTTTACCCCCTCACTCCTGAATGCAGCTGTATGATGGCACAGTGGGCTCCCCAAATTTGTTCCTGGAACTGCAGCCATAGAACATGGCCCACCCCTATGTCTTATGCTTCTTCCTACTGCTCATAAGGAAAAGGTAAGCTCAGGTCTACACCAGACCTTGGGGTAACATGACTAATTCTAAACAGATATGAAGATTTTCCAGGGCATAGAGTTTAACCTGAAAAATAAAACGTGAGTTCAGAGAAGAGCTAATCTAGTCTCTTCAGTCTAATAAAAATCTTGCCGGTAATTACTCTTCCCAGAGCACTTTGGTTGAAACATCCAAGTGTAGTCTGTTCCAAGCCCAGTTCCTCCCTTCCTGGCCATCCTAGAAGTGTGCCCAATTCCTGCTTCTTCATCCCAGAACATTCTTCTTCCAGCACCTATGGACTGAGCTGCAGAAGCAACGGCTGTCATCTCGTTTCACAGTGTCTGATTTTTTTTTATTAAGGGCTTTGCACACACAGACATTCAATAAACACTTACTAAGCGAACGACTGAACAAATCCATGATAGGTTGCATGGGTTGACAGAGCACAGGAAAAATATTTAAAACCCCAAATTGGGATGATTTGTAAGTGAAGATACGCCTGTATTCCTGAAGGTCTTTCAATCTGGTCAGGCAAAAAAGACCAACACAGATCATGAATAAAAGACAGTGTATGAAGCATAGCCACCATCCCTCACCACACACACATGCACGCACACTCACACACACGTGCACACACACCCACACAATTTATCTAAGTAAATGCTATCAAGTCAGCACTTTGAGAGGTCTTGTCAGTCCTCAAAATGTGTTATGTTGGGACCCTAACTTTGGAAATGGCCTCAAGAGTCAGTTGACTTTGTGGTCACACTTCATTTTTGACCCAAAGAAGAAAATGTAGCTTAACTGCTCCCCTTATACCCAGATCGGGTTCCTAGTGATTTTAGATGTTTCCAGAAACCCAAATGAACCCTCAAGGGACAAAGACTTGCCATTCATTAGAGTATTCAAGGGCTCCAAAGAGAACACTGAAAATGGAATTCTACACACAGTTTAAGGAATGGCAGAAACATTGGCTTAAGTGTGAGAAACCAGCACAAACAGATCCGGAGACAGCACTCATTTGCCATCAATAAGAAACTCATCACAGCTGTTCCCGTCCCCAGCACAGTGGCAGGGAGTTGCAGAGAGCGACCAGAGCCCTCCAAACCTGGTTCCTCTTCTTCCTGAACCCACAGCTGTTCTGTATTTCCCAGCAGTCTTTCATTTAGACCGTCTGTATGTTTAGTGCTGGCCAATAGAAAACAAGAGGAAGTGACATGAGCTCATTTAGCCCTGGGCCCTAAAACTTCTAGGGCCCCCCTTCCCAGGTCCCTTTCTTCCACCTGCCAGCTGGATGTTGAGAATTCAAGGGGAAGACTCTGCCTGCCTAGACAATGCTCAGCTACTAAACAGAAGGAGGCTAGGTCCCTGAATGATGGGGAAGAGGGCTCCCACCCTCTTCTGATTTGCATCAGACTGGAACATGAGCCAGAAATAAATCTCTGAAGTGTCAGGTCAATGCAATTTGGGGGGCTGCTTGTTACAGTAGCAAATCGAGCCCAACTAATACACACAGAGTTACACAGAATACCCCATCTGACAAGCAGCCCGATTCGAAACTGACACTGCCATTTGGAGCATCTGGCAAATGTCCTTGTGACTTTCAGTTTGCGGTTCATATATGAAATCAGGGCTGTTTTCTCCCATCTTCATTCAGCCTTTTACCACATAGGCTGCATGTCACATTGCAAAGATCAGCGCTCATCGAGCCAGCTTGCTGCTGCTGGGATGCGGCTGCTAATCCTTTGAAATGTCACTCACCGTCCAGGCTTCCCAAAGTGAACCTGATGTGAACCACGTGGCCCCTATTATAAACGAGGTTTCATATTTGGTGAGTCCAGCTTCTTTAGGGAAAAAACAACAACAACAACAAAAAAACAAAACCAACCAACCCGGGCTTTCCATTACAGACTACCCTGTATAGAACTGCTTCTGCCTCTTTTAGAAGGAGGCTGTGGCCGCCCTCACCTCAGGGAATGGCAGTGAGAAGCCGACCGCTATCTGTCCTCCACTCACTCCCAGCCCATCAGACTAGGCAACAGAGAAAGAGCACTAGCCCCGATGGGCTGCCTGCCCAGGAGCACAGCCAACTGGGGACCCCCTGATGCTGGGGAGCCTTTCTTGCCATCTGCTTTGCCTCTTACTTGAATGTGACCTTCTCCCCAAGAAGAGGACCTTGACAAGAGTCTGGGGCTTACGCCTCCACTCACTGCCTCAAACGGACAAACGGACATCTATTTCTGCTCATGAGCTCTCTTCAAGGAACCCAGGCACATCTTCCAGATGTGGGGATGCCGGGGGAATGTGTAGTGAGTACAGACTTCTGTGTTCCCCATCTGCGGAGAAGAGCAAACAGTCCAGAATTCCCACTGCCACCCCCACATACACACACCCATGTAACCACCATATCTGATCCTCTCCTCTTGGGCTCTGTGTGGACACTGAGGGGATAAAACCCAGCAGGAAAGTGGGTTATTTGCTCTAGAGGGAAGCCCTGGTTCAAAAGAAAGGAAAGTGAGTAGGGTTTTGATATTTACGAGAAATTCCCAACGCTCTGGGAAGGTAAAGGAGAAGCCCGAGAGGAGAAGTGGTGTAGGAATGTGGCCGAAGAGTCTGAGAAGATGAGGGGCTGTGGGGGAAGAGGCATGAACTGGTGGGAGGCCGGCTCTCCTGGCTCTTCAGCATGAGCTGAGTTCCCGCTGCTGGCTGGGGAGGGTGTCCCGCTACGTCTGTGGCAGACAAGATCCAGTGTGGCCTGCTGAAGCTGTGGGGCTCCAGTCTGCTCTGAAGTTTCAGGCTCGCAGATGCCAAGAATCACTGCAGCGATGGGTAGACTTGTTTCTTCCTTTCTGTGTTCCCCACGGCGAGTGACGTGGCATCAGCAGGGGCGGTAGAACATTCTTACGACGCCTCCTCCGCCTTCATTTCCTCCCAAATAAGGCGCATCTCATCTTAATTTGGAGCCTGCAACACCACTCGGAGGCTGGCAAAATTAGAATTCCCATTCCACAGAGAAGGAAATCGAGGATCGGAGAGGTTCAGAAGGCTGCCTGAGGTCGCAGAGCTAGCAAGGGGTACGGCCAGGATTCGCACCAAGGTGGGCTCCCCGAATCCCACGAATTTGCAACTACACCAAACTCCTTCCAGGTGAGTCCACTTAAAAGGCAAAGGAAGGAAGAAGCGTGGTGGGGTTGGGGGTGAGACCTGCCTTCTCTTGCAGGTTTTGCATTTGCTTTGCTCCTTCTGTCTCATCTCTTGCTTTGCTCCTTTCTGTCTCATCTGTCTTCGAACCTCATTCTGTTGGTTCACAAGCTTTCCATATCCTCTGCCCAAACTGGTTCAAAAGCTTCCCCAAGAATGCAAGCTGGTGCAACCACTCTGGAAAACAGCAGGGAGGTTCCTCAAAAAGTTGAAAATAGAGCTACCCTACGACCCAGCAATTGCACTACTGGGTATTTACCCTAAAGATACAAACGTAGTGATCCGAAGGGACACGTGCACCCGAATGTTTATAGCAGCAACGTCCACAATAGCCAAACTATGGAAAGAGCCTAGATGGCCATCAACAGAAGAATGGATAAAGAAGATGTGGTATATATATACAATGGAATACTATGCAGCTATCAGAAGAAATGAAATCTTGCCATCTGCGACGACGTGGATGGAACTAGAGGGTATTATTCTTAGCGAAATAAGTCAATCGGAGAAAGACAATTTCATATAATCTCCCTGATATGAGGAAGTGGAATGCAACGTGGGGGGCTTGGGGGGTAGGAGAAGAATAAATGAAACAAGATGGGACCAGGAGACTTTTTTTTTTTTAATTTATTTATTTGACAGAGATCACAACCGGGCAGAGAGGCGGGCAGAGAGGTGGGCAGAGAGAGATGCGGAAGCAGGCTCCCCGCTGAGCAGAGACCACCCCCCGCCGGACTCCGGGCTCCATCCCAGGACCCTGAGATCATGACCTGAGCCGAAGGCAGAGGCTTTAACCCACTGAGCCACCCAGGCGCCCCAACCATAAGAGACTCTTAATGTCACAAAACAAACTGAGGGGGGTAGGGGGTTAGGGAGAGGGTGGTTGGATTATGGACATTGGGGAGGGTATGTGCTATGGTGAGTGCTGTGAAGTGTGTAAACCTGGCGATTCACAGACCTGTACCCCTGGGGCTAATAATACATTATATGTTTATTAAAAAAAAAAAAAAGCTTCCCCAAGAAGTACCCTGGATGTCTTCCTCCCTCCGTGTCTCCTCAGCACGTGTGAGGTGACTCTCAGTGAGTCGTGTGGCAGGATGCTGCAGGCTCTGTCACCATGCCTCACCTGTCCCCCTGCGCACCTCCCCAGCCTCCCCGGCCCCCACGGATGGTCCAGAACTTGTGACTAGTTTCTTACGTGGCCAAAGGAGCTTTGCAGAAAGAGTTCGGCTAAGGATCCGGAGATGGGGATAACATGCGGGATCATCCAGAGGGCCCAATGTCATCCCACACGGGTCCTCAGAAGTGGGGGAAGGAAATGGCGGAGTTGGAGAAGGCGTGGTGACAGAAGCAGACGCCAAAGTGCAGGCGATGGCGGACTGTGGGCTTGAAGATGGACGGGCCCAGCACCCAGGCCTGCCGGCGGCCTCTAGAAGCTGGAAGAAGCAGGAAATAGTCTCCTCTTGATCCTCCGGAAGGAACACAGCCCTGCCGATGCCCTGCGTTTACCCCAGCGAGAACCCTTGCAGCCAGCCTCCTGAACTTACTAAGAGAATACATGTGCGCTGTTCTAAACCACTGGGTCTATGGTCCTTGCTACAGCAGCGCCGGAAGAGTGCTCTGTTTCTTCTGTTCTGAACCCTGCCCCCTCCCATCCTGGCGGCCCGCACCCACCCGCTAGGGGGGCCTCAAGCAGCGGGTTCCTGCCCCCGCAGAGTTCATGGCTGCATCCACGGCCCCTCCCCTCTCTGGCTCTGACCTCAGGGATGGGAGACCCCACTCTCCCCATCTCCAGTGTGGAAGGGCAGGAACAGCAAGACGTGTCAGGGGAGGCGTAGAGTTGTGTGGTTCCTGGATCATGCTCACTTAATTCTTACAAGGTTCTTCTGAGAAAGCCCCATAAAATGTTGAGATGGATTTTTATGATCATTTCTCAGCCTTCCATTCTCACAGCACACAGAGTGGGCTGCAAACACCTTCAGGACCTGGTCCTTGCCTCGTAATTCTCTTGCCTCCACTGCCTCACTCCTATGTTTCTGACACCTTGAATTATCCCAAACGCTGATCTTCTAACCTCAGCTGCCTTCCCCACTATAGCTCCTACACCCTTGTCCAGGTTTAATACATAAATTGGCACATTATTTCCCATCCTTAGATATACTCCCTCAGTCAGAAACCTGGAGCGGGGAGGAAGGAAGAAGGAATCTTGAACCTCAAACTTCCACGTTGATTTATAATGTTTGTGCAGGATATACTCTATTGTGTAAGTCAGAGGACTTGTTAGCATGACTCCCAGAGACTTCTGAGAAATGACCCCTATTCTGGTTCCCAGCCCTGAACTCAAGGACGCTCTAGAATTGGTCTGATTTCACCCTGAAAGTTTGAGGGTGGGGGCTGAGTTCATTTCTGTTGGAATGACAGCTCTGAGGTTGGTGAGATGTATCTGGCTCAGGTGAGGTGGTCTTGGCCATGTATAAGCTGCTCCAGCCATGGATGGGTAGATCAGTGGGTGGGTAGATGGGTGGATTATTGTCTAGATCAACAGGTGAGGGGTACGTAGATAGGTGGATGGGGGAATGATAGTTCATTGGATAGATTAATCAATAGACCATATGGCCTGAAGGGAGACATTCATGCTTCTAGAAGGTCTGATATGACCCTCACTCATTCACACATTCTTACCCACAACTGTGTACTCCTCAGTAAAATCTTTAGGCCAGAATCTTTCCCTCTATTTTAGAAAACGTTCCTAGTCTCACTGCCATATATCCTGACTGTGCTGACAGTTTTAAATATCCTTTAGGTGAGTAAATTCTGTCAGAATGATCCAGTGACATCTATGTCTCATTTTTCTGACAACTGTATTGCTACTTACCTTTGTCCCTACACAAGTTGTATACAACATCTCTTAAGTGCCACCCAGATCCCTTCTGTCGCACCTGTCTCTGGGGCCAAGGCCACCTTTCCCTCTCAGCCACCCCTGCAGGGACCAGTTCTGCTGGGCTCCAGTCAGTTTCACGTACATGGGTTGCCGCTTGCTGCAGAACTTGGTAGGTCCTCCCAGAGTGCCAACCATAAGTGTGGGCAGGAGTCAGGCTGGGCACTGGGTTATGTCTCATAGCTAACCTTTGACCATGGGAAACAAAAGCCAGTGGATGAATTCTCATCCTTTCCTTCCTCTGCAAGAAGGTCTTGAGATGCAGGTGTCTCTCCAGGCTCTCAGAAGGGTCCTTTGAGATGAAGTGTTCAGCTGCCCCCGATACTAAATGGTTACTAAGTCAATGCCAAGTCTCCCTCCCTGCGTCACTCCCATTTTCTCTCGCTCCTGCTTCCCTGGCTGCTCCCTCAGGAAAGCAGTAGCACATCAACTTCTGCTTTCTGGGGATCCCAGCCTAAGATCTGAGGACCACTGTACCGGTTACTATTACTATTTAGGCAAGATGATTGGGTTAAGCACAAGACTTTTTGGACATAATTAGATGATTCAGTGTATTTAGTATCTATATCCCGTGCTAGACTGTGAGCTGTTCGTTTAGGTATCCCCAACACTGAGTGGAATACCAGAATTCTTCACCCCACTCTCCTCTTATTCTTTTCTGTGACATTAATCATATTGGTAAAGTTCTTATCTGGACACTTGAATCTTCTGCTGTGGATGGTTTTCAAACTCAGTACCCTCGTTTTTGGTGGGGTTACTTTTTTTCAGCCTGTTATGCAAAATTCAAAAGAACTAAGTGCCGTATCATTAGAGGCTTCTCTGGTAGGCTGAAAAATGGTACCCCAAATGATAGCCACATCCCAATCCTTAAGGCTCTTGAGATGGGTATCCTGGATGGTGTGTGTGGACCCTAAAGGCCATCACACGCATCCTGATGAGTGAGGCAGAGGCTGACATCACATACACGGAGGAGAGGAGGTGTGACCATGGAGCAGAGAGACTTGAAGGTGCTGGCCATGAAGATGGGAGTGATGTGACCACAGGGCAAAGACTGTCCACAGCCACCAGAAGATGGAGAAGGCAAGGATAGAATTCTCCCCAGCAATCAGAGCCCCTGGAGGGAGCACAGTGCTGCTCTGACACTGATTTTGGATGTCTGGCCTCCAGAACTGTGGGGATACATTTCAGAAACTTAGAGAAGTTTCTTCTTGAAAAGGGTCTTCAGAGATCACCAACCCTGGCCCTCATGAATACAGTCACTTTATGTTGCTACTATTTCCCACATGCCTACTGAGTTGGTTGAAGTTGTTTGTTATAATGTTTGGAAGTCTGATGTTTGACTCAAATGGTGCATAGGCAGTAATTGTAAACTCGACCTCATTTTCCAGGAGAGAATGAGATCCAACTGTCCTCTCGTCATGACCTTCCCCTCGCACTGGCTTTAAGCTCTTCCATCCAGCAGACCAGCACTCTCCAGCATGGGGCCCGAGGATGGCTTGTGTGGAATTGCTGAAGCACTCATTAAAAATGTCAAGTCCAAGGCCACCTGCAGTGGGTCAGTCAGGTAAGTGTCTGCCTTTGGCTCAGGTCATGATCCCGGAGTCCTGGGATTGAGAGCATCAGTCCCTGCTGAGCGGGGAGCCTGCTTCTCCCTCTCCCTGCCCCTGCCTCATGCTCTCTCTTGTGCGCATTCTCTCTCAAATAAATATATTAAATAAAAAAAAAAAAATTCAAGTCCAGGACTCTGCCCCAAACCTACTGAAAAAAAAAACAAAACAAAACAAAAACAAACAAACAAACAAACAAAACCTACGGATGAGGTGCAGAAATTTGCACTTTTAACAAGCCTCCCAGACTTGAGCAAGTCTCTACACACCGGCTTAAGAGCGTCTACTACAGAAGAAAGGGGTCATGATGGACCCAGGGGTACTTCCCTGTGGCTCAGCAGGAAAACTCCCACCCCTGAGGTAGGTGCTGAACTCCCCAGGGGGAAGCTGCTGTCCTTGCCCCCAGGACGGCTTGCTTGTGATGAATGCCACCGTGAGCTCATCAAGGAACCAAAATACTCTTGTCCCTTCGCCCGCTCCTACCGTGAAACGGCTGCAAAAGTGTCCACAGAGCTGGGGCCCACAAAAGCTTCTGAGAACATGAGTCACCATTATGTATCTCACGGTAATTTAACTTTTTAATTAAAAAGACTTTCCCTAAAAAATAATAGCTTGCAAACGCATGTGCCCTTTGATCTCACAATTCCACTTCTGGGAATTTATCCTATGGATAGACTCTATGCTTGTACGTATGTACAAGATTATTCACTGCAGAACTGATTGTAAATAGAGAAACATGGGAAATGATCCAAATGTCATCATTGTGAAACTGATGAAATAAATTATACTACTTTGATACAATGGAAAATAATGAGGAAACTGTATAGGTATTGGTATGGAAATGTCTCCAATGGGAAAAGCAAGGTGCAGAACACATGTATAATACACTACCTTTTGTGGATAAAAAGGGAGTAACAGGAATCCACATTCCTCTTTACTTGTATATTCATAAAGAAATGCTGGAAGTATATCTAAGAACAGTGGTTGCCTCTGGGGCAGGGGATGAACATAAGAGGAACAAGGATGGGAGGGGAAGCTTTCACATTATGATATAGGATTATCCTTTGGGTTTTAGAACCACGTGAGTGTATTATTTATTCAAAAAAATAAATAATACAATAAAATTTAAAATAGTCATTTATTGTGGCCTCCAGAGCAAGCAACCTGGTGTGATTCTCCGCACCTGCAAGTCTTGACGTCCGTGTGGGGCTCTCCAAACTGGGTGCATGTTGTGGAGGCCACAGGCCTTCTGGTGGTTCCCCGGAGGAGATGGGTGCTCCAGACCAGACTGCAGATTTCCATCGTCCAAACCAGCAGGGGGAGGACAGGTTTCTGAGATTCTTACTGAGGAGAACCAGCATCATGAAGGTTCTGGGATCTGGATCCATTGCACCCTGGCCAGCTCCAAGGCAGGAAGGTCCTCAGGCTGCCTGCTAATGAGTACTCAGTCCCTCAGTACTGAGACAGCAGCTGTTCCCGACTCACAAGGGAGGAGTGGTGGTAGTGGTCCCGAGCTGCGAAGTCCGCGTTCTCCTGGGTGAGCTGAGTCATCTCCATGTCAACCCTAGCCAGGGACGGCGCCAAAATTATCTGCTCTCGGGGCGATCTCAAGCTCCTTTGGTGAGAGGAAACACAGAGTCGGTCAGAACCAAAGACAAAGCGCTAATCGGTGGAGCTGGGAGAGAGCAGCGCTTCGTACGAGGGGCATTGTGCTTATTATTTTGTATTTATTCAACATGCATTTAAATAAGAAAACTACGGAATACTATACATGTAATAGTTTATGAACCCAAACTATAAAAAATAAAGATGAAATAAAATAAGGAGAGTGATATTTACCTCTCTTTAGTGGAAACAAAAGAAAATGTACCCACCCAATGGGAGACAACCCACAAGATAACCTTCCACACGGTGTCATGTTGGGGTTCGATGGCTTTTCTTCGCTTTCCTGTCAAATGAAATAATGGAACGGAGAGGCTGGAAAACTGAGAAGAGCAGAAGGAGATGCTTTCTCTTTGGTTCGTTGGAAAGAACCTTGAACAAAGAATGATTTCCAGGGCTGAGGTTTACAGAGGAAACTGCTACGAGGGGAGATGCAAAGGCTTTTGACACTAAATTGGCCTGAAGACAAAAAGTATATCCTGATGTGGATTCCACGGTCACTGAAGTGTCTCCATACAGTTGGAGTTAGAATAAACCGTAAAGAAAAATGTCTGGGAGACAAGAGGAAAGTGCTACAGGCAGAATGCATGCAGTAAGGAAAGAGAGTCACCTCCCTGCCACTCATCAGCCTCATCGCCCCAGGCCAGCTCTTCAATCACCTCCCCTGCCTTATTTTCTCATCTTTCCTGGTCCCCTTCAGTTTCCTCTCCTGTCTGTGGTAGGTCCTTTTTTTTTTTTTTTTCTTTCCCAAAGGTTTTATTTATTTATTTGACAGAGAGAGAGATCACAAGTAGGCAGAGAGGCAGGCAGAGAGAGAGGGGGGAAGCAGGCTCCCCGCTGAGCAGAGAGCCTGATGTGGGGACCTGAGATCATGACCTGAGCCGAAGGCTGAGGCTTAACCCACTGAGCCAGCCAGGCGCCTGAGAAATCCTACCTGAGGCATGGATTGCCTCCTCAAAATTTTACTCAGAAAGAATCATCCACTTTGTGAGTACTAATGTTCGGTTCTTTAAAGAATATATTTGACAATTATCTTAAAAAGGTAGCAATCTAATGTTCTAAACTTGTGGTACCTCAGTAGAAAGCTCTAGTTGCTTCTGGCAAAATGTGCTGTTATAGAAGTTTAGATCACAGGACTAAGGCTTGAAGCCACTTGCTGAGAACATCCCTAAATTAGATAGAGGGAGATTTGTCTGAGAAATAAGGGAACTTCTATAAAGGTCGAATCTGCAAGATGTAAGGTCAAGAGGTAACATTCAGTCAACATACAGGTGTTTTTGCCGATCAATTATTTTTGTTAATGGCTTTTTTTTTTTTTTCCTAAGGTGAAACCATTGTATTCTTCTGAGTTCAGGGAAACACTATGTTTCCCTTTTAGACTAGAATAGCCTGAGAATTCTCACCTGGGCAATTGCTAGGACTTCTGAAAAGAAAACCTTCTCAAGGTCAGGCTTCATTTCACATAATTCTGGAAATTGTATGTGTAATGGAAGCACATAGCCAAGTTCCTTTGCCCAAACACATTCTATAATATTATTTTTTGGTTTTTGAAAAGCATCTGGGACTATAGTTGGGAGAGGGGGAAACAAACCCTTCAAAACTACCAAACAGCCATTTCTACCTTTAGGCAAATCATCCTTTCTTGGTCCTTTCACCCTCTTGGATGACCACCACAGGACCTTACCCAGGAGCCACGTGAGGCAGCAAGCATGGTGTTGAGACGGAGTGGAGACCTTCACCACCCACTTCACAAGCCCACAGAGCTATGAACAGTGTGTACTGGGTCCCCTTCAACCAACTCACTATCCTTCTCTAAGAACAATCTCCTCCGAAGACATTGTTTTTTCCTAAGTAGTATTACAGTGACCTCAGAGGTGAAATTCCTGGAATTCAAGTGTGACTTAAGGAGGAGTGACCTCCCAGGGTTACTTATAGGCTTCAAAACCAGAAATATGCCTATAAATATTCCTGTGAATCAGATAAGGCCAAGTACTCTCAACCACACACCTCTTGCAGCTCAATTCTGCAGGCAGCTTCTACACAGAACCTGTGTTCACTCAGCCTCTACTTTCCCTCAGGACGAGGCGGTAGGGGAGAGAGATCAAGCCACTTAACCTGGTGCCCCAGACTGGAAAAGAGGCCGGTGGTGGGGGAAGGGGCAACCCGCCCCCTCCTATCGCTGCACAAAGGACAACAGCCATCTTCCTGGCAGAGGACAGGGGTTCCCCCCCCCACACACACACCAGCTCCTCCCAGTCCTGGTCCTCCTGGTGGTTCCCAGAGCCCTGATCCTTTTGGTTCACCATGCTAGGCTCTAGCACCAACATTTCCTTTCTTCTGTCGACTTGAACTAGAGGGCTTACAAAGGTTGCCTTTAAAAGGATTCTTAGGAGGGAGGAATGGGGAGTTACCGTTTAGTCAGCATAGACTTTCTGTTTTGCAAGATGGAGAGTTCTGGAGATGGATGGTGGTGATGGTTGCACAATGGTGTGAATGAACTTAATGCCACTAAATCATACACTTAAAAATGGTTAAGATGGGGGGGCACTGGGTGCCTCAGTTAAGCATCTGACTCTTGATCTCAGCTCAGTTCTTGATCTCAGGGTCGTGAGTTCAAGCCCAGCATGGAGCCTACTTTAAAAAAAATCGTTTAAGATGATAAGGTCTATCACATGTCTGTTTTACCACAATTTTAAAAAAATGGAAAGAAAAAAAAAAAAGGATTCTGAATTTACATGTGGGATCAATGGGAAAGGCTCCCATCATCCATTAGCAACGTCAAGGCACAGAAGGTGGCAATATCGGTAAGGGCAACCCAGACATCTCTAGTTTCAGAAACAAACCAACACAATGAAACCAAAAGAACACTTGGTTGGGTCCTGCCTGGATTTTCCCAGCCCGCAGCCCTAGCTCCTCACTGGTATTGAAAGGGGAGGGAAGTGATTTTCCAGAGTCCTGAGGCCTTCAAAGTTGAGGAAGCATTACCGGAAGGGTGGAGGAGGAACAGGAAAGAGATGAGGGCACTCCTGAAATCGTACCTTCTCCATGAGGCCTCCTCCTGCTTCTCCCTTTCCCTGTGTATTTGAACATGGAGGGGCCACAGAAATCCTCTAGAATCTCTGCTATGTTTCTGTACTTGACCTCTGCTTGTTCGCCAATACAATCACATCAACCAGCCCTGATTTGAGATGGCAGAAGGGGCGGCCTTGAGGCCTTAATCTTGTGTATGATAGTGTATTGAAGCTGGTAACTTGCTGACTCAGCACACAGCAATCTGATTCTAGATAAACCTTCTTCATGATTCCTGAGGGTATGAAGGCAAGACTTGAGCCAGAGGAAGCTTCTGCTGAGCTGAGATGGGGGTGGGGGGTGGGGGGGCTGGACGGGGGGAGGCTGGGGTGGCTGGGTGGTGTAAGGCAAGGAGGAACAGAGTCTGAGCATTATTGAGGTTGTCAGATGTCAGGTTCCCACACAAAGTTCACTTAAACCTAGCCAGGGACGGGACACCCCAAGTACCTCCTATTAGCACAGACCTGCAGGAGATGGTCACAAGGGACTTCATCCACCCGAAGAAGCTGAAGCTGGAAGCTGATCCTGCAGGGAAAACATATACATAAGTATTAATAAAGGCTCTACATCCAGAAGCCCAGTTTTTTTGTTGTTGTTGTTTTGCTTTTTATTTGACAGACAGCAATCACAAGTAGGCAGAGAGGCAGGCAGAGAGATGGAGAAGCAGGCTCCCCGATGAGCAGAGAGCCCGATGCAGAGCTCAATCCCAGGACCCTGGGATCATGACCTGAGCCAAGGGCAGAGGCTTTAACCCACTGAGCCACCCAGGCGCCCCCAGAAGCCCAGTTTTAATACTGTGAACATACACTCCCTGCCCCACACACAGAATTAGCACAAAATCTTACTTTCCTTTTTCAGTTTAACCAAACCTCATTTATTGTAAGACTCTGACAGCAACCTACTAAGGACTTTGTTCCCATATATAGTGTTCAAAAATTTCTTGCAAAAATTTCTAAAATCCAAAATCCCAAGAAAGAAACTAAAGACAGTGCTACAAAGGAAAAAGCAGAGGATTTGCCAACTTCAGTCTTAGGAATCTAAAATTTTCTGATAATTTTTTTTCTGTTAGATTCAAATTGATAATATGTTAAATATATGCTATAAAATCCCCTACTAGACCATTCACCCTTTAAGCATAGAAAGGACGTCTTTTTCATCTTGGAACCTCACAGTACAACACCCACAGGATCTGGCTCCAGGGACGTTTCTATAGGCGTTAAGTGAATCACTTAGCTCAGTATACAGCCACGTCAGAGCTGAAGCTTGAAATGAGATTACTGTGATACTGGCCAAGTATCCTGACATAAGACACACTGATTCATATAGAACTTATCACCTTTTTTTTTTTTTTTAAATCCACCCCTCCTTTAATGTGGGTTTTTAAAAAATAATCTCATATAATAAATAAGATATAACTTCAGGAAATCAAATCAAATGTAGTTTCAGAAAATGCTTCTCCAAATTTTGTATCTGTCTGTCTGTCTATCTAAATGGCTGGTTTAAAACTGGTTGATAAGACAGTATTCAATATATAATCAGGACGTTAGCATTATGGGATACACAAACCAACCAATCTGGAGCCCTAACCGCCAATCACCTTCTTTGTTAAACTCCCATACACCAAGCCAATACTCCCCTGCCCTAAATCACCCCAGGGCCAGGTACTAGATAGCTGGTGACCACTCTTATACCCCAGAGCCCACCAAAATTATTCAAACTATCCAATCCTAAACGTGTTCAGCTACCTCCCTGCCTTGCCCATCCCTTCCCATTAAAACTCCAGTAATGGCTCTGGGTCAAGTTCTCCTCTCTTCCTCTTGACCAACCCTGCTCCTTCCCCTTTAGGCCCTGAGTTGTTGCCCTGCCTCCTGTTTCTAGGGATCTGTCAGTATAAACTTCTTCCCTTGTGACTATCATTTCTCTGTGTGTGTATCTTACCATTTCTGAGCCTGTGTTTAATCTTACTAATTAAAACAAATTAGTACATTTTTAGAACAAACTACATGTATTTAAAGTGTAAAATTTGGAAAGTGTTGACCCATGTATGTACTGTGAAACCATCATCACAAACAAGACAATGAACATATCCATCACCTCCAATAGCTTCCTCAAGCTGCTTCATAAGACCTCCCTCCCATGCATCTCCCCACCCACAAACCCCATCCAAAGGCAACCACAGATCTGCTGTCATTATAGATTATAGATTATAGATTAGTTTGCATTTTCAGTAATTATATATATGCACTCTTTTTATCTGGTTTATATATAAATTATATATAAAATATATTAATTATACACATATGAAATATTATACTATGTACTCTTTCAGTCTGGTTTCTTTGACTCAGCATCTCTATCTTGAGATTCATTTATGTCACTGCATGGATCAACAGTCCATACTTTTTTTTTTTTTAAGATTTTATTTATTTTTCAGGGAGATAGAGAGAACACAAGAGGGTGAGCAGCAGGCAGAGGGAGAAGAAGGCAGAGGGAAAGAAGCAGCCTCCCCACTGAGCAAGGAGCCTGACATGGGACTGCACCCCAGGACCCTAGGACCATGACCTGAGCCAAAGGCAGATGCTTAACAACTGAGCCACCCAGGTGAGCTTCAATGCCCATTCTTAAAAAAAAAGTTCATCCTTTGTATTGCTGAGTAGTATTCCATTGTATGGCTATGCTACAGTTCATTTATAGAGTCACCTCTTGGTGGACATTTGAATTGTTTCCAGTTTGGGGCTCCTTACAAATTAAGCTGATCTGAATATTCATGTGCATGTTTTTTTTATGGCCATGTGCTTTCATTTTGCTTGGGTAAATAACTAGGACCCTGTAGCTAGTTCATATAGCAGGTGCATGTCTAACTTTACTTACCTACTTACTTATTTACTTATCTATCAATTTATTAAACTTTAATTCTAATATTGCTAACATACAGTGTTATATTAGTTCCAGGTGTACATGATAGCGATTCAACAATTCCCTACACCACTGGGAGCTCATCACCAGTTCACTCCTTCATCCCTATCACCTATTTTACCCGTCACCCCACCCACCTCCCCTGTTTAACTTGTTAATAAACTGCTGCACTGTTTTACGAAGTGATCGTATCATTTACATTCCCACCAGCAGTATACGATAGTTCTAGTTGCTCCATATCTTCAACGACGGGTGGCAAGGTCAGTATTTTTTTTTTTTATCATCAGTACTTTTAATTTTAGTCATATTAATAGGTGTATAGTAGTATGTTGTGATTTTAATTGCATGTCTTAATGAACATGCATGTTGTGCATCTTTTCATGTGCTTATTTGCCATCCATTAATGTTCTTTGATGAGATCCATTTAAAATCTTTGCCTGTTTTTGTTGTCATCTCCTTATTATTGAATTTATATTACACTAATTAATTTAGAATGTTAAGCCAACCTTGAATTCTGGGCACATCCATTTTGTTATGATGTATTATCCTTTTTATACATCTTTATATTCAACTTGTTAAAATTTTGTTAGGACTTTCTGCATCTACATTCATGAGGGATATTGGTATAGAGCTTTCCAAAGAGTTTCTATAGAATTAATAATCTTCCTTCCTTAAATATCTGGCACTTTGCATTAGTGAAGCCATCTGGGCCTAGAGTTTTCTCTGTGGGCAGGTTTTTATTTATTTTTATTTAATCATTTTTTTAAAGATTTTATTTATTTATTTGACAGAGAGAGAGAACGCACTAAAGCAGGCAGAGGGGCAGGCAGAGGGAGAGGGAGAAGCAGCTCTCCACTGATCAGAGAGCCTGACCCGGGGCTCAATCCCAGGATCCTGGGGTTGTGACCTAAGCTGAAAGCTTAACCGATGGAGTCACCCAGGTGCCCCTGTGGGCAGGTTTTCAGTGACAAGGTATTTAGATGACCTAAATAGCCCAATATTCTAGAGTGAGCCTTGATATTTCCATCTTTCAAGGAATTTGTTCAGTTTATCTCAGTTGCCAAATTTATTGGCATATAGCTGTTTATAATATTTCTTTGTTTTACTTTTAATACCTGTAGATGCTAGTAATATCATCTCTCCCACTCCTGATATTGGTAGTTTTGTGCCTTTTCTCCTTTTATATTGATCAGTCTAGCTGGAGGTTTGTCAATTTTATTGATCTCGCATAACCAGATTTTTGTCTCATTGTGTTCTCTCTATATAAATTTTTATTGATTTCTATTTTGATCTTTATTGTTTCCTTTTTTATTCTTTTTGGGTTTAATCTGCTCTTCCTTAGTTTCTTAAGTTGGAAATTGGGGTCATTGATTTCAGAAATTTCTTCTTTTCTTTTTCTTTTTTTTTTTAAATGTTCAGTAGTTAACATACTGTGCAATATTGGTTTCTAATATATAATATAATAATATATATAATATATCTTTTCTAATATATGCATTCGATGTGTATAAATTTCCTTCTAACTATGGAATTAGTTCCATCCCATAATTTTAAAATGTTACATTTTCATTTTTGTTCAGTTCAAAATACTTTGTAATTTCACTTATTATATATTTTTTGAGCCATCAGTTATTTAGTTTCTTGAGTTTATTTAGAGTTCTTAGTCATTTAGTGTTCTTTAGTTTCTAAACATTTTGATAACTGGAATATCATTCTATTACTTATTTCTAATTTACCTTCCCCTTAGTCAAAGAACATACTGTGTTCTTGAATTTGCTTGAATGCTTTTAAATTTATTTAATCTTTTAAAAAACTTTTAACAATTGGGACTCCTGGATGTCTTGAGTGGTTGGGTGACAGCCTTCGGCTCAGGTCATGATCCCAGAGTTCAGGGATCCAGTCCTGCACTGGGCTCCCAGCTCAGTAGGGAGTCTGCTTCTCCCTCTGACCCTCTCCCCTCTCATCCTCTCATGTTCTCTCTTACTCTTACTCTTTCTCAAATAAATTAAAAAAAAAAACTTTAAAAATTTATTAAACATTTTTAAATCCTAGACTATGGTCTATCCTGGTAAATGTTTCATGTATACTTTTTTTTTTTTAAGATTTTATTTATTTATTTGACAGTGACCACAAGTAGGCAGAGACGCAGGCAGAGAGAGAGAGGAGGAAGCAGGCTCCCCACTGTGCAGAGAGCCCGATGTGGGGCTTAAACCCAGGACCCAGGATCATGACCTGAGCCAAAGGCAGAGGCTTTAACCCACTGAGCCACCTAGGCACCGCTGTTTCATGTATACTTGAAAGAAATGTATATTCTGTTATTGTTGGGTGGAATACTCTATAAATGTCAGTTTGGTCAGGTTTGTTGTCAACATTCTTCAAGTCCTCTAAAGCCTTATGATGTTATGCCCACTTATTTCAGCAATTATTGAGAGAGAGGTATTGGAATCTTGACTATAATTATGAACTTTTCTATTTCTTTTTGAAGTTCTGTCAGGTTTTACATCATGTTATTAAAGCTCTGTTTCTAAGTGCATAAGTGTTAAGGTTTGTTTTATCCTCTTGATGAATTTTTCCCTTTACTTTTCTGAAATGACCCTCTTTATCTCTGGCAATATTCTGTTCTCTGAAATCTATTTTGTCTGGTGTTAATACAATTACTTCAGTTTTGTTTTGATTCATGTTACCATGGTATTATCTTTTCCCTCCCTTTTGCTCTTATTATAGCCTTTCTATTTAAAGTAGATTTCTTGTAGACAGCATATAGTTGGATCATAATTTTTTTATTCAATCTGACAATCTCAGGGTTTAACCATTTAACTGAGAATGTTTAGACCATTTATATTTAGTGTGTTTATTCATATGGCAAGGTTTATATAAGCCACCTTGCTATTTGTTTTTTGTTTGTCTCATATGTCCTTTATTATCATTTTCTTTTTTCCTGCTTTATTTCAATTTGAGTACTTTGTAAATTCAATTTTATCTTCTTTATTGGCTTTTTAGCTATACTTCTTTGTTGTATTTTAATGGTTGCTTTAGGGTTTGTAGCATACCTTTTTAAGTTATTATGGTCTACCTTTAAGTGATATTATATTATTTCACATTAGTATCAGAAAGCTGAAACAGCATATTTCCATTTCTTTCTTCCAACAATAAAATTGTTAACAACAACAAACAATTTTATTGTTGTTAACAATTTTATTGTCATATGTCTTCTGACAAATAACAAGTTGTTATTATTTTTTATTTGTTACCTTTTGTGTGCATGTTGTATTTTTCCTCCTAGACTATAAGTTACTTGAAAATGGGATTGAGAGCTGAGTCAGTGTCAGCATTTAATAGGTGCTCAAAATACAGTTTTTCAATGAATGCTGAAAGAGAAGAAGGGAGATGGTAGCAAAAAGGCTCTGCTGCTTACCAAGGTTAAGCCCTGGACTGGCCCAACCAATGTAGAAATACACAATGGCAGCAACACCTATGTTAATGAGGGTGTAGACCCACTGGATCACAAACATGATAAGAAGAGACACAAAAGCCTGTGAAAACAAAGTAGGAAGGGCAAATCATCTAACGGTTTATCACATGGTAAGCAAGCTACAAGGCCAGGGCCATAAGAAACAATAGTCCCTCTCATCAGCCTCTGATCACTATAAATTCTGAATAGTTGAAGTTCACATATAATTCATATAATTCATAATTCATAACCTCACTTAAGCAAATATTTGAGAAGACATCCACCTGAAAGTACCCTGTAATCAAAACTATCAATAAATAGATATTCTACCCTAGCTCCTTGTCCTACTCCTGCCTAGAAGAAACAAATTAGAGTGAAAATTATGCTAATTTGGTATACCTAAAAATTTAGACCCAGAGGTTATCATAGATGATTAATTATTTTTAAAGTAAACCATTGATTAAAATAAGTAGTTCATTAAATATAATCTTGCCATTTGTAGACTCATCTAAATTCTAATGTAACACACTTAAATCACATTGCTCCTAGTTAAGACTCTCCTTTCTCTTCTCTCCTATGCAGCCCCCTCGATTGACATTTCTATCGTAATTCTCTTCTCAAGGACAATTGAGACAAAAATGAAGTTACTCACCCCTAACAGGGAGACCCAGGGGTTGCACAAGTGGGTATAGAAAGAAGTTGGTCTCTGGATATCTTGGACCGGAGACTTCAGGAAGAAATCTAAAAAATAAATGAGCCAAATCTTTGGTTACCAATTTGTTACCAAACCCTTTTCTATTTTTATGAGCAAATACCTATGAATTCCTCTCCTCCAATTTTGTAACTCAGCTTAAAAATAATTCCTATTCACCTCAGCCATTAATTCCCTTGACCACACCTAAGGTTTGCCTTACTAGTAACTTTACACTTCTAAATCATGATCTCAATCTATCTACCTCTGCTTATCACCTCTTTCCCCACCCCCCCTTATTTCTCTGCTCTCACCCCAACTATTCATAGCCTACAAAGGGATCTTCAGTCAATTTGCCCTACTGTGTTTTTGCTTTCTATTACCTAGCTCCTCTTTCCACTACCCTCTTACCTAGCTAAGATTCTATGGTCCAAGACCAACAGCATTCCCTTGTTTACTTCACCTGCTTCCACACTTCGGCATTCACCAGCAGTCTTATACCTAACCAACTCATTCTCCTACTCTCTGATGTAACAAATTTACATCTTCTCCTCTCAAATGGAGATTTTATAATCTCTCATCACCAAATCTACCAATCTACTTGCATCTGTACCCTCTCTTCTGCCTTTCTTCTTTTCACAGTGGATGAAGAGTCCTTAAGGACTTACTAAGGCACCCCTTACCTAAGGCACACCCCTCCACTTGTGCCCTGTTCAAGGGTTTTGCCTTTGCATCAATTTCTCCATTCTTTACTCAATCATCCCCATCAAAGGCAAATATACTGTAATTTCTCCCACCTGAACAAATACTTCCTAACCCACTCCTTAGTTACTGCTCTATTTCTTTATCTTCTTTATAGCAAAACTCCTCACAAGAATTGTCTAGACAGTCTCTACCTCCCATTATTTCCTCAGCTCACTCTTAAGATTGTATATAACACTCCACTAAAACTACTCTTCCTAAGGTTGTCAGTGACTTGAAACTTCTCAAATTCAATGGTCCACTCACATTCCTCATTCTACTGGACCTTTCAGACAGCATCTGACATATGTGATCTCTTTCTTCTTATTGAAACACTTTCTTCTTTTGGTTTCTAGGATACATTACTTCCCTGGTTTTCCTCCTGTCTCACTGGCCACTCCTTCTCAGTCTCCTTTGCTGGCTTACCACCCCTTCCAACTCCCAAATATTGGAGTATTCCAGCATTTATTTATCCCTGGCACTCTTCTTATTTCCAAATATATTCACTCCTAGGAAATTTCATCTAGTCCCAAATGCTGATGTTCCAAGTTTACAACATCATCGACCTCTCCCTTGAACTGAAGTTTTGGGTACTTAGTTGTCTTCTTAATATCTCCCCTTACCTAATAACAAGCACCTTAACCTGGCTAGAGCAGAAATCTATTCTCCCCAAGTTTTCTTTATCTGAATAAATGATACCACAATTCACTCAACTATCCAAGATTTATCCTTAACCCTCTTTCCTCACACATAAATCTATTCTATCTGTACTTCCTGTTGATTCTACCACCAAAATATATCCAAAATATGACCACTCCTTACCAATCCCATTGCTTCCATTCTAGTCCAAGCCATTTTCATCTTTCATCTGATTTACTGTATGTAGTGTGTTCCTACAGTAGAGACTACAGTCATAGTACATTTCTCAGGATCTCTTGCAGTGAGGTGTGGTCACATGACTAAGTTCTCACCAGTGGAATACAAACAAAAGTGGTGAGCACCACTTCAGCACCAAGGTCTTTGAGAGAACAGGTATACCTCTTCTCTGTGCCTAAAACCTGAACATGGTGACTGAGTCTTGACTTTATATGACAAGGTACTAAGGGATAATAAAGCCAAAAGAATGGAAGGAGCCTGAGTCCCAGAATCAGTGCAGGGAGGAGAGCATTCCTAGACTATTAGCGAAAGTGAGAAATAAATTTCCATTGTGTTTGAGCCACTTTATTTATTATTATTATTAAAATAGTTTACTCTGCCTTCGTATATCTCCAACAGGCTTTGGCTCCTTCTCTTACCTCTCTCCATATAATACATTCCTCACAAAGCCAGTGATTTTTTTTCTTTTAAGTGACCTTCCTGAAGGCTGAACCTGATCGTATCACAACCCTCGCCTACATGGTCCTACAGGGCACTGACCTTCACTTTTCTCAGGTACTCACCTCCTACCCCCTCTCCCCTGGCCCACTCCTCTCAAGTTACTGCTGGACTTCTGCTGTTCTTAGAACTTGCCAATCCTATGCTCACCTGTACTTTTATACATGTTATTTCTTCTGCCTGGAACTCTTCCCCCACATCTCTACATGGCTAACTACTTTATAATTAGATTCTCCATTAAAACATCCTCTTCTCTGGGGTGCCTGGGTGGCTCAGTGGGTTAGGCCTCTGCCTTTGGCTCGGGTCATAATCTCGGGATCCTGGGATCGAGTCCCACGTTGGGCTCTCTGCTCACCCGGGAGCCTGCTTCCTCCTCTCTCTCTCTGCCTGCCTCTCTGCCTCCTTGTGATCTCTGTCTGTCCAATAAAAAAAATAAAATCTTAAAAAAAAAAAATCCTCTTCTCAGAAATATCTTTTCTGACAAACCTGTCTGAAATAGTACCCTTTCTCCCCACCGTCGTCTCTCTCTGTTACCCTACTTTACCTTTCATCATAGTAGTTATCACTTACTGACATTATGGTATATATTTATTTGTTTGTTTAATGTGTCTTCCCCTACTACAATGCAAGCTCAAGGACAGCTGAGACCTTCTATGTCTATTCAGAATGTTCCCTCACATCTGCAACAGTGTTTGAAATGTAGTAAATGTTCTACATATGTGGCCAAATGAATAAAGAACCCACCCTAGCCCCCAAAGTCCTTTCAACATCTATCTCCCTTCATCACATGCTTCCAACTATTATACTTATCTTTTGTATTTCCATATCTTGAGGGCAATGACTGTCTTTTACATCTTAAATGTACATATTAAATGCCAAGATTTGGCATTTAGAAGTTTGTGTATAGGAAATGATGAGGAAGTATCTCCTCAATTGTGGATTAATATAAACTGCCAAAGTTTATGATTGATTTGAATTAATGGCTTTATTACTTTTTTTAAAAAGTAGGAATACTGTTCATTACCATTCATTAAATTGTACAATTTTAACATGCCCAAGGCATGATTCATTTTTTTCAGTCATAGGGTTAGTGAAATACAGTTCCCCCTTGATTTTTTTTTTTAAAGATTTTATTTATTTATTTGACAGAGAGATCACAAGCAGGCAGAGAGGCAGGCAGAGAGAGGAGGAAGCAGGCTCCCTGCTGAGCAGAGAGCCCGACGCGGGGCTCGATCCCAGGACCCTGAGATCATGACCTGAGCCAAAGGCAGCGGCTTAACCCACTGAGCCACCCAGGCGCCCTGCCCCTTCATTTTTAAGAAGGAACAGCATTGGTTAAGGACTTAGATTTTTGCCTCTCTGAGATTTGTGAAATGTTAACCTCACCTTTTCACAGTTAATCTTAATCTCACACAACCTCAACTACCCTGTGCCTAAGGAAACTGTATGGGTGTGTATGTTTTCTGAGGAACCTAGGGGGGAAACAGAAGGAAGGGGTGTGCCCTCCAGGCAAGCACAACGCAGTTTTACACATCAGCAATGTGAGAGAGAGCTCATGCAAGGATGCTCAACTACTATGAATAGGCACAACGAAGTAGGCACAGTTATTCAGAATTCTGAACAACTATGGTTTCAAAACCCTTCGATAGTGACTAAGAGAATTTTTTTCTCTTGTCAAGGATTTTGCTGAAAGAAGCAAGTCTTACAGACTAGTGTGGGAGGAAACAGTTTCTCATGTTATAAATTCTAGAATAATAACCAAGAAAGCAACTTTACTTTATCATGCCTTACTTGCAAAACAAACAGGTAAACAAAACCATACATCAGGCATGTTAAAAATATCAAATATAATAAACACAATTATGTCTACTTTTAAAATAAATTAAGTAATTTTATAGAAGTGACTTAAAATAAATAGTAAACATCTCTGAAAATGTACTCCATATCTTTATCAGAATAAATAAACATATACTTCAGGTTAAGAGATATAAACTAAGAATGTGCATTTCTATAGTCCACAAAGGATCATGTTTCAAGTCCATGTGGTATTTTTTTAGTTGTGGTATTAATCGATAATATAATTATTCTAACCACTTTCCAAATGTTGCACATTTATTTCTAATTTTTCATTAACACAAACAATGTAGCTATGACAATCTGGAACACATCTGATGGTTTGTTGTTTGGTTTTGAGTTGTTTCTTTGATATACAATTCTCCCAAATAGATTTACAGAGTCAGGGCAGTTAAATAGTTTTATATTTCTTGTTATATCATAAAAGATCATTCTCCAGAGAGAATGAACCAGAGATGTTATATCAATCAAAAAGCAATAATAAAAATCAAAAATTAAAAAAGAAGAAGGAGGTGGGGAGGAGGAGGAGGAACCAGAGGGACTGTTAGCTATGGTAATGTGAAGAGGTCAGTGAATACTCTTCACAAGAAGTTAAGTATACAACCGGACAAAATAACAAAAACCAATCACTCAGGGCTCTACAATTTACCAAATGGAGACAAATAATTAAGAAATATTTCTTTTTCAAAAACTGCTGGGACTGCAGGTGAGAACAGTGAGAGCCTATGGCTCGGCCTCCCATCCCCATCCCAGTTCTTACCAGTGTGGAGCTAGTCAGAAACCATCAGTTTCGCTTCCAGAGGGAGCAAACCTGAGTTGTGCCTTTATAAGCTAAATGTGGTGAGTACAGTAGAAAATTGAGAGGGGGAAAGTCCTCAGCTTTGCTAGCCTGAGGTTGTGGACCCACCTAGGGCAAGCAGTGGGCCAACCAGAAATTTGATGGAAAGATCTAGAAATGAGAGAGCCACAGAAAGACTATATCTCCCTGTATTTCCCTGGCTGACAGGAAAACTATGCTCCTGTCTGAGGAGACCAGAGAGACTGGCAAAAAGTAAAAGCCAGGGGAGACTGGAGAACTAGCTGCAACTCTGACTGCTTCCCAACCTACACAGATCCTCTGGCAGAGGGTGGAGCCTTGTGGGCCATGTAGACTCAAGGGCAACCCCCAGGAAGCCAGGCTAAAAATTAAAAACAAGAATTAAAAAAACGAGTAAGAACATCAGAATCCACACACCACAGAAGAGAGAGATTCCATAGTTCAAATCCAGGAAATTTACTAAAACAAACAAAAACTTGGACATATATATCAGAATCAGGAGTTGCCTCACTGTATTACCTAAATTGTCTGTTATTCAACCAAAAATTACAAGACATGCAAGAAATAGAAAATTGACCCTGCTCTGGAGAAAACACAATCAAAAGAATCTGACTGAGTGGGCCTGCATGTTGGGCTTAGCACACAATGACTCCAAAGCAGCTAGTATCATAAATATGTTGAAAGAATTAAATAAAAATACAATGTCAGGGGCTCCTGGGTGGCTCAGTTGGTTAAGTGTCTGACTTCAGCTCAGGTCAATCTTAGGGTCCTGGGATCAAGTGCCATGTTGGGCTCCCCACTCACTGGGGAGTCTGCCTGTCCCTCTGCCCCTCCCCCAACTCATGTGTGCACATTCTCTCTCTCTCTCATTCTTTCTCTTTCTCTCTCTCTCAAATAAAATTTTAAGGAAAAAATGATGGCAATGACTTTTAATATAGGGGATACCAACACAGACATACAAACGTTAAAAAAAAAAAAATGACAGGCACCTGAGTGGCTCAGTCGGCTGAGCATTGAACTCCTAATTTTGGCTCAGGTCATAATCTCAGGGTCGTGAGATCCAGCCCTGAGTCAAGTTCCATGCTCAGTGTGGAGTCTGCTTGTCCCTCTTCCTCCCTTTCTGCCCCTCCCTCACTCTCATGCACACACTCATTCTCTCTCTCTCTCATAAATAAATAAATCTAAAAAAAAAAAAAAGCAAATGAAAACTCTACAGTTAGAACATCCAACAGAAACAAAACTTTACCATATGGGCTCAACGGCAGAGTTGAGATGGCTGAAGAAAATATCGGTGATCTTGAAGATAGATCAATAGAAATTATCCAGACTGAAGAACAGAGAGGAAAAGGTGGAAGAAAAAGGAACAGCTTCAGAGATCTGGGGGACAATGTAAAGTATACCAATTAATGTTCAATTGGAGTCCACAGAGATGGGAGAAAAAGAGAAGAGCAGAAAAAATATTTGCAGAAATAATGGTCCCCAAATTTGATGAAAAACTTTAATCAACAGATCCAGAGGGAATGAATCCACTGGACATGCTTCCAGCAATGTGTACATATACCTGATTACCACAGATCTACTGTTTTTTATTTACATTTTTGATAGCTTAAGAGATGTGCAATGATTTCTTTGAATTAATATGATGTTCTAGTTTATAGCAGATACTATCAGCAAGCAGCATACACTTTGTGTAGTGGTTAAGAGCACAGAATCTAAAGTGAATTTGACCTGGTTTTAAATTCTAGTGTCTCATATCCTGAGCAAATGTTTAACTTCTCTAAACCTCTGTTAAAAGATAGTAACAATGACTAAACTCTGAGTTTAGATGAGATAATCTGTTAAGTGCTTATCTCAGTGCCAAGAACATGGAACATGCTTGAAAAATACTGGCTATTTTTAACTACCAACAATATCTGACACTTAACAATAAAAGTTTGTTGAATGAAGAATGAATGAGTCTGGGCATTGATTTTTCAAGTGTAAACTGCATATTCATCTGCACACTTCTCTTCAGTAGAATCTGGATTTTGACCTTCCTATTTTTAAAAATAATATGCATTGGAAGGTATGCTTTTATCAGCTGTGCTTGTCAGAATAATTGTTTCCTTCTGTGACACTGTGTTGTCCAAATGTTTTTTATTTCTATTTAATCAGATCCTCTTTGTCTTTGATGATGGCTTCAATAGTCAGAAATATCTCTCTTGCACAGCTGTTATAAATAAGGAATTCATGGCTATATAAGGTATAAAATATAGCCCTAGTTAATCTTTTTGATCCATTTGACTTCAACAATGTTTACTCAATAGTGATTTGATTCTTATTATTGTATGACATCTGGTTTGTCACAGATTAGGTTCTTATAATAAATAGTGTAACTCTATTGTACTTTACTGATCCATGTTTCATATTCTTAAGCTAATATTTTCTCAATTGCACATCAATTTAGCCTTTTCTGAGTGTTTGTTGCATGCTGTGTACTTTGTAGGAATACTGTGATGAATAAAAGATAGAAAAGCATGGCTTATGACTAAAGAAAGGCCACAGCCTAGGGGTAAAGGAATGAAACTAGTATTTCTTTTCCTTAAGACAGACAGCCATGTAAGCCCGACAACAAATGTGTAAACAAATTTGATCTAAATGTATAAAACAATGTGTTAATTATTTATACTATTAGCATGGATCAAATGTTATGCTTGCACAGGAGAGGAAATCAGGAAAGCCTTGTTGAGGGGTATAAGTGGGTATAAAAAGTCAGATGGATTTTAAACTATAAGTGGGAGCTTTCCAGATGTAGAAGCAGGAGGTGAGGCAACTGTGAAGACAGAATAGCATATGCAAAGGCAGGAAGGAATAAAGAACAAGATGTGTTTAGGGCACTAATCTAAGTGTAACTGGAAATACAGAGCATGGGCTGTCATGAAAAAAATGGCCAAAAAGGTAATATAGGGTAGGATTGTAAAGAACCTTGCAAATCACACCACAGATCTTGGACTTTAGATGGAAGAGATTAGATTCTACTGAAGGTTTTTAAGTAAGAGAGACATGATGAGGGTTTTATTTTAGAAAGACCATTGAGTGGACAATGAGAAAGAGAAACAGGATGTGGGAGAATCAGGAGGCAAGAGTCTGGTTTGCAGATTTAATAAGAGTCTAGGTCATGGATGGGAAGGGTCTGCACCAAGGTACAGACAGTGAGGATGGAAGAGAGGGAGTGGTCAGCAGCTATGACATTTCTACAGTTGGGCAACTGGGCAGCGAGCACTTCATTGACTAAACATTGCAAACTGACCACATGTCTCTCCTGAAAACCCACTAAGAAGACAGAAAAGGAATTAAAAAGGCACAAACCCACAAACATGAGGAGAATGAGAAAACATAAAAACAAGACTTAGAAAATGGAAAGGTGACAGAGGAATGGTAAGAGTGAGCAGAGTAGAAGAGAATGAACTCTAGGAACTACAGAGAGGATACTGGCAAGGAACAGCCCAAGGCACCCTGGTAGACCCCAGCAAAGTTCAAGACCAGGCAGAGTCGTGTCCCTGGGAAGTGGTAAGGTGCAGAGGTTTGGCTGTGAGCCCATATCTGAAACAGCTGGACAACAAGAGCTTTTCTTCTGCCCACACAGCTAGGTAACAACTCCTTCTTTGCGTGACCCTTTCCTCTGAAGAAATCAAACCAGTGAGTGCCAGGACTTGGACACCAGGCATGGCAAAGAGTGGGCAAATGGAGCTAGAAACTAGGGAATTAAAAGAAAGTCTGTATCCTACACAGTAAGGTACCCCTAAGTCCCCTACCTCCCCCTGCTCCCTGAGTGCAAGCAGCCATCTGGGTAAGGCAAGAGATTAAAGGACCCTCCTCTGGAGGAACTAAAGAGTCCAGAGGAAAAACTCTAGAGAGCCACCTTTGGGGGTCCTCCTATGAAAAAGCCAGCTTATTCCCTAATCACTCTACAGTGAGGTGTCCCAATCAGCAAGCCCTGCCCAGTATGTGGGTCTTCTAAACAGCTTTTTAGTACTTAACTTCTAAGTAGGAAAAAAAATCGAAAGATCAACAGACATTTTAGTAAAGCCTCCAACATGAGAGAGAGAGAAAGACCAAGCCAAAGAATAAAGGATCTAGAGAACAAAGGTCAGTAAAAAGAGCAGGAAAAGACTAGAGGGAGAATAAGGACTATTACCAGAGAGATAATACAAGCCATTGTACTCATAAAATAAGAATGAGATGATGTTCAAATTTTTAAAAAGGTGATGGGTGGGGCGCCTGGTGACTCAGTCGGTTAAGCATCTGGCTCTTCATTTCAGCTCAGGTCATGATCTCAGGGTCTTGGGACCAAGCCCCACATTGGGGTCCACATTCAGTGGGGAGTCTGCTGGAGGTTCTCTCTCACGACCCCCTCCCCTGCTCATGCTCTCTCTCTCTCTCTCTCAAATAAATAAATAAATCTAAAAAAAAAAAAAAAAAGCATAAGGACAAATCAAGTTAAACCAAAAGCTCTTAGAAATTAAAACAGTATAGACTGTTGCTACCCAATCTCCCCTTCTTCCTTAGGGAAAAAAAAAACCACACAATTTCATGTGAAAGAGCAAAATGAGTAGGTAAAAACATATTTCCTAGCTTTCCCTCTGAGAATAGCTGGAAAGGCTAGCAAAGTAAGTTCAGGGCTATACAGCCAGAACACTCAAAATTATAGTCAGAGCAGTTGGGAGGCACTACTGTGGCAGGCACCAAGGTCTAGACACTGAAGTCTGCTGATTCTGAACCTGATTCTGATTCTGAAAGCCCTGGACCCTGGAGCCAGGAATGCAGCCATCCTGCAGCTACCATCAGGCTTTTAGAGAGTTCCTCGAAGTCCCCATTTACTCAGATTTTCAGTTCCAATTCCAGGTATAAGGGGCTTGTTTGATTAGCAGAGCTTTGGCCTCATGCTGAACTCTTAGCTGTCGGAGAGGCTGGAAAACTGAGCATCTGACGTCTTCAGTTTTGAGTGTGAGAGCCTTGTTTTGCCTCTCCTCAAGACTTATAACACTGGAAATTCTTCAAACATAGGGAGGTTATTCAATGCTGAGTTGGAAAAAAAAATCTAGTATAATATTGTATCCAAAAAATCTCTTATTCCCTGGATCTGACATAGAAGTGTGATAAAGAGAGAAATTTCAAGATAATAGTTTTGTAGCAGGCTTAGAGTCCTCGTAGTCTAGACTGGAACAGGATGAGTGCCATTGGACAAAGGGAAAAGAAGAAATGAGTATGTTAAATTTCTGAAGAATTTTAGCACTTGGAAAATAATACTAAGAGGCATTTGATGTATATGCCCAAGCATTTAGAGAAAAATGATTTTATAGAAAACTAAGCAAATAAAGAACAAGGCAATTATTAACTTCAGGAAATAGAAAAAGTTGAACAAAAAAGAATGTAATATGGTATAACATATGGTTCAGAGATAAGCAATACTTAATCATGATAATATGAATACTAGCTATGAAGTTAATAAAAAAAAACTGTGATATAAATACACTCAGACACTGAATGAGAAGTCAGAGTGGCATAAATAAGTTAAAACTTCATCTATCGTAATGGGAAGTCAAAAGATGATAATGCAAATATATTTTTTAGTAACATGAAGGTTAAAAGAAGATGCAACTTTTCAGTTTAAAGGGCGATTGGGCACCTGGGTGACTCAGTCGGTTAAGCGTCTGCCTTTGGCTTAGGTCATGATCCTAGGGTCCCGGGATCAAGTCCCTCATTGGGCTCCCTGCTCAGAAGGGAGCCTGCTTCTCCCTCTCTCTGCTCCTCCCTCTGCTTGTTCTCTCTCACTCTCTCTAACAAATAAGTGAATAAAATCTTTAAAAAAGGGGGGGTGGATTTTCTGGGAGTGGGACCAGGGACCAGAGAAGGGTACAAGGAATGGTATAGAAGAGTGAGGACTATTATATCTGATGATGTTACTTTTAAGACTTTTATTTTATTTTTATTTTTTAATAGACTATTTTAGAGAGAGTATATGCGTGTTTGTGTGTGTGTGTGCACACCACAGGCACATGAGCTGGGAGAGGGTCAGAGGGAGAGAGAATCTCAAGAAGACTCCATGCAAGCACAAAACCCAAAGTGGGGCTTGATCCCAAGACCCTGAGATCATGAGCTGAGCCAAAATCAAGAGTTGGATGCTCAACCGACTGAGCTGCCCAGCTACCCCAATTAGGTTACTTTTAATTCCACTTGGCTTATTAAACTTTGATAAAAGTTTATTTTTTATCAAAGTTTATTACTTTGATAAAAATAAAATTAAAAATTTTAAATAATGCGCCTATCATTAAAAACCTCCCACGAATTTGGAGGCAAAGAAGGAAAAGCAAGTGTACGGGAGAATATAAAGCATTTGTTTTTAGACATGTCTTTCTATGTCCCTCTGTCTCCCCCTCTCTGCTCACACTTGTGAATATAGATCTCATGGGGCAGGGTAACAGAGAGAGAAGTAATGAGCTTCAAATTTAGGCGGACCTGGGTATGATATCCCGCTGTGCGAAGTCAGAGCTTGGAAACTTCTCTGTGACCTCCCTGGGCCTCAGCATCTTCATTTGTAGAATGGAAATATGTCATATATATCACAGTACATGAAATAAAATAGGTAAAGCACCTAGAATTTGGAAGACTCAAAATTATGAATTCTTTCTCTCAAAATTTCTCATGTCCTGTAAGCCTCTCTTTGAGAGTCTTTCTGTGTGCCTCCATGTTTGTAGATCTAAGAAAGCAAAGCAAAGCTGTGTTCTTTAGCCATCTTTTCTCCATCCCTTCTTGCCTGGTTTGGGAGATTCATCTTCCACAGACAAAAACCCACTAAGGCAGACAGGTTGTTACATTTCCCCTTCTCTTGAAGGGAAACATTGGTCTCACTTGTGTTGATACTGTGTCGCAGATGATTTTTGATTAAAATGATATAAATCTTCCATTATCAGCCATAGCTCCCAGCTCTACCATGTAACAATAGACAGAAATGTCTGTTTAAAGTCAACTGTAACGGAGTAGAATTACAAATTCAGCTGCTGTTTTAATATAACTTTAAAAAATAAATATCTTTAAACTTTATTTAAAAAATAAATATCACACAAAATTAACAAGGATTTTACACTCAGCTATCGAGTGAATTGGCTAAGGGCATGGAAAGGGGTTGTGATGACCAGGCAGGTGAGGTCACCCTGAAGGAGGAGACCCTGACGGGATTTCAAGGCACTCACCTTCTCCAGCTGAGATAGGCTGGTCGCTTGGCTCAGGGACAAGTTGTTCAGCACGTGCTCCTCCAGGCAGAACCCCTTCATTCCTGGCATTCTGCTTGTTCCAGGAGGCCTCCTGGCCCTCCCAGGAGGCAGCAGGCAATCTATCGGAGCCCTCAGCAGGAAAGGAAGCTGGGGACTCGAGGTCCAAAAGGAAGCTATCTTGTAGGGTTTGCTTGGTGGCCTTCCTGCGTTTCCCCTTCTTCCTTTGTGGGATCCTGTCACGGTCTCCTTGGCTCAGCTGGCTATTCTCAAGCTTCCTGGTTAGCTGGAGGAGCTGATCCATGTCTTTGGTGAACTCTAGCAGAGTGCCCTCAGGGAGGCTTTGGCCCGTGTCCTCAGAGCCATAGCTGGGAGCCTTCTCCAAGAGCAGGTGCTTGGAGCAGGGGAGAGCTCCTGTGCCCTCCCTGGGCACTGACTCAGGCACCGGGGGCAGGCTGCTGACAGCCATGGACAGGGAGAAGTAGGAATAGTCCACTGCAATATATGTCAGCATGAAATTGATGGTGACGATGGGGGCTAGTACATTCACCTGGCCCACAAGGACAAAGGCCATGGTCACTAAGCTGGTCAAGAAGATGGCAGCTACAGGGGTTTTATTTGGCCCTTTCTGCAGAGACAAAAATAACATGCAGGACCATGAAATTTCAGAAGAAAATCACATTACGTGATAGAATACAACTCATGATGGCTCAACACTTCTACTAGGATTCTACCAATCAGTTAATAACTGATTGCCTACAAACTTGGGATAATAATATTCAACTCATGGGGTTATTGTGAGATCAGAGCTAATGAACATTAAATACTTGACACAGCACTGACACAGAGTTGGCCCCAACACACCATGGATATTGGCTGTTTTCATAACTACTAATATGGGGCACTAATATATAGATCTCAGACTTCCCAAATAGTTCTCCTTTTGTCTTACACTGGGTTTTAGCACCAGTCTTGGAAGTCAAAGTGGTGCAAAGTTCCCAGGTGATAATGGAGAAAAGGACCTGAAGGGGAATGGCAGAGCCTGGAAGATGGGACAGAAGCTCTGGCAGCTGTGGTGGGGAAACTGTGAAACTAAACACACACATGCTCCCCCACATGCACTTACACACATCTGTTATTAATGGAGGTGGGTACGGGGGCCTGCAGGAGAACAGGAGTGGAAAACATGTGGTAACTCACAGTCCCTCACATTGTTCTTGGGCCCAAAACAATGATCACTTCTGGGTCCTCATCTTCCTTGACCTAAGAACCACATTTACCCCAGCTGATTGCCTGTTGGTCTTTGAAAGGACTTTCTTTGCCTTTCTCCGCCTGATTTGCCTCCCTCCTCATTATCCACTCTTTCTTAGTTTCCAGGCCTGTCTTCTCGGCAGCTCTGAAATCTACACTGAAAGTAGCCCAGGGCAGGACGGGAGGGAGATGGGGGTCACAGAGTGATGGGTATTAAGGGGAGCACGTGACGTAATGAGCACAGGGTGTTATATACAGATGAATCACTGAACTCTATCTCTACACTATATGTTAATACACTACACATTAATGGATTGAATTTTAAAATAAATAATTAAATAAAGTAGCCCAGGGCAGGGCACCTGGATGGCTCAGTTCATGATCTCACGGCTCAGCTCATGGAGCCTGGTTAGGATTCTCTCTCTCCCTCTGTCCCTCCCAGCCCCACTACTCCCACTCCTACTCGAGCTCTCTCTCCCAGAAAAAAGAAAAAAGTAGGCCCAGTCTCCAACCTCAGGCCCTCTCTATGCTCTCTCTATATTCCATTCCTAGGTGATCTCAACCAGGCTCCTGATTTTAAATACTAGCTTTATGCTCTTAACTCCCACATTGGAATCTCCAGCTGAAATGTTCTCCTGAAATCTAGACTTAAATATTCAACTGTCTACTTAACATTTCCAGTTGATGTCTAACAGGATCTCAAATGTTCCAAACCAAACTGCTCCCCCCTCTCCCCCAATCTCCCACCCATCGAATCTACTTCTATAATCTCTGTGTCAGAAAACGGCAATTCCATCCTTCCGGCTGCTCAGGCAAACAAAATTCTTGATGCCTTTCCTCATTGTCTCAATCTCCATCAGCAAATACTGTCAGCTTTACCCTCAGATATACACTGGATCTAACCACTGCTCCCACCTCCTTCACAGTCAACAGTCTGCAAGAGGAGGAGGGGCAGACCTAGAAGCCTCTTCCAGATCCAACCTGTAAACCCCCTATATGTGTTCCTCCAGGTGCATTCCCCCTTCCTGACCATCAGAATAAAGACCAGCCTTCAAAGTCACAGGATGAAGACGGCAGAGTCATCAGCCTGAGTCTTCAAGGGTCAGAGCCCCTGCTGACCTGAAACGCCTGCCCAAGAGTTTCAGAGTAAAGTTCTGAGAGGAAAAAATAAGAAGTAAAAATACACTTTGACTGACTTTGAGGATTACATTTTTGGGTAGATTTGCTACAGCTGTTTAACACACTCTAACAATAAAACTACTAAGAATAAAGTAATTCCTTAGAAACTGCAGAGAATTTAAAAGGAGGGTATTAGGTAAGCTGAAAGAAATGCTAATGATCCATGCCAAGACGTTAACAAGGGCAGGTTGTAAGGTGTTAATAATGGTCAGACCTGAACTTCTGTGACCCAAAGACATCATGAAGAATGTAAGAATAAGCCACAGAAGGGGAAAAGATATTTGCAACACATATAACTAACCAACAAAGGGTAACCCAGAATATCGAAGAATCTTTACAAAATAATTAGAAGAAGAGAAAGAACGCACTAAAAAAAGCAAGCAGAAGAATGTCTATGAAACATATGAAAGGTGCCCAAGCTCCTTAAGTAATCAAGGAAATGCAAATTAAAACCACAGGGGGATTCCATTAAACACCCACCAGATCAGCAAGAATTAAAAAGTATGATAGTATCGAGCGCTGGCACAAACACAGAGGGCTAGGAATGCTTATCCACTGCTGCTAGTGGTGTGAATTAGTACAAGTACTTTGGAAACAGAGTTTGGTATTATCTAGTAAGTGGAGATATATGTACCTTATGGCTTAGCAATTCCAGTAATGGGTATATGGTCTGGAAGACCGCTACCTGCGAACCTGTCCACTAGTCCAAGAATGTTCGCTGTACTGTCTTGTCTGTAGCAGCCCCAAATTGGATTGTCCAACAAGAGCAGAAGGGATAAATAAATTCTAGCAAATGAGGAAAAGCTATATAGGGATGATAATAGACAAGCTGCTGCTACAAGCGAAAATGTGGATGGATCACATAACGTTGAGTGAAAGAGGCGTGCTGCATTATATAAAGTTTAAAAACAGGCAAAATTAAACAATTCTGTTTCATGATGCATATGGAGGAGTCCAACCAGGGGTCAGCAAACCATGGCTCTGGGGCCATCTGGCCACCATCTGTTTATCCATGCCCACGGGCTAGGAATGGCTTTACATTTTCAAACAGTTGGGGTGAAAAAAAAATCAAAAGAAGAGGAATATTTTAAGACACACGCAAATTACATGAAATTTAAATTTCGGTATCCACAGAAAAGTTCGACTGGGACACAGCTACACCTACCCCAACAGGTGTGTCTGTGTCTGTGGCGACTTCTGAGATACAGCTGCAGAGCTGAAGGGTTGTGACAGAGACCACAGGCCTGCAAAGTCTAAAATACTTACTGTTTGGACCTTTCCAGAAAAATTTTGCCCACTCCTGAGGAAAGCCATAAAGAAAGCAAGGCAGTTATGATCACAGAAGTTGGGACAGTGGCAACAGCTACCACAGGGGTAGGGACAAGGCTCAGACCAGAGAGGGCATGTGGAAGTGGAATCCAGGGGCTGGGAGTTTCACTTCAGTTATTCCTTGAAGTGTTCACATTGCCTCTATGCTCTTTTCTATATGCTGAATACCCCGCAAAATAAATAAATAAATAAATAAATAAATAAATAAAATAAATTGGGGGGGCTATGGGAGATGCTTGGGTGGCCCAGTTGGTTAAGCATCTGCCTTTGGCTCAGGTCATGATCTCAGGTCCTGGGATCGAGTCCTCATAGGGCTCCCTGCTTAGCTTGCTTCTCCCTCTGCCTTGTCCCTGCCCCTGTTCTCTCTCTCGTTCTCTCTCACTCATTCTCTCTCTCTCACTCCCAAATAAGTAAATAAAATCTTGTAGTTTCCATGCCCACTGTGGTGCCTAAAGTGGGGTTTGAACTCAGGATCCTGAGCTCAAGGCCTAAGCTGAGATCAAGAGTCAATTGCTGGGGCACCTGGGTGGCTTAGTCATTAAGCATCTGCCTTCGGCTCAGGTCATGATCCCAGGGTCCTGGGATCGAGCCCCACATCGGGCTCCCTGCTCGGCGGCAGCCTGCTTCTCCCTCTCCCACTGTCCCCTGCCTGTGTTTCCTCTCTCACTGTGTCTCTCTCTGTCAAATAAATAATAAATTTAAAAAATCTTAAAAAAAAAAGACTCAAACATTTACTTGATTGAGCCACACAAGTGCCCCTCTCTCAAAAAATTTTTTAAAGTTTATTGTCTCTCCCATTAAAAAAGAAAATGTGCTAATAAAATCTAATCATGTGTAAAGGAGCTTTGCAGAGAAAAAATTTCAAAGTTAAAAGGCAAGTGACAAACTAGAGAAAACATTTGTAATACATATCACAAAAGTTGCCCTCCCTAACAAAAGGAGAGCTTCTAGCATTTGAGAAGAAAAAGACCAACGATCACAGAAAAAAAATTTTTTTAAGATTTTTTATTTATTTGACAGAGAGATCACAAGTAGGCAGAGAGAGAGAGGAGGAAGAAGGCTCCTGGCTGAGCAGAGAGCCTGATGCGGGGCTTGATCCCAGGACCCAGAGATCATGACCTGAGCCGAAGGCAGAGGCTTAACCCACTGAGCCACCCAGGCGCCCCAGAAAAAAAAATTTTTAATTAAAAAACTTAAAATATATACAAATATAAATGACTCTAAGAAAAAACAATGTCCAAATTTGTTCCAATAAGAGTAATGCAAACCACAAGGCTCCTGAGATGCCGTCTCCCACTACACAACTGGCAAAAATTCACATCTGACAATGAACCCTGATTGCTAGTAATGTGGGACCCAGGGCAAATGGTGGTCTACACGCCCTATGTCTAAATATTCACAATTACAAACCAAGCTAACAAATTGTTAAAGCAAAGGTATTCTATCCTCCTTCCTTGGCAAACAGAGCTTCTGGACAACAGGGAAGGCCAGGTCCAAGGATAGAATTCTCACGTTCCTCAGAATTCCTCACTGGAAGAGGGCCACTCACAGCCCTCCTCCCACCCTTCTCAGACCATACCATGGGGGCTTCACACCCACATGGGGACTGTGGCCTATTCCCTGGTCCTAGAAAGGACAGGCCCAGGGAAGAGGCCCTTGCAGACCCTGGACGAGGGTTGTGGAACATCTGGGCAGAGAATTCCGGGCAAATGATCCAGGTCAGCACACCTAGACCATCCAGAAGTGGGGCATGGGATCCGGGTGGACCTGTCCCCTTGTTCTCATGAACTTCTTATCCCAAGGATGAGAACAGAGTCCTAGAAAGCAGGGTGTTTGGGCCTGTGTCTAAGAGTGATGCTGGCTGTCAGGACACAGGAACAATTATACATTGCTGGTAGAAGCACAAAATGACACAAATCTTATGAGAGGTGTTTTGGCAATATCCATTAAAATTAAAAATGTGTTTAGCCTTTGCCACAGCAAATCCACTTATGAAACTTTATCCTGCAGATTTATCTGCACATTAAATAATTACACATACAAAATTATTCCTTGCAATACTGTTTAGTGGAAGCCACACAAGGGTCGATCTATAGGAACAGGTTAAATAAACTACAGTAAATCACACACAATGAAAAAAGAATGAAAAATTTCTCTCAACATTCATATGGAAAGATGATTTCCAAGCTCTATTAAATGAAGAAAAGCAAGGTATAGAACAACGTGTTAGAATACTATCTTTGTGTAAAAAAATAGAAGTATTCATAAAAAAACTAATAAAAACAGCTACTGATAGTGTATGGGTACAGGTGAAGAGAGAGATAATAAAAGACTTATGAGAGGAGCAAACATTCTCAACATATATCTTTTATATCTATATAGTATATATTTATATAGTATATATATATAGTATATATATAAATATGTAGTATATATTTATATCTATATAGTATATATTTTATACTATATAGTATATACACATTCTCAGCCCTGTGTATATACTATCTAATAAAAATACATGAAATTTAAGGAAAGGCATATACACAGAAGGTACAGACATGACAGTCAGAGCTCCAACCCAGCCCAGGCTGACTGACAAGTAAGGGGAGGGTGGTAAGGGAGGACTGGTGACTCTTAACAGAGAGGGATCTGGGGTGGAAGAAGGAGTGGGGAGGGCCTCTGTGGTGCTCCAACAAGATAGAGATGAACTATATCTCATAAACTGCATTATTGGGAACTGGGGTTCTCTATTTCTCTTTTTTCATGTTAGGTTTTAGGAATGTCTCATTCAATCACCCTGTGACTCAATCAAGCTACACTTGGGAGTTCAGGTCATGAGGACCGATGGGGGCCCAGAGGCCCAAAGTGTGGGAAATCATCATACGGCAACCCCAAAGGGAAGGCGAATCTCAAGGGCAGAGTTAGAGCTGCAAGGTCCAACTCCCCTCCTCACCCAGAGATTTTTTTCTCCTATTCTGAACTTAAAGGATCCTGAATTTGTTTTTATTAAAGCATGTGACACTCCCTTTCCCTGCTGCTCAGGGTCCCAGATATCAGGATGACAGTTAGCCAACCCAGGGCTAAGGGGTCCCTGTGGTTGTGACATTGACGTGCTTTGTCCACCTGGCCCCAGCCTCAGGCGGCCAGAGGACAGGGGTGAGAGAATGACTTTTGCATTCTCATTTTTCCCACTCTGGAGAACTTGACCATTGGCTCTAATTGGAGAGACTGAAGCAATGTATTGGCTGATAATCAGGTATCATATACGGCAAATGTAGTATCATGTACAGCAAATGACAATCAAAAGTACAAATGTATGTTTGTACATTTCTTGAAAAAAGGGTCACTCACCCCTTGCCCCAGACAGGCGAGCGCAGGAATCACTTTCTCCTGGGCAATGCACTGCAGGATCCGGGGAGCTCCATAGAGGCCTCCCATACAGGAGGCCAGGGATGAGATGTATAAGCCCAAAAGAAACAGGAAGCCCACCAGGGACACCTGTGTGAGGAAGCAGGTTCATTACCCAATGCCAGAATCCTCTGTCCCTTTCCATTCCCCCAGCCCCCACCCGTCTGCACCCCATCGATCACTAGTCCTCTAAAGTCAACCTCCCAGGTAGGTTTCCAACAGCCCCAGCCCCATCCCACTTCATTCATACCACCGCTGTACCAGTTCAGCCCACTGTCACCTCTTGTGTGGACGACACAGAGGGTCTCAAACTGAGCACACACCAGACTCATCTAGAGGGCTTGTTAAAGTACAGATTTCTGGTCCCTGCCTCAGAGTTTCTGATTAAGCAGGTCTAGGGAAGTACTATTCCCAAGTATTTGGATTTCCAACAAGCTCCCAGTTGATGCTGCATGGAGGGTCTGGGGAGCACACTTTGAGGACCACTGGCCAACTGCAATGGGAATTGGCTTCCCGCCTCCAAGCTCCACCCATTCTGAATTATCCCGAAGCCTTGGCCAGAGTGAGCTCTCCAAACTCAAACCTGATCATCATGCCACTGCCAAAATGAAAGGAGCAAGATGGTAGAGGAGTAGGAGACTGAGATATCATCAGGTCCTGGGAGTTGACAGTTATCAAGCCATTCTGAACACCTACAAACTCAACAGGAGATAAAAGAGAAGAAGAGCAGTAATTCTAGGAACAGAAAATCGACCACTTTCCAGAAAGTAGGACATGCAGAGAAGTGAATCTGAAGCCACGGGAAGATTGACCGCGGTGGGGGAGGGGCCAGCTCCCAGCAAGTGAGAGAGCAATGGAGCACAAAATACAAACTTTTAGAAGTATGCTCCACTGAGGGACGTCACTCTAGAGGTTAAGCAGGGGGTGGGGGGGAAAAAGGGGGTGGTGGAGCCTCCACAGGGACAGTGTGGTCTCAGGACCTGCAGGGACACAAAAAGATCAGGGGTGTCTAAGTGTGCAGAACTCCCAGGTAAATCCAGCTACAGAGACAGAGCCGAGGAGGGGACCCTCAGCTTGGGGTTACCTAAAACCATGATCCGATGCATAGTCGGACCACTGCTCTTCAAGCAGGGACCCCACAAGTGGCAGATCTGGAGAGACACCCTCGTTCCTTCTCCAGGAGGAGTGGCACAGGAATGCATGGCAGGAATCTGCTGGATTGGGAGACTCCAAAAGGGGCCGTGCGTGAGAGACAGAAATGCTCGGTCACAGGCTGGGTGATCTCCAGCCTGATCACATTCTTTCCTCTTTTTTACCCCTTTTTTCAACCAACTTCCTATCTTATCAATTCCTGTTTTAGAGTCTTTTTAAATTTTCATCTTACAGTCATATTCCGTCCCTTCACCATGTTTACCCTTATTTTTGTATATATATAATTTTTTCTTTCTTTAACATTTTGGGAGGCAGTTTCTTCTAACAGACAAAAATATACCCAAAATCAAGTGTGTGCCTCTGTTCTATTCACCAGTCTAATATATATATATATATATATATATTTTTTTTTTTTTTCTTTTTTTGCCCCCTTCTTCTCCCCTCAGTTTTGGGTCTCTTCTGACTTGGTTAGTGTATATTTTTCTGCAGTTTTTCCTACCCTTTTAGTATTTTGCTATCTCATTCATCTATTCTTATCTGGATAAAATGACAAGGTGGAAAAACTCACCACAAAAAAAAAAAAAAAAAGGAAAGAAAGAAAGAAAGAAAAGAAAAGAGGCAGTACTGATGGCTAGGGGCCTAATCAAAACAGACATTGTAATATGTCAGAACTAGAGTTCAGAATGTTGATTATCAGGTGTTAGCTGGGCTCGAAAAAAGCATAGAAGATATTAGAGAATCCCTTTCTGGAGAAATAAAAGAACTAAAATCTAACCAAGTTGAAATTAAAAAAATCTATTAATGAGGTGCAATAAAAAGTGGAGGCTCTTACTGCTAGGCTAAATGACTCAGAAGAGAGAATTAGCGATATAGAAGACCAATGATAGAGAATAAAGAATCTGAGCAAAAGAGAGATAAACAACTACTGGACCATGAGGGAAGAATTCGAGAGATAAGTGATACCATAAGACAAAACAATATTAGAATAATTGCGATCCCAGAAGAAGAAAGAGAGAGGGGGGTAGAAGGTATATTGGAGCAAAGTATAACAGAGAATTTCCCTAATTTGACAGAAGGAACAAGCATCAAAAACCAGGAGGCACAGAGAACTCCCCCTCAAAATCAATAAAAATAGGTCCACACTCTGTCATCTAATAGTAAAACTTACAAGTCTCAGTGACAAAGAGAAAATCCTGAAAGCAGCTTGGGACAAGAGGTCTGTAACATACAATGGTAGAAAATATTAGATTGGCAGCAGACCTATCCACAGAGACCTGGCAGGCCAGAAAGGACTGGTATGATATATTCAGAGCACTAAATGAGAAAAGTATGCAGCCAAGAATAATATATCCAGCTAGGCTGTCACTGAAAATAGAAGGAGAAATAAAAAGCTTCCAGGACAAACAAAAATTAACAGAATTTGTAAACACCAAACCAGCCCTTCAGGAAATATTGAAAGGGGTCCTCTAAGTAAAGAGAGAGCCTAAAAGTAACTGACCAGAAAGGAACAGAGACAATATACAGTAATAGTCACCTTACAGGCAATACAATGGCACTAAATTCATATCTTTCGATAGTTACCGTGAATGTAAATGGGCTAAATGCCCCAATCAAAAGTCACAGGGTATCAGAATGGGTAAAAAAACAAGACCCATTGATATGCTGTCTACAAGAAACTCATTTTAGACCCAAAGACACCTCTAGATTTAAGGTGAGGGGATAAAAAAAAATTTACCATGCTAATGGACATCAAAAGAAAGCTGGAGTGGCAATCCTTATAACAGATAAATTAGATTTTAAACCAAAGACTATAATAAGAGATGAGGAAGGACATCTCTGTCTGTCCAACAAATATCTCTGCCCCTAACATGGGAGCAGCCAATTATATAAGCCAATTAATAACAAAGTCAAAGAAATGTATTGACAATAATGCAATAATAGTAGGGGACCCCCCTCACTGAAATGGACAGATCACTAAGCAAGAGATCAACAAGGAAATAAAGGCTTTAAATGACACACTGGACCAGATGGACATCACAGATCTATTTAGAATATTCCATCCCAAACAACAGAATACATATTCTTTTCTAGTGCACATGGAACATTCTCCAGAATAGATCACATCTTGGGTCACAAATCAGATCTCAACCAGAACCAAAAGATTGGGATCATTCCCTGCATATTTTCAGACCACAATGCTTTGAAACTAGAACTCAATTACAAGAGGAAAGTTGGAAAGAACTCAAATACATAGAGGTTAAAGAACATCCTACTAAAGAATGAATGGGTCAACCAGGAAATTAAAGAAGGATTTTAAAAATTCATGGAAACAAATGAAAATGAAAACACAACTGTTCAAAATCTTTGGGACGCAGCAAAGGCGGTCCTGAGAGGAAAGTATATAGCAATACAAGCCTTTCTCAAGAAACAAGAAAGGTCTCAAGTATACAACCTAACCCTACACCTAAAAGAGCTGGAGAAAGAACAGCAAAGAAAGCCTAAACCCAGCAGGAGAAGAGAAATAATAAAGAGCAGAAATCAATGAAATAGAAACCAAAAGAACAGTAGAACAAATGAATGAATCTAGGAGCTGATTCTTTGAAAGAATTAATAAGATTGATAAACCCCTGGCCAGACTTATCAAAAAGAAAAGAGAAAGGACCCAAATAAATAAAATCATGAATGAAAGAGGAGAGATCAAAACCAACACCAAAGAAATACAAACAATTATAAGAACATATTATGAGCAACTATATACCAGCAAATTTGACAATCTGGAAGAAATGGATGCATTCCTGGAGACAAATAAACTACCAACACTGAATGAGGAAGAAATAGAAAACCTGAACAGACCCATAACCAGTAAGGAGAATAAAACAGTCATCAAAAATCTCCCAACAAACAAGAGCCCAGGGCCAGATGGCTTCCCAGGGGAATTCTACCAAACATTTAAAGAAGAATTAATTCCTATTCTCCTGAAACTGTTTCAAAAAAATAGAAATGGAAGGAAAACTTCCAAATTCATTTTATAAGGCCAGGATTACCTTGATCCCAAAACCAAAGACCCCATCAAAAGGGAGAATTACAAACTAATATCCTTGATGAACACGGATACAAAAATTCTCACCAAAATACTAGCCAATAGGATCCAACAGTACATTAAAAGGATTATTCATCACAAGTGGGATTTATTCCTGGGCTGCAAGGGTGGTTCAATAGCTGCAAATCAATCAATGTGATACAATATATTAATTAAAAAAAGAATAAGAACCATATGATATTCTCAGTAGATACTGAAAAAGCATTTGACAAAGTACAGCATACTTTCTTGATCAAAACTCTTCACAGTGTAGGGATAGAGGGTACATACCTCAATATCATCAAAGCCATCCACAAAAAACCCACAGTGAATATCATTCTTAATGGGGAAAAACAGAGCTTTTCCCCTAAGGTCAGGAACACAGCAGGGATGTCCACTATCACCACTGCTATTCAACATAGTACTAGAAGTCCTAGCTTCAGCAATCAGACATCAAAAAGAAACAATAGGCATCCAAATCAGCAAAGAAGAAGTAAACTATCACTCTTCGCAGATGATATGATACTTTATGTGGAAAACCCAAAAGACTCCACTCTAAAACTGCTAGAACTCATACAGAAATTCAGTAAAGTGTCAGGATATATAATCAGTGCATAGAACTCAGTTGCATTTCCTTTTTTTTTTTTTTTTTAAGATTTTATTAATTTGACAGAGATCACAAGTAGGCAGAGAGGCAGGCAGAGAGAGAGAGAGAGAGAGAGAGAGGAGGAAGCAGGCTCCCTGCCAAGCAGAGAGACCGATGCAGGGCTCGATCCCAGGACCCTGGAATCATGACCCGAGCTGAAGGCGAGGCTTTAACCGACTGAGCCACCCAGGCACCCCCTCAGTTGCATTTCTATACACCAACAGCAAGACAGAAGAAAAAGAAATTAAGGAGTTGATACCATTTACAATTGCACCCAAAACCATAAGATAGCTAAGAATAAACCTAACCAACGAGGGAAAGAATCTGTACTCAGAAAACAATAAAGTACTCATGAAAGAAATTGAGGAACACACAAAGAAATGGAAAAATGTTCCATGCTCATGGATTGGAAGAATAAATATTGTGAAAATGTCTATGCTACCTAAAGCAATCTATACATTTAATGCAATCCCTATTAAAATACCATCAAATGGAACAAATAATCTTAAAATTTATGTAGAACCAGAAAAGACCCCAAATAGCCAGAGGAATGTTGAAAAAGAAACCAAAGTTGTAGCATCACAATTCTGGACTTCAAGCTCTATTACAAAACTATAATCATCAAAACAGTATGGTACTGGCACAGAAACAGACACAGATCAATGGAACAGAATACAGAGCCCAGAAATGGACCCTCAACTCTATGGTCAACTAATCTTCAACAAAGCAGAAAAGAATGTCCAATGGAAAAAAGACAGTCTCTTCAACAAATGGTGTTGGGAAAATTGGACAGCCACATGCAGAAGAATGAAACTGAACCATTTCCTTACATCACACACACAAAAGAACAGATGAAAATGGATGAAAGACCTCAATATGAGACAGAAATCCATCAAAATCCTTGAGGAGAACACAGACAGTAACCTCTTCCACCTCAGCCACAGCAACTTCTTCCTAGAAACATCGCCAAAGGCAAGGGAAGCAAGGGCAAAAATGAACTATTGGGACTTGATCAAGATCAAAAGCTTTTGCACAGCAAAGGAAACAGTCAACAAAACCGAAAGACAACTGACAGAATGGGAGAAGATATTCACAAATGACATATCAGATAAAGGGCTAGTATCCAAAATCTATAAAGAACTTATCAAATTCAACACCCAAAGAACAAATAATCCAATCAAGACATGGGCAGAGGACATGAACAGACATTTCTGCGAAGAAGACATCCAGATGGCCAACAGACATGTGAAAAAGTGCTCCACATCACTTGGCATCAGGGAAATACAAATCAAAACCACAATGAGATACCACCTCACACCAGTCAGAATGGCTAAAATCAACAAGTCAGGAAACGACAGATGTTGGCAAGGATACAGAGAAAGGGGAAACCTCCTACACTGTTGCTGGGAATGCAAGCTGGTGCAGCCACTCTGGAAAACAGTATGGAGGTTCCTCAAGAAGTTGAAAATAGAGCTACCCTATAACCCAGCAATCGCACTACTGGGTATTTACCCTAAAGATACAAATGTAGTGATCCAAAGGGGCACATGCACCCAAATGTTTATAGCAGCAATGTCCAGAATAGCCAAACTATGGAAAGGACCTAGATGTCCATCGACAGATGAATGGATAAAGAAGATGTGGTGTATATATATATACAATGGAATACTATGCAGCCATCAACAGAAACAAAATCTTGCCATGTGGATAGAACATAGAGGATATCATGCTAAGTGAAGTAAGTCAATCAGAGAAAGACAATTATATGATATCTCTGATCATATGGAATTTGAAAGGTAGGGCAGGGGGTTGTGAGGGGTAGGGAGGGAAAAAATGAAACAAGATGGGATTGGGAGGGAGACAAACCATAAGAGACTCTTAATCTCACAAAACAAACTGAGGGTTGCTGTGGGCGGGGGGGGGTTACGGATAGGGTGGTTGGGTTATGGACACTGGGGAGGGTATGTGCTATGGTGAGTGCTGTGAAGTGTGTAAACCTGATGATTCACAGACCTGTACCGCAGGGGCAAATAATACATTATATGTTAATTTAAAAAATGCAAAGAAAAGATATATCAATGGCTCCCCACCACTCTGGCATCTTCAGCCCTTCCTGGTCTGTGACCTCTGTAGCCCCAGACCCCCCACACTCAGACTCTCTGTCAGCATACTTCCTTGCCTATGACCACCCTCTGTCCACATCTCATCTCCTCACTGTCTGTCTCTTACATCCAGTTGTGCTTCAAGACTCAGCCCAGTCCTCTCTTCCTGCATGAGATCCTCCCACAGCCCCTCACAGCAGGGGCTGCTCCTTAGGGCCTGCAGCACCTTAGCCTGAGGCTGGGGGACACCCAGCCCACTGTGTCCTCCAGTGGCCCCAGAGGCCTCATCTCTGCAGGGCTACTGTCTTGCTCATCCTGGTATATTTGGTGCCAACACAGAGCCACAAATGCTGAACGGATGAAAGAATGGGCTCCATGACCCACGTGGCCCACAGGTCACTAACAGATAGAGTAAGAGGGGATGCAGTTGTTCTGCTTGGTGTCGACTTGCAAAGGTCAGCACGGCTGGCCACACAGCTGGGCCAGAAGCTATGGGTCTGGAACCTGCCCCGCTCTCCTGATCCAGCCTTCCTCTGTACCCACCGGGAAGTCTCTCTGCTTTCTGGTTATTTGAGGTCCCCTTCTCCATTCTACTTGACTGTAGGCATGGTGGCCAGAACTGTATGTTCCAAGGGCTCATTTGTCCGACTATCACAGATGGGTTTGCCCTAATTTGCATGGTCCGGTCACACCCTTCATGATGAAGCTTCTCCACCTCACTTTTTATGTCCCTGCTTTAGCCATCACTGGGTCAGTGGCACCGAGCTACATGGAACACCAGTGAATGTCCTTGTTTTCTTCAATGTCACCAGCATACTCCCCACCTGTGTTGTAGCCCATGACATGCAGGGCAGCATAAGCTCCTGAATCTCGTGCCCCCTGCCCTCGCCCCATCACCCCAAACAGTCTGGCAGACGGGCTCCACACGTGCCCATGAAATTCATGAGGCTTTGAGACTCATGCCCTGGATGCCTCACAAAATTGTTAGATGGGGATGCCTGGGGGGCTCAGTTATTACGTGTCTGCCTTCAGCTCAGGTCATGACCCAGGGTCCTGGGATCGAGTCCTATATCGGGCTCCCAGTTCTGCGGGGCACCTGCTTCTCCCTCTCCCTCTCGCCCTGCTTGTGTTCCCTCTCTCCCTTTCTCTCTCTCTGTCAAATAAATAAATACAATCTTAAAAAAAAATCATTAGATAAATGCTTCTATGACCAACCCCTAATCCATTCTGGTATGCATTCCTTCACCTCTAATCTTTGTTTCTGTCTTCTTGACCAAACACATCCTGTATTCACTGTTGTTGTTTTGTTTTGTTTTGTTTTTTTAAATACATGGACTCAGGTGCCTCGCTGGCTCAGTCGGTGGAATATTTGACTCCTGATCTCGGGGTCATGAGTTTGAGCCCCACACTGTGAGTAGAGATTCCATTGGGAAAAAAATATGTAGACTCTGTGATGAAATTTTATCAAAAGCGTCTAGAAAATGTAACTAGGAGTTCTCTACTCTGGCTATACCTAAGAATCCCTCCAGAGTTCTGGCTTTATCAGTGTTGGGTGGGAACTGACATGGCTGATTTTTCAAAAACCCTCCAGGCCATTCTAATGCACAGCCAGGGTAGAGAACCGCTGGGTGAGACGCAGTGTGCCCACCCCACTGTCCCTTCAGAGAATCCTCCAGAAGACTCAGGCATGGTGTCTCCTTGCAGAAATTTTATTGCTTCTTATCCAAAAGGTTATATATATTTGTGTTAAAAAATTTTTTTGTTTTGGGACGCCTGGGTGGCTCAGTTGGTTGGACGACTGCCTTCGGCTCAGGTCATGATCCCAGAGTCCCGGGATCGAGTCCCACATCGGGCTCCCAGCTCCATGGGGAGTCTGCTTCTCCCTCTGACCTTCTCCTCACTCATGCTCTCTCTCACTGTCTCTCTCTCAAATAAATAAATAAAATCTTTAAAAAAAATTTTTTTTTTTTGTTTTCATTGAAAGCCTGTCCATTTACTCAGATTGGAAATGAGACGGCCCAGTCTGGCTTCCTCCTTGTGTGGGGCTGACCCAGGAAACCGGGGTCTCTAGTACCAGGGGCTACAGTGACGCCAAGGGCTGGCCAGCCTTCCCACAGTCACTCCCTGGGACTCCTGCAGAACCTTTGGGCTGGTGCCTGGAGAGGGAACTGTCCAGGCATAGCAACTTGTTTGTGTCCAACGTGGCAACTGTGTTTATAATGGGCTATTCCCTCGACTATCTTTTATATAAAACTACTACTCTGTCAATTTTCTGAAAAATAAATGAAATGTTGGTTGTTGTGTCTGGATCAATGATAAAGACTCCATTCTAGCCCTCTCCCACATGTAGCCTGTCTCTCCCTTCCTATCTGTCAACCATCCACCCACGGGAGCATTCGTTGAGGACCGGGGACATGACTGGCCCAGCGCGAGGCAGACATTACAGTTACAACAGGGAACTACACAGCTTTGCTCCCAGTCCTCGGAGAATTTCCTCACTTTCTTTCTTCATACGGAACTGTGATCTTGTAAACTGTGACCATGGAGATGAAGTGAGCTTGAGCAGACGTGTGTCAACAGTTCTTTACGGGGGGAGCACCCTTCTGTCATACAGCTGTTTGAACCATCACAAAAAAAGCTATGTTTCCAAAATTATCTGAGGTGTGAACTACCCTAATTTCTTCCTTCAGTAACTCCTGATGAAAATTATAATTTCATCTCCTTGCTTTTCATATTTTATGCTGGCTACCATCAGAGCTTAAACCCTTGAGAAATCCCACCTGTCCACCGCTGTTCCCATCTCTTGAAGGGCCGAACTCCAAGTCATTTGCAAGGTGCTCATCCTGCCTCATCCGATTCCTATGGCCCCTTGACATTAGCGAGGAGTACATCTTGACCTCGCACAATCCCAAATTGTCTCACAGTCCCCTAGTTTTCTCCCGTGTCAGATCTCCACAGACATGAGTTTCCTCACACTGTCTCTACTCCAAAAAAGGACCGATATCTACACTTTCGGTCAAGTTTTCTCACTTGATAGCCATTTTCCAGAAGGAAGTAAAATTGGCTTCAGTTCCTGAGAGATAGCTCTGTGACCCTGATGGAGAGCAGAGGACAGCCAGCCAGGGAGGGATGGGGGACACTGAGGAGCTGGCTGGCCTCCTACACCAGCAGCCCTCTGATGTGGGCGTTCAAGGTCCCTCTTGAACACATGAAACCATGACTGTCAAATCTAAGAATGATAAGAGTTTACTCTGCAGGATACTTCCCTTTTTTTTTTTTTTTAAAGATTTTATTTATTTATTTGACAGATCACAAGCAGGCAGAGAGAGAGGAGGAAGCAGGCTCCCCGCTGAGCAGAAGCCCGATGGGGGGCTTGATCCCAAGACCCTGAGATCATGACCTGAGCCGAAGGCAGAGGCCTTAACCCACTGAGCCACCCAGGTGCCCCAGGATACCTCCCTTTTAACAAAGATGCTTCTGGGGTGCTTTTCCTACTTATTTGTTCTTATTTTGCTGGTTGGCAAGCTCCAGGCTTCCTAAAATACTTGGTCTTTTTGATGTTTAATAAACTTTTTGTCTTCCTAGACTATATACAAGTTTATTCCAAAACAATTATTTATTTAATCTATTTAGTTTTACCTCTGCTAATACCTATTCTTTTTTTTTTTTTAAGATTTTATTTATTTATTTGTCAGAGAGAAATCACAAGTAGGCAGAGAGGCAGGCAGAGAGAGAGGAGGAAGCAGGCTCCCTGCTGAGCAGAAAGCCTGATGCGGGGCTTGAACCCAGGAACTGGGATCATGACCTGAGCCGAAGGCAGCGGCTTAACCCACTGAGCCACCCAGGCGCCCCTAATACCTATTCTTTATACAATTCCTCTCTTCATAACTGAGTAATATTGGGATGGACTTTTTTTTGCCTATCCAGTTAAATATGGTAGATTTGTAAGAAAAAAATATGTCATACCTATAAGGTTATCCCTGTTAAGGAGTGTTCAGAGGAGTCAATATTTAATAAGCACCTACTATATACCAAGTATTGCGCTTTACATAGATTACCTCAAAGGCACCACAACGTGCTAAAGACTTCTGAAAGAGCGTAACACTACGGGGTGGCTGGTTGGCTCTGTCAGTAGAGCAGGCAACTCTCGACCATGAGGTTGTGAATTCAAGCCCCATGTTGGGCATGGAGCCTGCTTAAAAAAAAAAAAAAAAAAAAAAAAAAAGCATAACACTATGGAGACTGACCCCCAAGAGCCAGGCAAAAGTTTCTGTGGGGTAGGGATATAAAGCAAAAAAGAAACTTCTTAGAGAAACCGTAGGCTGGGAAGCCAAATAATTAGAAATAGATTGGAGAAGATGCAGGAAACCCCAAAAGAAACAGATGAAATGACCAACTGCAGGTCAGTGGAAAGGAGTCCAGGGCAGCCACTGAAGATAAGTATTCTGGCAGAAGGCAGCCGACAGAAAGCCCGAGAAGTACACTGAGGAGCTTCCTGAGAGCCATCACCAAGTGGGAGGAGCATCCTGGAGGCCTGCCTGGTCTCTGCCCAAGGGTGAGATCCTCAGGACACACAGACCAGACTGAGGAGGCCTTGCTTTCTCAGGGCCCAGGAGAGCTCAGAGATGGGCTGGCTCAGAACCCAGGCCACAGCTAAGATGAGCAGCTGAGATGAACAGTTTACTAAAACCATGTCAGGGTGGTACGTCAGGGTGGTGAGCCATGTGGGGGGACCATGGAGGAGACTATGCATTTGTACCTTCTGACCTGTGCAGGTGGCACGCGCGCACACGCACACACACACACACACACACACACACACACACCTCAGTTCTCCAGGCACTGCTAGGAAAACCGGCCATGGCCCAGCTCACTGCTGAGTTTAGACCGGCTACTACACCCGAGTCAGTGCCAAGGAGGGACACCAGCCAGTGAAAAAGGGGGAAAGCCAAGGTTGGAGGCTTTGGGTGGGGGGGGAATATTCCGTGAGGTCCCTTTGTAGGGGGTACCTGGGGGACAGCAGCGCAGCACAGTGCCCCTGTTCTGGAGTTGCCCTGGTGGGTTCTGTGACTGTCCACTTACTTGTTGTGCCAGCCCCCATTTGCTACTGGGAACCAAGAGCAGTATCTTTTCTGATTTTACAGGCTTTACAACCACCTCTTCCAGGAAATGGTCTATTCTCCGGGAACCAAACCTTCCACCTCTCACCCTGGCGTGCCCACAACGGCACTCCCGTACATTACGGCCAAGCATGGTTCCACGGGTATCCTGCTGGCGAAATGCTCGCCTACCTGTTTCAATGCCTAGGACAGGTGGCACGCCAAACAAGCTTCCCTCAGTTCTAGTGGTGGAAGTTCCACCCACAGAAGCTTTCCTGAGCTGTCCGCAGAGATGTTTTTACTCTCCTGTTGCGGCCTTCCTCGGATACAGGCTGCCTATCCTCCCATATCCCTGTTCTTAGTTCTCTCTGCAAAGGAGAGGAAGGAGGGGAGACAGGAGCCCTAGACCAGGGGATAATTTGCCTTGTTCCATCCAGATCAGAGCCTCGGATGGTTGAAGGGACGTCTGTGAAGGAATCTACTAGAAAGGAACCCACTTTGGAGGCGGGCAGAGCCCACTAGCTAGCTAGCTAGACACTGGCAAGTTGCAGACAGCGGCCAGCAGAGCCCCCTGGTCAAAGGATCAGCTATTCCCAGAGGCCTTTAATTCCTCTGACGCAGCCAAGCTTTTCATTCCGAGATTAGAGAAAAGGCTCGTGGAAGACGAAACTCAAGACGGAAGCTCGCCTGTGAGTATAAATTAGGGCTGCAGATTCCTTCCCTGAGAGCAAGTGTCTCGCTGGGGGTCTAAGACCTTGGTCCCCGGAAGGGGGTGGTGCGAGTGCCCTCACTACCTGAGCTGCTCCCCCTTTTGAAACCTGCTTTCAGAGTCAAGACCCCTGAAAATACAGATCATCTTTAATCTACCACCTACATCTTAAAAAGAAACTTGTGCGAATGTGGAGACCAAGCCCAAGTGCAGCTCTAAAAAGAGTTCAGTTTCCTGCCCTGGGCTGCCCCCCAGTCAGTGGCCCTGCGTGAACATCAGCAAGGTGGTTCTGCAAAGCCTCACACCAAGAGAAAGTGGTACTTTCTCCCCAAATCGGAGCAGAAACACTTAGGAGTTAACTAAGAAAACTTTCCTAGCCTTCTGCATTTCTCTGACTAATGACAGGAATCTCAAGGTCCACTTTTCCTCCAAGAACTTAAGGGAAGGTAGGAATTTGGGGGGATTTCCAGAAAAGCATCTGGGAATCTTATTCTCCTAGGTTCTAGAGATGTCAAATGAGTGTCCTTGACTGTGACCTGACCTCCAGCCCTGTGAAGGGGCAGCTGTGGAATGTGAGGAATTTGCTAATCTCCTTCTGGCAGGGTCTACTGTTCTAGAAACACGGGTGTTACAGCCAGATCAACCCCAGCCCACCCCTGGGGAGAGCCTCAGGAGCCAAGGTCTGCAGAGGGCAGGGTGGGCCTCCCTCCAGCGCTGGGCCTCCTCCAACTCCCTCCACTTTGCTGCCTCCTCCCCACCCCTCAGCCTCCAGCGAGCAGCCCTTTTCTGCTCATGGTGGAAGGTGAGGCGAGCGGCAGAAATGAAGGGCTGGTTGAGCTAGGGGTTTTCGCTGATGGCACCCTTTGTTTCTGTCCCGAGTTTTGACATGAAGAGATGCTTGTGTTCCTCTTACATAGTCCCTGCTCCGTAAGAAAAACCTGTACCTTTTCCGTGTTTTTGAGCCCTCCCCCCCCCACTTCAGTCCAGGGCCCAGGCCTCTCGGGATCTCCAGGAAGGACTGCAAGGGGGAGGCAGCCATTTGCAGATGGGAGCCAGTGAAAGACCCATCAGAAGGAGCCGGTCGGCAGTGCAGACTCACCCACCTTTTCCGCTATCAGGAAGTCATAGCGAAGGGCCTCTCGGGTGCAGGCAGCGCCCAGCAGGAAGACGAATACGAGGTACAGAAACCACCTGCAAAAACCCCAAGAGTGGAACAGAGCTTACACCCCTGATGTGCGCCAAGCCCATGCCGGCCCACCTCACTCAGCCCCCGGGTTGGAAGGACAGACAAAGGCCAGTCATGAAGTCTCCCTCTTTGTCTGAGGGGACTTCCAGCACTACTTCCCCTCTAGCCTATCTCTTGCCAAAGAATATATCATTGTTTTGTCTCTTTCTTACATTAAAGAGAGAGATGCCCTGAGGGTGCTGGGAGTGGGGAGCCAGAGACACCGCCCCCCCCCCCCCCCGGCCGCCAGGGGGGGGGTGGCCGGGGCCCCCCCCGCCCCCCCCCCCTCGCCCCCCCGAAGAACACGCAGATGTCTTTCAGGTTTCTTAGGCTGTTGTTCCTTGGATCCCAGATGACAGAGAGCCGGGTCAAGTGTGAAAAGGGCAGCCACAACACGGCCCTGCCCCTAGACACCCGGTGACCTTGAATAAGTCACATGATACCCCACAGACTCTTTCCCATCTGGGCAGTGAGAGGATGGGCCAAGGGTCTTCCTCCTGGGACCTCCCAGCTCTGACCCCAAAATGAGGCAGGGTTTTTTTCCTTCTCTGTTCTTCCCAACACCCAAGTGTTCTCTGCGGCCTTCATTCTCTGGCCGGCACGCAGCCGTTCTCGGCACACGTAGGTTTGGTGCTGTGTACCGGATGCCAGGGGCCACTCTCAGAAGCTAAGAGCAAATTCAACTTTGTGAAACACACATTTGTATTTTTAAAGTACCACGGTCAAAGTAACACAGGCACGTCATCATCAAGTCTATGCCTCTCGCATCCCCCCCAGTGAAGGCAGAGAAGCTTCTTCCTCTGGTATGGAGAGCACCACAGAAAACAAAGGAAATAACCAGATAAATAAACCAGAAATAAATAATAAATAATCAGAAATAAATGTCTCCAAACAGAAGAAGACACAAGTCTTCAGGTTGAAATATTCCACAGAACTCTGGAAGCTCAAACAGACCCAAGGCCACTGAGTCTGCTCATGAGGGTGGCACAGTGGGAACTGAAACCCCAAGAGCCTTGGAGTGTGGTGGGGAGAGAGCTGGGGGAAAGAAGAGAGCCTTCACACACAGAAGCCACTCCACGGTCGCTGGGGCAAATATATTCTCAACCCCATTTTATGAGAAAGGAAAACAGAGGTTCAGAGAGCTAAGTACATCGTTCAAGGTCACCCAGCCACTCAGCAGCAGAGCTGGAATAGGAATCCCAACCTGAGGGCAAAACTCTTCACTGTTCTGTTCCTCCCAACGATCCCGGAAAGTCAATGGTTAAAAAATCCCCAAGTTCAAAATGGAAGTGGGGGAGGAGGAGGGGCAGGAGGCTGAGGAGAAAGGAAAGAAAGGATCCATCCTCCTCCTCCTGCATTCCCAGGCAGGGGGTCTGAAAGGGCAGGCTTCTGAACCCACCAGACGTGAATTTTCCAGCTGGCTGAGTGTTAAAAGGAGAATTGGAATATGAAATAGATTGGCCACAGTTGGGGCACTCTCAGAACAAAAGGGGCAAACCCTCTTTTGCCTGGGGTTTTCTCTCCTTCTCTCCAGCTGATGGCCACCAGGGGAACTTACTTACGAGATGCCAACAGCTGCTAGGGAGCCCAGGGGGATGCTGGCAGCGGGCTCCCGGAGGTCACCCCCCATGTTGAAACCGGCCATGACTCCTGAAAGACACCCAGACAGGGGAGATGGGTGAACAGTGTACACCACTCCATGAATCGCCTTCCCCTCATTAGGGCCCTCTCCTGGAAGCTATCCCATGGCAAGCCCTCCCATCTGCAGTTCTGGCAACTGAGCTTCTCCATCTCCCCTGGCAACTGGGGAGGCATCCGTGGGGCATGAATGGGACCTTTGTGGGTTGGATGATGCTTGGGAGGAAAGCCTTGCTGGCTACAAAAGCATCTTATGACCCAGTGCTAAGTAATGAGGGTGAGTGAGACATCTGGCAGGCTGCACAAAGGTCCTGTGGCCACATACTGAGTTCTGCTGCACACCCCCCCCAACTCCCTGGGGAAGCTCAGCCTTAGCAAAGCACCTGGTGCCCCTTCCCCAGCTGAGCTACTTGCCTCTGCTGCCCACTGACTGCACTGGGGTTCAGGTATCCTGGGAGCAGGTCCTATCCAACAGCTAGAGCCAGAGACCAAAGGGCTCCAAACAAGTTCCAAAGAACTATTGTGATGCTACCAACAGAGTCCCAAGCTCCTTCTCCTCATTGCCTCTATTCCCCAACATTTGTGAAAAGTCGTAATCAGTCATGATGGGGAGGGAGGACACCATGTGGGACCATGAGGAGGGATCATCACGTCTGTCCACATTCACCCACACAAGAGACCAGTAAGACTATGTGTTCTGAACAACAAAAGTGGGTCCAGCCCACAAGTGCTCTACAAGTCTTAATCAGGAAGGTCTCACAGAGGGGTGGGTGCATCTCAAACGTGGCCTTGTGGGAAGATTTGCATAGGCTTAGGGAGAGATATAGGTCTGATCCCATCATTAAGGATTGAACACTTCCAGCCTGACAGTGCCTGGGCTAATGTTTTCCATGCATTTTTTTTTAAATCTTGTTCAATCCTTACAACAACCACATCAGAAAAGTAGAATTATTTCCCTCATTTTATAGAAAAGGAAACTAGTGCTCAGAGAGGTTAAAGTAGCCTAGGGTCACACATTAACTAGTGGGAAAGCTAGGATTCAACCCGTCTGACTCTGAACATTATATTCTTACCACCCCTGCGATAATGCTTGCAAGAGTGCAGGTGGAATGGGGTGAAGTGAAGACAGGGAGGCAGACAGTTAATGAGGGCCTATTTCCAAGGGTGCCCTAAATGGGGGACCCACACTGTGACCTGCACACACATTGACCAGCAATACCACTACTGGGACTTCCACCTCAGTAAATAGTCAAGAATATGAGCAAAGATGTAGCCAGAAATGTCTACAAATACTTGTCTATACTAGTGAGAATGAGAAACAACTTAGTATTTACAAATAGGGAAATGGTTAAATAAGTGATGATATATCATTCCATAAATACCGGGGCTCTGTGTTGTCAGAGATATGTTGTGATGTGGAAAGATATTTAAAAAGCTCTTGTTTCATTTTCAGATGCATATTATAAAATAGAACATATGGTATGATCCCATTGTTGTAAAAAAAAAAAAAAAAGACAACAGATCAATGTATGCATAGGGTAGAAAAAAAAGGAACAGGGACATGTTTTAAAATGCTAAACATGGAAAAACATCATTTTTCATTTTATTGCTTATATACATCGTCCCAGCTTTCTACAGTGATCGTTTTGAAATGGAGGTTTCTTAAAGGGTTGTTTAAAGTGCCACATGAGGCACCTTCTCTTTCCTCTTGTTTCCCTTCTTCCCAAGATCCTATTCAAGGGTAGGAAGGGAGAAAATGGATCCATGCCTATAAGCAAAGAGGGTTGGGATGGAGAGCCGTGAATAGATGAAAGGTTGCTCCAGATGTCTGGCACGTAGAGAATGGAGAAAATGACCCAGGGTGAAAGGGAAGGAAAGGAAAGCCTTAGAAAACTTCTCCAGAGTATCTGAGTAAACCCAAGGAAAATGAGGACTGGCCATATGGATGTTTGCTCCCCAGTGAAGCCCTCCTCAAGGGCTGGCCGTACTCACAAATGAGCCACAGTCAAGTCCCCTTCAGGGACGCAGACCTACACACTCCACAGCCAGGAATCCATGCCAGCAGCCCAAGATTGCCAGGGGTGTGATGAAAACCAGCAGCAGATACATGCGTGATAAAAATAGAACAACCTGGGCTGGAAGGAACAAATAAATCAGGACACAGAGGAGAGTTTTGAAGAAAATAATATTCTATTTTTGAAGAAAATCATATTCTGAGAAGGATATTATCTCTATAAAGCAAAGTGCAAGGAAAACAAAAAATAATCCAAGAGCAAAAAAAGAACTTTTAGAGATTACAAACACAATCACTAAAATTAAAAATGCAATAGAGGATCTGAAAGATAAAGTTAAGTACCCTGGAACTGAGAACAGAAAGATAAAGGGGTACAAAACTTGAGCAAAGGGGTGCCTGGGTGGCTCAGTGGGTTAAAGTCTCTGCCTTCGGCTCAGGTCATGATCCCAGGGTCCTGGGATTGAGCCCTGCATTGGGCTCTCTGCTCAGCAGGGAGCCTGCTTCCTTTCCTTTCTCTGCTTGCCTCTCTGTCTATTTGTAATCTCTGTCTGTCAAATAAATAAATAAAATCTTAAAAAAAAAAAATTTGAGCAAAGACTAGGAGAAACAGAGGAACTATCTTAGAGTTACAATATCCAACTAACAGGAGATCCAAAAAGAGAGAAGAGAGAAAAAAAAGGAAATAACCGATAAATAAACCAGAAATAAATAATAAATAATCAGAAATAAATGTCTCCAAACCGAAGAAGACACAAGTCTTCGGGTTGAAATATTCCACAGAACAGACAGCACAAAGAACAAAATTTAAGATGTCCATACCTAAATGTAACATTGTGCAATTTCAGGAAAAATCCTAAATATTTCCAAAGGTAAAAAACTGAGCACATAACAGAACAAAAATTAGATTTGTCATTGGCAAAAGTGAATGCTAGGATGGAGTGCCGATTTTAAAACTCTGAGAAAAAATTATTTTGAAACTAGAATTTTAGCCAGATTACCAAGTAAGTGAAAGCAAACTTACGTAGACAAGGGCTCAAAAAATTTACCTCCCACATATGATTTCTGAGGAAGATTCTAAAGCATGCACTCCAGGAAAATGAGGGAAGAAAACATGAGAGTGGTGATGACTCAGGGATGAAGTAAAATTCCTGAACCACCATTTTTACTGTGTAGAAACCATCAGGGACTGAGGCAGAAGGCTGGAGGCCCCAGGAGGCATGCCTCTGGATAGGAATTGGATTCAACCCAATGAACAGTATGATTAACAAACTGAATGATTTTTAAGGACATGCTAAACTGCATATTTTGGCAACAAGAGAAAACAAAGTTTCTTGAAACTCCAGAAAAAATGAACAAGAAAGTCAATGTCTAAATATGACTCAAACTAAAATGTCATGGCATGATTTTACATAACTAATGGAATATAAGAAAAAGTAACCCATTTGGCCATGATATTAGAAATATTCTCCCATAATGCCACAAGGACCACATCAGAATCACAGCAAAAGAAGCAGAATTCTAGCTACTATTTCACTCTTCACTGAACCACAGCTACCCGTCATAATTGTGTATATGTTTAACGTATTTTTTAACTTCTAAAAATTTACCTATATACAAAGCACAGAGGACATAACTCTAGTTACAAAATAGAATATGAATATTATCTACCTCAACAACATAGAGGTCAAGGTGTAGCTAACTGATACTAGGAATCAATACCCCCCCCCAAAAAAAATAATAAAAGAAGAAGAAGAAGAATTGGAAGTAGAAGGAATGTAGAAAGCACTAATATCTTCATTGTAGTAGTGCTGAAAAACAAAAATATTAGTCCCATGCTCCTGCACTCAGGTCTGGGTTGGCTGTTACAAGCTCCGATTAGTTTAAGAAGAAAACTTGAAAGATGATTCTAATAATGCCTTTCAAGCTAGCCATTACATTTGGGAGGTAGATAAAGGAAAGGCTAGTGAATATATACTAGTTGCAATAAATTTTAAGGTAATTCTAAACTTATTCTGTATCTTATTATTGTAAAGGAGAATATTGAAGTGTCTGCTAGAAAGAGCAAAGAAATTTCCAAGAATATTGAGCAGTTTGTCTTTGAAGTTACAAAGATTGTTAACTTATAAACTTAAAAAACTTTAATACATTTGAGTGTGTGTATGTGTGTGTGTGTGTGTGAGAAACTGTGTTTGTTCACTTAAAGTTGTAGACTACAGTTTTTATGGGATTTTGCCTACTCACCTGCTAATTGTCAACTTGTTATGGCTTCCCTGATATTGTTCTAAAAATGCAAATATAATAGGATCATGTAGATTACCTCCAATTAGGGATTCGCTTAAGATAACTGAAGTATTCCCTGTAAAAATATTTTACATATAAAATAAATATGACTCTAATACATTAATCTTAAAACACAACACTGAATTTCAATTTTCCACACCAATAAGAGAGAAGGGATGTAGCCCAAAACTGATAAAAAAAAAAAAAAACAGAGATTTAAGAATATTATTTAAAATTTGGGGCGCCTGGGTAGCTCAGTGGGTTAAAGCCTCTGCCTTCAGCTCAGGTCATGATCCCAGGGTCCTGGGATCGAGCCCCGCATCAGGCTCTCTGCTCCGCAGGGAGCCTGCTTCCTCCTCTCTCTCTGCCTGATTCTCTGCCTGCTTGTGATCTCTGTCTGTCAAATAAATAAATAAAATCTTAAAAAGAAAAGAATATTATTTAAAATTAAATGGGTAACAACAACAACAACGAAAAGCAATGTAACTCTCAAAAATTAGGAAGTGGATGGAGGAGCATGTAAGTAAGGCGAACTTTATTTCCTAACATGCAGTTTATGTCTTTCATTAAACAAGTTACAGGTTCAAGCTTCCTGCTTGGTAATACACAGCTAGCTCCCAAAGTGCTGAAAGTGATTAAAAGCAGTTGCCCGGATGGAAGGGTATCGGGGGTGGTGATGGGTGGGGTGGGAGACCACCACTTTCTATCATAAGCACTTCTGTAGGATTTCCTTTTTTGTCAGATGCAGATCTTATTTTCACAAAAGGATACCCAGGACCGGCCTCACTCTGACCAGTGTTCCTGGGACTGGATCCTGTCACTGAGGCTCTGTTCAAAGGCTAGGGCTTCACCACTTGCTCCCAGAGCAATCTGGTGCCAAGGGCATCCCTGGCCAAATCTCCACACTCACCTGACTCCCAGACCCCACTAACTTCATCCACTAACAGCAACCCTTCCTGGACCTCCTGAATTCTGACCCCCTGCAAAGGTTCCCACCTGTCATCACGTTTACTGGTACCTCACATGGCTGGTCACATTCCTCCCAACATCGACGGCAGCCTCCTTCTGCCCACAGATACCCCCCTGCCCCCGCCCCTAGCGATTTTATGCCCATTCATTCAGCATCGTGAGATTACATACTTGCTAATGACTCTTTACCATTTTAGTACCTCCTATAGTTTGTCACATCATTTGTGTACCTTCTATCAGATCATTTACAGAGACCCCCCCCAAGAGATCCCCTGGTATATATACACGCTCTGTCTAGGAAAGTGACTGATTAATCCTAACTGCTTCCTGCTTCCAAACAGGTTCTGCATTCGTAACAAAAGCCCTTTCTTCTCCCACGAATCACACAGTCAGAGACCCAACCTTTGATTACAGGGTCTGCTAGCTCGCCTGGTGTGGAGCGCACAGGGCTCCTGGTCAGTGGGAGCAGAGACAACACACGTGGAATGGGCCAAACCCAAACAGCCAGGAAGCTGGCTCTGTTGGCTCTGTTCTCTGACAAAACAGAGAAGCCAGAAGGTAGGTAGTCGGTACCGCTGACACAATGCACCAAAGCCAGGGAAATGCCCACGAGGCGGGTCGCTCCTGCTAGGCTACTGTGGGCCGGCTGACGTGGGCGATCTGGGCACACCTGTTAGATTGGCTCGCACACTGAGGCTGTCACTTCCAGAATTTCGCCCGTGTGTGATTACACGATTCCTGAGCAGATGATCTCCAGTGTTGGTGAATTAGAAATTTCTTGCTTGTCAGTTGGATCCAGAAAAATTATTTTGATTTAGTAGTTTTTTAGATACACTTGTCAAGTATTATGGAGATTCTCTAGTTTGGCTTTCCATCTGCTTCTGGTGCCATTTTAAGATGTTAATGTTAGAGCTGGATTTAGGGTGGGTGTAGCAGAACAAATACTATTTACCAGAACCAGATGTTTCATGGATATTAAAAAAAAAAAGCTTGGGAAAATCTTGATTAAACACGAGTAGAGAGGTCTTTACTGCTGGATTTATCAGTGCCTATGATATGCTAATTTCATTGTTCACCTCTAAGAAATGTAACACACAGTGGTTCCCAAAACTTATTTAACAATATTACACTTTTTTTTAAAGGAAAAATTTATTCATTACTAGTATTCAAGGGAACACAGTGTGGGAAACTCTGTGTCCATTTTATAATTACTATTAGTCTTTATGCTTTTCTTGGGAGGCTTCCTAAAACTGCTTAAAATGGCTACTTAGAATAACAATTCTTAAAGCTGGTAGGTGTCTTAGAGTCATCTACTCCTACCTCTTATTTTACGGATGAGGAAAATGAGGCCCCAAAAGATGGGATTTTGTCCAAGTTTTGCACCAATGGCAGCGCTATCTTCAAGTCTCCTGATCTCAAATCAGTGTTCTTTCCGCTACGTCACAGAGTCTCCTGGTTTCTACCACCCATACTTTTCTTGGATTTCCATACAGAGTAGCTGTATGATTCATTTGGGGTTACCTCCCTGCCCCTCACCCTGAGAAGGTTGAATTTTTCAGTTTTGATCAGCACTGCCCACTGGTTTACCCGCGGGTTCTCTCATCACCAGTTCCAAACCACTCACTAGTCTGTGCCTGTCCAGGGTATTTCCCCTCCTCGTAGGTCTTAAACTGCCCGTTCCGGGAAGCAGTTAATTGCTTTACCCAAAACCACATTTCTCTCTGCATCAGGATGACGGTATAGTCTGTGCTTTGTTACCACGTGACTTCACAGCTTCCTTCATATGGTTAAGTCTTCTGACTTGGTCTTCCAGTCTAGTTCTGCTGCCTTTCAGCATGCGCTTACTGTCTCAGCTTTTACAAATGTGTAACATGGTGTTGGCTGTCACCTTGCCAGCTTGGGTTTACGAGGACAAACTTTCGGCAACACCCATAGTCTCCTGGGCACTGACACTGTGCCTCTGGTTTGGGTAGGGGCCACCAGGTGAAGGGGCTTGGGTTCAGTGCCGCGTCGCCAAGGTCTGACCTAACAACGGGCATAGACGGCCAAGAGAGAAACTCATCTCCTCTACGTCTCAACAATACGCCTGTGGTTAAGAACCCGTATAAACGTCAAATAAGCTTGCTTACAACATTTGCGAGACTGCGGCCATGTCCTTCTGCCCCCAGTCCATGCCAGCACTCACAGATCAAAACCTTCACTTGCTGCCTATCATCACAACCCCACTTCCTACCCTGTAGTCTTCTTTGTTGCTGAAAGTGAGAATCAGTGAGGGGGTAAAAAAGCCTAATAGTTTTTCTAGCCCTTTCTGGTCTCTGGTAGTTGCTCATTAAAGGACTACTTCCTCACTCTTTCTCAAGGAGCTCCCAAGCTTCATCCTGGGAGTTTTTTAATCTACATCCGTGTCCTTAGAAACCTTTAATTTTCTCCTCCAGCTCTAGCTTAATTGTTTCTCTGCTATTTTCTTTCTTCTTTGAAGTTCCTGAGTTTATGCCTTCTCTTTGTCATGAAGGCAGACTATCCCTGCTCCGAAGTTCCCAAAACCCGTCCGCTGCCGTGTGCCGAAAGGAGCAGCCGGCTGCGGTCTGGAGGCAGAGCAGCCCTGAGCCTCGGGCTCCTCGTCTGCAAACGGGGATCGGACTCTCTACCTGGCAGGACTGTTGTGAAGTTGGGATGAACAGTGCCCTGCACCTAGTAGGTGCTAAATAAATGTCCACTCGGGAGAGATGGGCTCTCCTCCTCATTTGGAAATCCCTTGGGTTCCTTAAGGAGGCTGGCCATCCCTCTTACCTTCCATCTGATTCCCAAGCCCACTCCTTCCACACACCTGGCTGATGGGCTGATCTGTTAAGCTGCTCCTGCAGGAATCTTTTATCTCCTCTTGGCTATATTCTTGGAGGCAGAACTTGTCAGCACACCCCCCACCCCACCCTCATGCCTTAGAGACTCTGCTGAGACACTCGCTGTCATATAATGGAACACTTAAACACCAGGACTCAAGCAAAACTTGCCAGCTTCAGGGTTGGGGGTGGGGGGTGCAGCTCCACACATATGGGCATTCTCCCTTCCAGCATCCTCTCCGAAGGAGGTGAGAAGCAGTGGGGTCCATCACTTCCTGGCCTGCTGACCTGTGTTGTTGTCCCCTCATCTGTAAAATGGAATAATAACCGAACCCATGGAAGGATCCAGGTTCTCTGGGGTCTGACACTTTAAAAACGATATAGACTTGGGGCGCCTGGGTGGCTCAGTGGGTTAAAGCCTCTGCCTTCAGCTCAGGTCATGATCTCAGGGTCCTGGGATCGAGCCCCGCATAGGGCTCTCTGCTCAGCAGGGAGCCTGCTTCCCTCTCTCTCTCTGCCTGCCTCTCTACCTACTTGTGATCTCTATCAAATAAATAAATAAAATCTTAAAAAAATATATAGACTTATGAATATGAAATTAAGAAGAGGGCCTTAACAGGAGCTCATGCAAGGCAGGGCCCCCGAAGCCAGGGCTTCACGGCTGTCATGCTAAGTCTGCCTCTAATGGGAGCAATGGGGCTGGCGGTGAGGGCTACGTAAGGGACAGAGCGCAAAGCACTCACCGCAGCGCCAGGCCTAGCAGACTGTTGTAATGTTAATTATTAGTATAGATACTCATAATAATTTTGATAAAATTCTAAGTTAATTCCATAACTAGAACTATAAAAATAATAATGCGTAATAATCATAACGCATCCTTTTCTCTTCATGCTCATGAGAATGCCGTGGGATGAGCCCCAACTTCAGCTTGCCCCTACCGGAGGCTCTCTCTTCCTTAAACCTGGAGACCCCATTCTCAATGAATTTCCTTCTCCTAGTTCTTTGCCATATTGTGATCCCTGATCCCTGTAGTGGCTGTGTGTGTGTGTGTGTGACAGAGACAGACAAAGAGAGAGGGAGAGAGAGAATCCTATGGGCACGGACGTTGCTTTTTCAGGCAAGTTGGGCTGTTTCAGGCAAGCATAGTTTGGAGAAGGAAAGTACTTTAAGAAACAAAGCAAACACAGAATTTACTCCAAGGCCCCAGGGTGTGGTGGACTGGAGGGAGAAGGACAGAAGGACAGAAGGATAGGACTCATAAATCCAGAGAAGCCACTGAAACCTAGTCTTTGGCTGCTCCTTACAGGAAGTGTCCTACCCTTGAGATAAAATATCTGAAGTAACTTAAGTTGTATGTCTTTGACTGGAGATGGGGACACAGAGTGTGGAGGGGGGCACTTGTATTTGTTCTTCCGAACTCCGCTCCCCTCTCCACAGCCTGGACGTTCTCTTGTTCCAGAAGAGGATGGCGTTGGAGGGAGCCCCAGCCATGACTCACTCAGAGCTAATCCTTGGCAAATCCATCACCATGGAAACTGCCAATCATCCATGCTTTTTATCGCTTAACAGAACATCTGCCAGGGGAAAGCCAAGTGGTACAAATTGTTCGTCCTGCCTACCGTGTTTACACTGGGGCCCCTGGCAAACAGAGAGAGACAGTCAGGGAGGCAGTGCTCCATAGCAGAATGGTGGCCCAACCCTGGGCACTAATTAGCTAGGTGACCTTTAGCAATCCTTCATAAGTCTCTCTGTGCTCCTCCTTTCCCTGTTGGTCACAGAAAGGATCAGTGATTCTCAGCCTGGTTGGGCCAAGGGGCAGTGGGAGGACGGGGAAGCATATCTCCTAAGAAGGGTGGGGCTAAAAAAAAAAAAAAAAAAAAGCCTGTGTAGATAGTTTCTTCAATATTATAATTTTATATCTGGAATTTTACAAAATAAGATTTTCATAATTTAAGCTACAGAATATAAAACTTGACTAATAGTCTTAAGTAGCAATCTGTCTCCAAGGAAGGAACAAACACACCCTTCTCTGGTCCGGGGAGCATATCAGCATTTCCAGTGCAGGCGATGTAGGTTTTAGTATCATGATGAAAAATGAATATGGGTGAAAAAGACAAAAGGTTTGTTGAACAAACTTCTCTCAGATGTTAGTCCTGCTCAGACTCGGGGCTACTGTATGGCTCTTCAAATCTCAGGCTGCTCATTTCTTGCTGGAGGGAAAAATACTGAAGCAGGGCCCGCCATTCTCTGCCCCCTCTCAAACCAGGCATCCCCTCTCTCTCTAAGACACCAGGCTTGGAGAGGCCAAGGAGGGGCACCGTGGAGCAGTGTGGAGGGAGCCCAGCAGGGTCACATTACTCACACAACCTTCCCGGAGTGCCCCCTGGGGTGCTGCCAGCCAAGAAGGCCTACGGCCCCCCTCAGGTGTGACTGCCCCTTGGCCTCTGGGCCTGGAGTTTCTTGACCTGGCCTTAGGACTCATGGCCAGGTCCGAGGAAACGCTCAGCCGGGAAGACTCTTGAACGTGTGTTCTGCCTGTGTGGGGGGGGGGGGGCGGGACAATATTTTCAAATGTTAACTTTTTAAAAAGTTCCCTGTATTTGTTTTCCCCCTTGCCTTTTCTGTCCATTCAAGAGGAGTTGACCTACACTGTATTGCCTTGAGAGAGATATGTGACAGGAGGAAGCCAAATTTGCCAGCGCTCTGTTTTAGGGTCTGTTTCTCAAAAGCCTGAGCCCTTGGGAGATTTTAGAGAATTGAGGAGGTAGAAAAGAAGCCACAAAATGGGTGGGGAAAGCATGGGGGCGGGGGGACAAGAATAGACTTTGGTACATAGTTTGCTGGGTCCGGTGCGAACAAAAATACAAGACCTCTTGTTCAAAAATTACTAAGAATTTTAGCAACCACAAACCATTAAACCAAGCGTGGGGCCCTCCTGAGCTTGGGACCCAGCGTGAATGCATAGGCTTGTGCCCATAATGCTGGCCCTGGACGGGAGTGTCCACCATATTGTAAGAGAAGATTGTCCCTGAAGCTGGAGGCAGGGAGAGAAAGTCACACAGGATCTAGAGCAGTGTGAACCTGGGGCCCACTCCTTGCCAGCACTAGTGGGGACCCCGCAAGACCCTAGAAAGGAGGGCCTGGGAAACACAAAGGCTCTAAGCACAGGGCTCCCAGGTTCAGATTTCTGGTTCTCAAAAATAGTTTAGAAGCTGCACAGAGCATGTACCTGAAGGGATGTACAGATAGGACAGTAAGAGGGTCTGGCTCCCGGTACAATGCTGAAAAGCCAAACATGCCTTGGGACTTGGTAAGGCCCTGAGACCCAGGAACAAAATGGCAGGGCCTGGTGGAGGCATGATGAATGAATGACCTCAGTTTTCAGTCATCCTGGCAGAATGAAGGCTTGGAGTCTGAGACTGACCCTTTGTATTTCTGAAGAATCAAAGGTAAGCGCTACTCCTGGCATATCTGTATTTGTGGACCAAGATTCGACCTGCTGGACCTGAGGCCTGGCTCCAAACTCTCCTCTGTGGCTGGCGAGAGAGAAGGCTTGGACCCGAGTGGTCAGCAGCAGAGGTGGAGAAAAGCAGAAAGTAAAGAACCTCCTTTAGGGGGAAAAATTGACAGGACTTGGAGGGTACTGGTAAGAAAGAGGACGTTATCATGAATAAGTCTCCATTACTGGCAGGAGCAACTGTCTGGAGCAAACTGTCCTGAGATCAGGAGTAAAGGGTAAGAACCAGATGGAGGATGGGTGGGATGGGCTTGGTTCTGAACATGTTGGGTCTGAGATGCCCAAGAGAGGATGTCATGGAAGCAACTGAGGATATGGTATGAAGCTTAGAGGAGTCTGGGCTGGGTGCGAGTCTGGGAGTCATCAGCCTTGTGAGTGGCCATTGGACAGTAGGCATGGCTGGGATTCTAAGGAAAACAGGAGAGAAAGAAGAGAAGAGGGCAGGGGCATAGACTGAAAAACCCCCACATTTACTGGGCAGAAGGAAGAGGATGTATCTATGAAGGCAAGTCAGAGGGCCAGGAGGCGGACAAGGAGGGTGCTGCATCATGGAAGGCATGAGAAAAGGAGGAGGAAGTGGAAGTTGCCCATCTGAAGACACTGAGAAATTAGAGATGCCCACTGAACAGAGCAGCGTGGCAGCCACCGAAAACTGGATGGGGCCATCTCAGTGGTGAGGCAGGTTTGGAACTCCAAAAGAAGAGAGTGGACAAGATGAACAGGAGACAGAAAATGGAGACAGGAACACAGACAAAGCCCCAGGGTTTGGCAGTGAAGAGGAGCGAAAATGCACCACGGCTAGAGGCAGGAGCAGGATTCGGGAAAGCTGATCAAAGGTGACTGACATTGTTCATCTTCTTACTTGCACAGCCTTACTGAGGTGCAACTGTCAGGCGGTAAGTGGCATGTGTTTTTCAACTGTAAGAATCCGGAAAGTTTTCACATATGAATATACCCGTGAACCCATCACCATCATCAGGAATAGAGTTTCTTGCCCCAAAATTACCTTGTCCCTCCCGCCTGCCCCCTCTTCCCTAGTTCCCCATCCACAAATCTGCTTTGTTACCAGACTTTGCATTTTCTAGAATTTTATATAACTGGAGTTTTACATAGTTTTATCTTTTAAAAAAGGTTCTCTCCTTTTGTCTGATGTCTTTCATGAAATATCATTATTTTACGACCATCTGTATTGTTGCAGGATCAATGGCTCATTCCTTTTTATTGCCGAGTAGTTCTATATGGCACAGCTATTTTATAATTTATCTATTTGCCTGTTGACGAATAGTTGGGTTGTTTCCAGTTTGAGACTATTATAGATTAAGCTGCTTTGAACATTCATGCACAAGTCTATACGAACACGTGTTTTCATTTCTCTGTGGTAGATAACGTGGGGTGGAATGGCTGGGCATATGTTTAATTTTTTTTCTTTTAAGTCTACCGCACCTCATATTCCTAGGCGGCGCCCATTCAAAGACTAATCTGGCACGGCCCTGCTTAGCTTCCAAGAACAGACACATTTAGGGTGATATGGCCATAGGCTGTTCAATTTTTTTTTTTTTTTTTTATTTGACAGAGAGATCACAAGCAGGCAGAGAGGCAGGCAGAGAGAGAGGAGGAAGCAGGCTCCCCTAGAGAGCAGAGAGCCCGATGCGGGGCTCGATCCCAGGACTCTGAGATCATGACCCGAGCCGAAGGCAGCGGCTTAACCCACTGAGCCACCCAGGTGCCCCAGGCTGTTCAATTTTGATTTAAGAAATCATCCCACTGTTTTCCAACATGGTCGTACCATTTTACATTCCTACCGGTAGCGTACAAGAGTTCCAGTTCCTCCACGTCTTGCCAACACTCAGCACAGACAGCCTTTAAAATTTTCAACATTCTAGTAGCTTCTCCTCTTTGTCTATCCCTATCCCACCTGAGGAGAGGATAATGAGCAAGGAAATAGCTACAGGTAGGCAGGCAGAGGCAGGAGGGGAGGCAGAAAAGGAGATAAAATCAGCCACACTCCAGGGTATCAACACCGCCTGATCAAGAGTAAAATGCTTGTCTGAGTCTATGCTCTGGGACAAGCCCAGTCACTCACAAATGGTGATTCCTCATCAATCATCTGGTCAACATGTTAGCTCACTACCCTCCAGGCCAGGGCCCAGAGCCCAAGACAAGAGTCCTAGAGGGACCTCAGCTTTGAAACGCTCCTCCCTGGCTGCTGGAGAGCCAGAAAATGGGGCCAATGGGGTAAGGAGATTCATTCATTGCCCACGGGACCCTGGTTTCACCCACACCCAGTGTAGTGAGAAGGCAATAGCATCTCTCTGTCCCCTGGGAGAAGACGCATGGGTTGGGGTAGAGACAAGGGGAGTTTTGGGGACAAATGTGCCCTCAGTCTGGGGTGAAAGGGGGAGCTTGTCCTACTGAGGAATATATCCTGTTTAGCCCTAAGAGAAATATGTCTCTATTAACTAGGCCTACAGGTTTCAGTACATAGGTATGGAGCATAAAAAGGATGAAATAATGAGGGAGGCCTTCAGGAATTATGAACAAGGAAATTCTGTTAAGAGGTTTTTAGTGAAAGCAAAGGCCATCTCTAAAGTCAGACATAGATACCCACCCGATAAGCACATGCAGGCCACTTATAATACTGAGCTTCAGGAACCAAGCGTCTGTACCCTCATGTGGGAGTGGGAAAGAACCCAAATTACTGTACCTGTAGCCGCTGGGAAGAACACCCCGAAGACACTGAAGAAAGATTCCCCGGGGCTGTAATCTGGCAGAGTGTTGTTCCACAGCAGTTCTGGGGAATAGCCCACAAAACCATGCTCTGAAATGACACAAAGCAGAGCCAAATGAGCCAAGTGATTGGGTGGTGATGGTGGGGTCCTGGGATCAAGCCCCGCATCAGCTCCTGCTCAGTGGGGAGTCTGCACATGTGTGAGAACTCTGTCTCTCAAAAAAAATAAATACAATCTAAAAAAAAAAGTTTTAAAAAATGAGCCGAGGCATAAGATAGAGCATGCGGGCTTCCCTGGACTATATGGTCTCATCTTATGTAAATTTAAACGTTATAACATAGAGGTATGTGTGTGAGAGAGAGATTGAGAGAGACAGAGGAGGAAGTCTGACAGAATCATCCTTACCTCTCTTAGGCTTGACTTCATGGGCCTGTTTTTCCAGAGACATGTAGATGAAATGACTTGAAGGAGAACAGTAGTTAGCTCTGGGTAGGGGAACATCCTTTTTTTTTTTTTTTTTTCTGTTTTTCTTTCTTTTCTCCTTTCTTCTTGATAGATTTCAGTATAGCTGAAATCTTTCATTGAGCATGTATTTATGTATTTTCCTTTAATTTAAAAAACTAAGCTAACTTTCCCTGTTCAAAAACCTTTCCATGGGTCCCTCTTAGTTGCCGAACAGAGTCCAAATTCCTGAAGATGAGAATCAAAGCCCGTGACAAGGGGCACTGTGCCTGCTGCTTCCTGCTCATCTTTGCTCTCCTCTACCCAGTAGTCACGCAGATGATGCTCCCCGAGAACATCAGTAATGCCCCTCCCTGTGCCTCCCGCCCTCTGGACCCTTCTCCCACGTGTTTAGCATCAATGTCATGCTCACTTTCCAAACCCATCTCAAATGCTACTCCTTTTGGGTTTTACCTCAATTCCTAAATCAGGATCAATCCCTTCCAAGGGCTCTCAGTATTGTGGCCATATTCGATCTTTCCCCAGCTAGACTCCTCAGGGCAAGAAATCCAGCCTTACGCAGCTCTGTCCCCCAGAGTCAAGTGCTGTGCCTGGCACACAAGAGGTTGGTTGCTAATACGGGTCACATTAAGAAGAATCTTTCTCTTAGATCTTGGCTATGCTTTCCCATCCTGCACCCAGGCTTTCCGTTTGACTTGTTCATAGGCTACTTTATAGCAGGAACACCTCAGATCTGATTTCTTCAAAGTGTTTTAAACATTTGTACCCTGACTTCAATAAAATGTTTCATGTGGTTTCAAGCCTACTTTGCTTCTTTGTCAAAGGAGGTCACTTTGAACAGCATCTGTGGACATGTTAGTGGGCTGTGGAAGTTGAAGATCCAAGTCAAGTGTTCTTAGGCTTGGGAACACCGAGGATAGGATATCCAGCCTCTGCTTTTGAATCACATCTCTGAGAAGGAGTTGGTTTATTCCTGTTAACTATGGTCTAAGAGAAGCCAACCCTGCTCCCTTTCCCAAAACCCCCACAACCACATAGGATGGGCATTTGGCCATCACTCCAGCCAACCCCTAGAGCTGTGGTGACAGAATTTCCTGCCCAACTGTCCTCCACCTACCTTGGGGCTCAGCTTCCCCCTGAGCTTCCATCCACAAAAGAGCTCCTGCTCGCTCCTGAGTCCAAGGAGACTGCCAATGCTTTTTGTAGCTTCCAAGATTCATAACTTAATAGGAAAAATATTTTGTAAAAAAATAATAAAATGAAAGCTCAGTGAAGCACAAGGGGCCCTGGGGAGTCCAGTCAGGACTTAAAATCACTGTCAATTGCTTTCTTCTGCCCAAACACGGAATTTGCCCTAAGACCTTCAATTCCAAGTCTCGGGCAACATTTCTGAATGGTTTGGCATCTTCGCAGCTGGTCTTCCCCTCATTAACAAAAAAGCAATAATGGCTGAGTTAACTTTAGTTTATCCCCTGGCTGACCCCACTGACTAGCCTTTCTGAGGTGAAAACCTAGCCCAGCCTGCCTTGGAGCAGAGTTCGGCCAAGCTGGGATGATGTGTGGGTCTGGGAACACATCTGAACGCAGGGTTTTGGGCTCGCAGGGCCGTGGGCTCGCTGGGGAGGCCTCGCTGGGCCCCACTGACCTCAGTGGCCCCCACGGCAGCTCTGACAGAGGTGGGTGTTTGGTCACCAGGCCCCGGGGGCTTTACCCAGGTCCCACGAATGAGTTCCTGGGAAGACTTCTCTCTCCGTCCACCCCACCAACAGGATCCACAGACTGACAGCCTAAGTCACTTGGCTCTCACAGGGGGCTGAGAGGAGGCCTACCTTATCCCCTCTCTCTCTGCAAATGCAGCCGCACACGTTGCCCAGCACACGCTCACACTGATGTGCTGCTGAGCCAACCCTCTCCTTCTGGTGTGCTTCTCAATCTTTCTCAAGGAAATCCCCTCAACTTTGAAAAGAACTTTATGGGCAAAAACATCGTCAATGCTTTATTTATAATGATGTAAAATGGGGAGTCTACATTTCTAACTCTGGGGGACTGAAGTATTTTAAATATTTAGAAAGGGTTTTTTAAATATTTAGAAAGGGTTTTTAGTACCACAGAAAATTGTCCACGTTATGTATGATACACCTGAAGCAAGAAAACTGGACACCGTTTATAGTACAAATACCAAAAAAGTTTTAATTTATGCATGTAAGGAAAGAAGGAAACATACTAAAATACTAACTACGGATGTCTATATAATGCAATTATGAGCAATTTCTCCTTTTTTCTCTTTTACAAATTTTCCACATTGTCTTTCACAAGCAAAATTCACTTGCCAACACAAAATAACGTCTTTTTGAAAAACAAACAGAATATCCCAGGACTGAAAGCCTACCTTCTCTAGATCACTTTTCTGTAAAGAAGTTTCTTTTATTTATTTTTTTCTTTCCATCTATATTCTACCTGCTTCTCAAAATGATTTGAGTGATTTATGAGAAAAATGTAAGTAAGATAGCCCAAGGTCCTCTGCATAAAGCTGTGAGGTAAGACCCTGCAATGATCATCCTCCTACTAGAATTCAAGGCCTACAGAGATCATTTGATGACTTTTTGGCCAGCCTGCTCAGCCAGGGACAGACCTCAGGGCCCACCCTTCCTGGGTGCCACTTTCCAGTGGATGAGAAGGAGCTCTGGAGGCCGGCATGGTGGACTTCCTTATTTCCTCTGCTCTTACCTTCCCAGGCCCTTATGACTTCCACTCCCTAAAAACCCCGCCACCTCAGGTCCCCAGGCCTCAGCCAGCCCCCAGTGAGGCTTGGACTTACTGGTCCTCACCCCAGCTTCCAGGGCTCTGGTCTCTCCCCAAACCCCAAACCGGACCCAGCTGACCCTTGAGCTTACGGCAGGGTGGATGCCCAGGTCACCCACTGATGTCCCTGACCAGCTTGGACTTGCTAGCTGAGGCACGAGTTGAGCTCAGCTGCACGCACCCAGGGCACCTGCCATAGCCTCTCACAGTGGGTCTTTAGGCCGGACATGCTGACATCCAGGACAAAGCTTCTTAAGTTTTACGGTTATGGCCCCATTGGAGAATCCGATGAAGGCTGTCCCCACCGACAGCACACTTTGCACATCATTTGGGGGTTCCAGGCCTCTGAAGCATCTCTAAGGGGTATATAACCTGAGGGTCAGGACTCCCACTCTAGGGGCTTCCCTAGAGACTTGTGCCAGCCCCGCACACACTGATGGCGTCCCCTGTCCCGCCTGCCCCTGTGCCCAGCCTCACAGTGGACAGACGGCCACGACAATGCATGACACTGCTGTCCCTGCCAGGCAACGGGGGGTCTCTCTGTGCGCAGGCCATCAGAGGGCAACCTCTCTTCTGAACACACTGACAAGCAGCCCCTTACTGAGCACCTCCTTTGCACCTGTCCCCAAGCACTAAGTCCCTTACAACGTCATCCTTGATCCTCAGAGCTACCCTGCAAGATCAGAGGGAAGGACACCAGGCTCAGGAAGGTAAAGAATCTTGTTCAAGGTACACAGCCAGACTTGCCTGTGCTACAGCCACCGCCTCTCTTCCAGGAGACCATCCCCTCGTCCCTGGCCCTGCCCTTCCCACACAGGAGGCCAGGCTTGGTCCTGGGCAGGCCTGTGGCCTATGGAACAAACCCTTCTGGGGACATCCCTGGGGTGGGGGTTGGGGGGTGCCAAGGCATGCAACACAGGTCCTCACCAAGCCCAGCAGATATCCGCAGAGCTCACAGCATCCCCGCCCTCCTTCTGCAGGAGGCTGACAGGGGACCCTCCTCACTAGGGAATGCCATGCACATCTAGGGGTGTATGCCTGGTGGAGGCTTGCAGAGCTCGGAGAAGGCAGAGCCTCGCCTGGCCTCCATGTCTGTCTGAATTCAAAGTCTTCCACCCACCATGCTGTCTGTCTGTAACTCATCCCCAGCTTTTTCCCCAGAGGCCCCTAATGCTTGTGTCTCAGCCCCTGTGAGCCATTTAGTTCCTCTGCTGGTACAACAGGAAGCCAGTCCGGGCCTTCTCAGCTGACATCTTCCAAACCTGAAAGGCCTGGGAGGCCCCATGCCTGCACCCACTACATGTGAACATCTGGGTTTGACCCGAACATCTGGTTCTGTATTTACCAAAAATACTTCAGCCCCATTTGAGCTACGTGCTTTTAGGAAAAACAACACAGACCGGGGGGTGGAGTTGGGGGACATAAGAGAGAGAAAACAAATCAAGACAAAAGCCAGGCAGAGGTAAGATACTTGAAGGTCTGTCTGCAGAAAGGCCTGGCCTTCCTTTCCCAAATCCAGGTAACATGGCACCTCCGGGTGTCCCTGGGTAGGCCCTGATTCCATAGGGTCCACCGTCCACTCCCAGGTAGTCCTCACAGGACCCCACCCACCTTGCCCTGGCCAAAGGCAATCAGCTCTGGTCAGCAGCCGTGACACACCCTCTGGTCAGGTCGCTGCCGGGAATCTCTCTGTGGCACCTGTGGCTCCCTGCCCCCGCCACCCCCACCTCTGGGGTCTGCCGAAGTCACAAGAGGCAGTTGGGAAGTCATCAGCCCCCACATGTGGGCGTCAGATTGCTACTGCTGACTAACTTAGAAAGTGAGATTTCTAAAAATGACACTGGCAGTAGGGTTGGGGTGGGGGCACCTTGCTGGGAGCTGAGCTCCAGGGCGGGCAGGAGCTTCCGGTGCTGGCTTTCTTCTTGGCTCGGGTCCCTCACCCCTGGACCAGCGAGACAGCCCTTTCCTGGGAATGGACAATGGGAGAGGCTGGTCCAACCAGGAATAGAAAGAGCGGAGGAAGGGCCTGGGAGAGAGGAAGGCAGGGAGGGCCCCAGAGGGCGGACTGGGGCCTAAGGGATCACAGGAAGAGCAACTCTGCAAGGAAAAGGAAAGGAGAGGCCGAGGTTCTGGGAAGGGACACACACCAAAACAACGCAGTGGGGGAGGGATGGGAGGATGAGGCCAAGAGGAGAGAAGTGAGCTGAGGCTCCCCAGAGGAGGAGGAAGTACAGTAGGGCGGGCAGTAAGAGAATCATGAATGTGGTGCCTCTCCCAGGGGCAAAACATGGTCAAGCACACATGCCCCGCCTCGGGTCCTCCCGGGTAGGCAGTGCCATGAGGGTCTGCCCTGCTGTGACCACTCTGGGATGTTGTGGCTTGGGGACAGAGATCTGCAGCTTGAGGGAGGGAACAGGTCTGAAATGGCCTAACCAAGAAAGGTCACTGTGAAGGAGAAGGAGAGTGTCCAGGGCCCATCCTGTCACTAAGTCCCCCACGGAGCTCCTGCCCAAGCACCTCCCCCCCCCATTACTCACACATTGCTTGACCACAGATGGTCTAAGGCAGACAAAGACAGGCACTCACACACTTCTGGCTGTTTGCATTGGCCAGCGGAGTTTTTCCTCCTCTGGGCTGTGCACTTAGCTCCTGGGAGCTGAGAAGGGGCGTGGGGATGGGGGCAGTGGACCTGGGCCCAGAGAGCATGGATTTGGGAGAAGCCAGGCTCTTGTCCTCCTGCCTTGGGTGGAGAATGGGGCCCCTTCCTGGCATGAGCATCCTGAAGATCTCTGGGGAAAAAAGGAAGGGCATTGTCAGGAACAAGAGGCTAGGCACAGGGGTGGGTGCCCTGGTTCCTGGGGGGACTGAAGGTGAGTCCCTTTTCCTTTTGAAATGCAAATTCTGACTGTCAATCTGGGATGAGCTGCAGGTTCTTCATCCCTACTGAGCCCCCAGGTGATGAGGCAGGTGCAGGGGTGATGTTTTAGAGCCCTTCTAATTCTGAAAGTGGCCCAGCCAAGAGCCCGTTCTTAACATTCATCACCCAGCCTCCAATGACACCACTGATTTCCAGTGGCAGACATAAAATCCCAAACTGGCTTCTAGAACATGTCAGCACCACCCCAGCGGCCCCCCCCACACCCCCTTCTGGCTGCTACCCCTTCCCTTCCCCGTGGCTGTGACACAACACGAGAACTGGGAAATGAGCTCGCTGCCACATTTCTTAACATGCTGTGACCAAGCAATTATGAACTACAAGGCCTGCCACTAGGTCTTCTGTTATTACAGTGTCGGGTGCCCTCCGTTCAAGCCGATAATGAAACTTCAAGGTCGAAGGCACTGACGCATTTCAACAACTGAGCCACCGGGAGCTCAGAGTCTGGCCCGGAGCCCACGGAGGACCGAGCCCAGTCTGCAGGGCTATCCCATCAAATGGGGTCACAACAATCTGGGTCCATTATAGGGACTCCATAGAAGTGTGTTGAACCCGAACTCAGTCAGGCTGTATTGAGCCGGACTGTACTGACCATGGACTGGAAGACGGAAGGGAAATGATGATAGGTTTGGAAGATACTCCCGAGGCACCCACCCATGGCCCAGTTTTCCTTCCCCACAGGAGCTCTGGGCGGCCAGCTGGTGGCCTGCCCTGCACCACAACCTCCTGGCTCCAGGCTCTTTGGAGTTTGGTCCCCCAAAGAGAGGGTGGGGAGAGGATGTGAGCAGGGTTTCCAGCTCCCAGGCCCCCACCCAGAGAGAAAATACACAGAGGGTGGGCTGGGCATACCAGCAGTGGCCAGAAGGGAAGTCTGAAGTGGGGCTGTGCCTGCCCAGAGGGCACAGGGAGGAGCAGCCCGGAGCCTCCAGGCCCCTGGGGAAGGCCTCCACCCTCGGGGACAAAGGCTGGCTGGAACAGCTGGAAAGCCCCCAGGACTTGGTAACCTGGGTGGATGAAGGGTCTGAGTGTGTTGGGGTGGCGGCCTGAGTATGTTGGGGTGGCGGTCAGGGTGGCCCCCTTGGAAGGGGGTGGCTGGAAGTTTCCCGTAACCAGAGAGGCTTCTGCCAACCCCTACAATCTAGGATGGACAGTTCAGAGGTTCTTTCTGAGCAAAGGGTTCCTCCCTTGTGAAAGTGAGGACAAGCCTTTTCTTGACGAAGAATGATGTCTAATACCCAAGAAACTGTTCCAGATGCTGACAGAGCTCTATTTTAAACGCTTAATGAACCTTTTCTTATAATGGCCTTGGGGTCAGCAAGTTGAGATATGAGATTTTTGCCTAGAGATGCCTACAGAGAAAAGAACTATCAGATGCCCCAGAACAGGAAAGGGCCTGACTCCCGTGGGAACTCAGGCTACCCTGAGCCCAGGAAACAAAGAGGTAGCTTGGGATCATAGGAGGCACTGCCACACACACGGAGCTGGGCTTTGTGTCCGTCACTGTCTAAGCCCGTCAGGTAGTATTAGCTCACAACAGCCCTACGAAACAGCTACATTCTCCAGGTAAAGAAAGCAAAGCGCAGAGGAGACCCAACAGGATTCAACCCTTGACCGCTGCTGCTGGGGTGGGAGCTCACTCAGGGATGCAGGGAGTCTGGGAGGGGAGCCAGGAGCCTGAGCTGCCTCTGCAGGGGCCCTACCCAGGGGGGTACAGAGGCCCTAGCGACCCCAGCTCACAGAGCCTCCAACAGCCTGCCCAAAGCAGCAGGCGGCTCGAAGGAACCCTGAGAGGAAAATAGGACCTTCTTATCTCCTAGGGTAAAGGAATGCGCTCTCAGGCCAGGATAAGTGGCTGTTTTGACAGGAAATCTCCACCCTGGCTGTGGGTTCCACCCAGCCACGACTTACCACCACCACCCCTTCTGTCCAGGCCTCTGGCATCCCAACTCCCAGTCTACTTAAACGCCAGAACCTCAGACCCCCAAATAATCCTAACCCAGCTGGTGGTCCCCCACGAGGGCTGCTGCTATGCACCTCTAGCCCTCTGTGATAGTCAGGAGGTCTGACCTAGGAGTCACTCCCCTTCCCTAGTCTTGGCCTGGACACCCTCTCCAGGCAGGCAGCAGAGGAGGGGGAAGAACGTTAAGTGGCCCCCTGCAGGGGACAGACAGCAAGATAATCACAGTCATGTAAGCAAGGCTCCCCTCCCGCCAGGCACTATGCTGGAAATACCCAAATTCCCAGACACCCTTTCCTGCCCCCACTTCAGCAGCCATGGACACCTCTTCCCCACCACAAGTCCTACCCAAGAAAGAAATGGAGCAGATGGTCTCTTAGAATTCTATAGAAGATTCAGCATCATAGTGCCGTAAGGGTCTTTAGCCTCCAATCCGTTTCACAGATGGGAAGGCCGAGACCTGCAGAAGGAGAACCCCACACAGTTGGCAGCTGGTCAGGCAAGACAGAACCCAGTGTGGCCAAGCCCCCATCCAGTGTGTCCTGTAGGTACCCCCCCTCCAGTCCTGTAATGGCCCTCATCTCTCTGTTGTCCCTGCCAAGTGGGAACGAGAACCACGCTATCTTATTTCCTGGTGTGTCCCCGTTGACTGGACCTAGGGAAAATACAAGATCTGTAAAATACTAATAATTAACAATGGAGAGGCACCCCTGGATGGCTCAGTTGGTTAGGCACTGACTTTGGCTCAGGTCATGATCCTGGGGTCCTGGGTTCAAGCCCCACATCGGGCTCCCTGCTCGGCAGACTCCCCCTGCTTGTGTTCCCTCTCTCACTGTCTGTCAAATAAATAAAATATTTGGAAAAAAAAAAAAAAAGAAACTCTGAATCTCAGCTCTCTCTTCTCCCCTCCCCACCCCCATAGCTGCAGAATCAGAATCTTCATTTTTTTTTAAAGATTTTTTAATTTATTTGACACACAGAGAGAGAGAGAGAGAGATCACAAGTAAGCAGAGAGGCAGGCGGCAGGGGGGTGGGGGAGCAGGTTCCCTGTTGAGCAAAGAGCCTGATGTGGGGCTCCATCCCAGGACCCTGAGATCACAAACTGAGCCGAAGGCAGAGGCTTCACCCACTGAACCACCCAGGCACCGCCAGAATCTTCATTTTAACAAGATTCCCAGATCTTGAAGCTTGAGAAGCTTGGAGTCTTAAAGTATAGAACCCAGAGGCCCCCAGGGACCTATGCTTCCAGGATAAATGACGATAATAGTAGTAATAATGTACTGAGCACCCACTTGGTGACAGCTACGACACTTGTGCATGATTGTATTTTATGTTGGGACAAGTCGGCAGGGGAGGCCTTATTACCTGCTCTTCAGAAATGAGGTGCGCAGTCAGGAAGTCAGAGCCACAGTTACAGGCCAGCTGGAATCTAGTTCCAGAGCCCGGGCTCTGACAACATTTCTAAGTGTTTCACTCGTGCACTCTACAGGGCCTAGAAAATCGTTGGCAAGTGAGATCCCTGCGTGGGTATTTTAGGGGCTGCCCCATTGCCCGTGCTGGCCCAAACACCTGTGCACTGGGGTTGGGCTACCGAGGGGGTGGAGGGCTAACTATCTCTTCAGAAACGGTCCCTGAAGACGAAGGGGCATGGCTCGGCCCCCAGTGAGCATTAAGTGCCAGAGTGACACATCAGTCAGAGGGTTAGCAGGCCTGAGGCCACTTCTGCCACAAGCTCAGAAACTTCTAGCACTGATATCCCCCAGGCCAGAGTGAGGGTCAAAGGGGAGGCTCACCCGGTCCCTAGTCTATAACCTCCAAAGGTCTGATGTGGGGCTTCCTCTCCTACCAGCCCCCAGGAGGCAACACTCTCCTGCCAACTGCTCCGGAGGCAAATGCCACCCTCCCCTCCAGGTAGCATCCAGGGGCTTCTTGGGCCACAGAGGCAGGCCTAGCTCAGGGAGCCCGGGTTTCGGCTGGTCCTCTCTGCACCACCCACCCTCAGCCTGGGACTGTCCATCTGGTTCTGTGTCTGTAGGTGTTTCACCTCATTCCCCACCTAAATGTGGGTGACTTGAGGACACATCGCCCTGACTTCATGTCTCTCACAGACTGCCATGCCTTTCAACGTAGTAGGTGCCCCCAAAATGCTTGGGCCAGGAAGTACCATGATCAGCCCTCCTACAGAACCGAAGAAGGTGGTCTGCCCACTCCCCACAGCCAGAGGACTCCTTCCGTGTTCAGGGAGAGGAGCAGGGGCACAGGCAGGAGATACATATCCCATCCCTCAGGGTGTCTCCGTCTATTTTCTTGGAACTCCCAGCTGTTTAAGGCTGAGGCAGGCAGGCCCAGCAGTGCGAAAGGGCCCTCCCAAGCCAGTGATATCATGCTTCTGGCATTTATCCCCAGAACACTGGCCAGGGAGTCCAGCAGCCCAAACCCCCTCCTGCTCACAGAGCTGGAGCAGACGCAGGGGTAGAGCTGGACAGTGTTAGTTCTCACTTCCTTCTGCAGCCTTGACTGCGTCCCCACGGCCTCCTCAGCCTAAGGGTTGCTTCTCTGCCTTCCACAGCCAAAGCCAGCGAATAAAAATAATCCAAGCTAGTGGGAGGACCTTGGATCTGGGGGCTGGGGGGAGGGGGTGCCTTGGATTATGGCCAATCACTCTTTCTTCATCACAGTCAAACTCAGAACAAGAGGAAGGCCTGGGGCGTGCCTGCTCCTGCCCTCCCTCCAGCCAAGGATGAGTGAGGACCTCTGCCCACAGAAAACCTTCTATCAAGGGTTAGATCCAAAAAGCCAGGAATTCAGAGCTCCTAAGGTATGGTCTTCTCCCTCTCCCACAGAAATCTTCAGTGTTCAAACTCACCTAATTTGAAAAACAGCAACCACCAACATGCACTGTTATTCCATAGGTAGAACAAATGGAAGAATGAACTCTGCTTCCTGATTAGGGCACCAAGGGAGAGGAGGGGTAAGGACCGGATGGGGGGAAGGATGGTACCAAGTCCCAGATGGGGCAGCGAGTTCAAGGTGGGGAGAAAAACCAGAGAGAGACAAACGTAAAAGGAGAAATCAGGCAGGAAGGGAAGAGGAGAGAAGCCAGGTAAGGAATGCCGGAGGTCACGATCTGCTGTTGGCTCTGAGGGCTGGACTTCAGAAATCCTTCCCAGGACATGAGCCTTTGTTTACAATTCTCCACAGTCCTAATCTTTAAAAATTCCTCTGTTTGAATCCTCAATCTTCCCCCCCTTCTGGGTTGACTATGCCTTTGAGAATCCGGCAATATTTCTGGACCCTCTCCTAGAAAAATACACTCTCTCCAGTCTGATTTTTGCATGTAGCTTCAGGGGCTCGTGGATCCTAAGCGACAACCCGCCTCCTCTGAAAGTTCCACTGTGATTGGGAGGCCCACCATGGCCAGAGCGAGCACAGCCCAGCTGCCAGGCAAAGCTCCAGCCGGGGCAGGCTGGGCCCGAATCTCATGTGCGTGCGAGCCATCACATCGGGCTGTTATGGACCTCAACATCCTTCCCTGGTTACTAGCCTGACAGTGGCCCCGGAAGCAAGGCTGGCTGCTTTCAGGGGCCAGCTGTGTGTCTGGCTAGTTATTAATGCAGTAAGAAGCCTGCCTTTGACCCAGGTAACAAGGTCTGCACTGACCTGGAAATTAACCCTTTACAGATCGCTGGGATTATATTAATTTGCCCATGTGCAGTAGGTCCCAAGTCTGAATGTACATTACAGATAACCATTGTGCTGGTTTAAAATACAGAATACAGGTCCGAAATTTGATAGTCTGATTCAGACTGCTCTTCTAAGGAGCTTCTAGGTGATTCTGAAGCAGGCAGTCCCTAAACCAAACTCTGAGACACAATGTTCTTGTAGAAGTTTGCAACCCTGGGAGGCCGAGCTTCTGGGCCAACAGATAAACAGTTTCCTTGCTCATGGTAGGGTCCTCCTCACACTTAGGGTAGGACTAGGCCTATGTACAAGGGCACAGACTATGTGACTAGGTTTGGATCACTGCAGCAGAAAGGATGTAAACAATGCAGGATCACAGGGTAAGAAAGGATATAAACAATGCAGCACATAAAAGGTATCTTTGCCATCATGTCCCCAAGGGCCTCAAGGCAGAGGTTCCTAGATCTGCTGGCATAAAAGAATCACCGGGAGTACTTCTTACCATTCAGATTCCCAGGCCTCAGGCTACTAGGAAATATACATTTGTAGCAATAACAAGTTTCCCTAGTTGCTCTGACATACAAGGGGCTGTGGAAACTTGTTTGCTCCTGGTACCCACAGGCTCTGGGGATGTGGATCAAGAGACAAGATACAAGACCTTTACAAGACAATTACTGTAAAAATGCTTTGAAAAACGAAAGTGCCCTTAACAATCCTCCAGCAAAAGAAATGAACATTACCAGATTTCCTTCTTCTCTCTTTTTCTTTCCCTCCTCCTCCTCTGCCTTCTTTTTCATGGTGGAAACTAACTAGAGAAGGTGAGCCACGCTGGAAGGCCCCGAATGGGTTCCAGATGGGGAAGATTTTGGCTTCTTGGCCTGACTGCCCCTCCCCTTACCCGGGAGTACTAGACAAATATTATCATTTTCTGGCTGTGTAGTGACATGGAAATGGCTGGGAGGCACCCGGTCAGTGTCAGAGAAGCTCATACAGCAGGGGGAGACCGCTGGCTGGGTCCAGAAGAGAATGCCGAAATATTTTCTGAGTGTCTGCAAGGTGGAATTTCCACATAGGAAGGAAGCCATGATGTGCTCGGGTTGATCCACATAGGGCCTGGCATCTGACTGGGAGTGGGGGGAAGAGGGCACCAGAAGGAAGGCTGAAAAGTCAGCCACATCTCAGACTGCTAGACAGAGGGACAGGGATGGGGAGCTTCCCCAGGGACGTGGCCGCTCCCCACCTCGGAAGGCACATCCACAATGGTGAGACTGTCTTATGCATGTCTAGAATCCCCCTAATGGTAAGGCATGCCTTTCTACTGTATTTCCTCCACGTGATTATGATTTTTTTTTTTCATTTTGATCTCCTGAAACTTGGGTGTCTTACAATCAACAGGTAGACTTATTGGGACGGATTTTTCCCACCTGAAAAGGTGGTGTGTCTCAAACTGGATGGTGTTTCGATAGGGAGGAAATACGGTTTATCACTTTGTGCAACCCTAAAGCGTGCCTTGAGGCGGGTATCATTATCCTCTTTTTTCCAGAAACACAGACAGGTGACTTGCTCAAGGTCACAGAGCGAGGGTGTGACAGGGCCAGGGCTGGAACCCCATCTTGCAGGGTCCCCTTCCCAACACTCACTGAGCACCTTCGCCTACACTGTGGGAACTGGGGATTTGGCGTCATTGCCAAGGGAGAAGGGTCTGAAAAGTGGCTCCCGCCTCAGTCGCTGCGGCACAAGAAAGCAAAAAGTGATTTTCTTCTGACTTCAAATAGAAATTTGAGAAAAAAACAGAAAAATAGGTAGGGTTTGTTTGGTTGCTAATGTTTATGTTAGGCTGTAACTGAAGTTCCCTTATGACATCAGAAATTTAGGACAGTGTCATGCGGAACTATTCCTGTAATGATCACATTTGGCATGTTTAATTTTAAAATGGTCTTCATTTGGATGATAATGACAGATTTGCTTAAATTTACTGTTTTATTGACTTTTGAATCTTTTTAAAAAACATTTACTGGGGTGCATGGGTGGCTCAGTGGTTAAGCATCTGCCTTTGGCTGGGGTCATGATCCCAGGGTCCTGGGATCGAGCCCAGCATCGGGCTCCCTGCTCAGCAGGAAGCTGACTTCCCCTTCTTCTACTCTCCCAGTTTGTGTTCCCTCTCTCGCTGCGTGTCTCTCTGTCAAATAAATAAAAATCTAAAAAAAATAAAATAAAAAACCATTTACTTATTTGAGAGCTAGAGAGAGAAAGAGGGGGGCGGGGAGGGGCAGAGAGAGAGGAAGAGAGAGTCTCAAGCAGACTCCGTGCTGAGCACAGAGCCAGACACAGGGCTCAATCCCAGGACCCTGAGATCAGGACCTGAGCTGAAATCAAGAGTCAGACAATTAACCGACTGAGCCCCCCAGGTGCCCCTACTTTGGAATGTTTCTCATGACTTCTTGTAATCAGGATTTTAAGGTGTTGTACCTTAAGAAATCTAGCATTTTCTGCCAGCTTATGAGGAGCAGGAAGAAGTTTAACAGAAGAAATCATCATCAAAATAATAAAACCGGGGCGGGGCGGGGAGGAGTCAAGATGGCAGAGAAGTAGCAGGCTGAGACTACTTCAGGTGGCGGGAGATCAGCTAGATAGCTTATCTAAAGATTGCAAACACCTACAAATCCAACAGGAGATCGAAGAGAAGAAGAACAGCAATTCTGGAAATGGAAAATCAACCACTTTCTGAAAGGTAGGACTGGCGGAGAAGTGAATCCAAAGCGACGGGAAGATAGACCGCGGGGGGAGGGGCCGGCTCCCGGCAAGCGGCGGAGCAACGGAGCACAAAATCGGGACTTTTAAAAGTCTGTTCCGCTGAGGGACATCGCTCCAGAGGCTTAACCGGGGTGAAGCCCACGCGGGGTCAGCGTGGCCTCGGGTCCCGCAGGGTCACAGAAGGATCGGGGGTGTCTGAGTGTCGCAGAGCTTACAGGTATTAGAACGGGGAAGCCGGCTACAGAAACAGAGCCGAGGAGTGAGCTCTAAGCTCGCGGTTACCTTGAACTGGTCGCAGGCTCGGTCAGCTTGGAGCCTGGCCGGAGGCAGGGTGACGGGAGTAATTGGGCGCTGTTCTCTGAGGGCGCACTGAGGAGTGGGGCCCTGGGCTCTCCTCCGGGCCGGAGACCGGGAGGCCGCCATCTTCATTCCCGCCCTCCGGAACTCTACGGAAAGCGCTCAGGGAACAAAAGCTCCCGAAAGCAAACCCGAGCGGATTACTCAGACGGCCCGGGTAAGGGCGGTGCAACTCCGCCTGGGGCAAAGACACTTGAGAATCACTACAACAGGCCCCTCCCCCAGAAGATCAACAAGAAACCCAGCCAGGACCAAGTTAACCTACCAAGGAGTGCAGTTTCAATACCAAGGAGAGCAGCGGAATTCCAGAGGAGGAGAAAGCAAAGCACGGAACTCATGGCTTTCTCCCCATGATTCTTTAGCC
>NW_019154123.1:26947540-27057937 GCF_002288905.1 Enhydra lutris kenyoni
TCTTTATTGGTTTTCTTTTTCTAATTGTTTCTTTTTTTTTTTTCTTTCTGAACCTTTTTATCCCCTTTCTCCCACCTCACGATTTGGGATCTCTTCTGATTTGGCTAAAGCATATTTTCCTGGGGTTGTTGCCACCCTTTTAGTATTCTACTTGCTCCTTCATATACTCTTATCTGGACAAAATGACAAGGCGGAAAAATTCACCACAAAAAAAAGAACAAGAGGCAGTACCAAAGGCTAGGGACCTAATCAATACAGACATTGGTAATATGTCAGATCTAGAGTTCAGAATGACGATTCTCAAGGTTCTAGCCGGGCTTGAAAAAGGCATGGAAGATATTAGAGAAACCCTCTCCGGAGATATAAAAGCCCTTTCTGGAGAAATAAAAGAACTAAAATCTAACCAAGTTGAAATCAAAAAAGCTATTAATGTGGTGCAATAAAAAATGGAGGCTCTCACTGCTAGGATAAATGAGGCAGAAGAAAGAATAAGCGATATAGAAGACCAAATGACAGAGAAGAAAGAAGCTGAGCAAAAGAGAGACAAACAGCTACTGGACCACGAGGGGAGAATTCGAGAGATAAGTGACACCATAAGATGAAACAACATTAGAATAATTGGGATTCCAGAAGAAGAAGAAAGAGAGAGGGGAGCAGAAGGTATATTGGAGAGAATTATTGGAGAGAATTTTCCCAATATGGCAAAGGGAACAAGCATCAAAATCCAGGAGGTTCAGAGAACCCCCCTCAAGATCAATAAGAATAGGTCCACACCCCGTCACCTAATAGTAAAATTTACAAGTCTTAGTGACAAAGAGAAAATCCTGAAATCAGCCCAGGAAAAGAAGTCTAGAACATACAATGGTAAAAATATTAGATTGGCAGCAGACTTATCCACAGAGACCTGGCAGGCCAGAAAGAGCTGGCATGATATATTCAGAGCACTAAACGAGAAAAACATGCAGCCAAGAATACTATATCCAGCTAGGCTATCATTGAAAATAGAAGGAGAGATTAAAAGCTTCCAGGACAAACAAAAACTGAAAGAATTTGCAAATACCAAACCAGCTCTACAGGAAATATTGAAAGGGGTCCTCTAAGCAAAGAGAGACCCTAAAAGTAGTAGATCAGAAAGAAACAGAGACAATATACAATAACAGTCACCTTACAGGCAATACAATGGCACTAAATTCATATCTCTCAATACTTACCCTGAATGTTAATGGGCTAAATGCCCCAATCAAAAGACACAGGGTATCAGAATGGATAAAAAAACAAAACCCATCTATATGTTGCCTACAAGAAACTCATCTTAAACCTGAAGACACCTCCAGATTTAAAGTGAGGGGGTGGAAAAGAATTTACCATGCTAATGGACATCAGAAAAAAGCAGGAGTGGCAATCCTTATATCAGATCAATTAGATTTTAAGCCAAAGACTATAATAAGAGATGAGGAAGGACACTATATCATACTCAAAGGATCTGTCCAACAAGAAGATCTAACAATTTTAAATATCTATGCCCCTAACATGGGAGCAGCCAACTATATAAACCAATTAATAACAAAATCAAAGAAACACATCGACAATAATACAATAATCGTAGGGGACTTTAACACTCCCCTCACTGAAATGGACAGATCATCCAAGCAAAAGATCAACAAGGAAATAAAGGCCTTAAATGACACACTGGACCAGATGGACATCACAGATATATTCAGAACATTTCATCCCAAAGCAACAGAATACACATTCTTCTCTAGTGCACATGGAACATTCTCCAGAATAGATCACATCCTTGGTCCTAAATCAGGTCTCAACCGGTATCAAAAGATTGGGATCATTCCCTGCATATTTTCAGACCATAATGCTCTGAAGCTAGAACTCAATCACAAGAGGAAATTTGGAAAGAACCCAAATACATGGAGACTAAACAGCATCCTTCTAAAGAATGAATGGGTCAACCAGGAAATTAAAGAAGAGTTGAAAAAATTCATGGAAACAAATGATAATGAAAACACAACGGTTCAAAATCTGTGGGACACAACAAAGGCAGTCCTGAGAGGAAAATATATAGCGGTACAAGCCTTTCTCAAGAAACAAGAAAGGTCTCAGGTACACAACCTAACCCTACACCTAAAAGAGCTAGAGAAAGAACAAGAAAGAAACCCTAAACCCAGCAGGAGAAGAGAAATCATAAAGATCAGAGCAGAAATCAATGAAATAGAAACCAAAAAAACAATAGAACAACGAAACTAGGAGCTGGTTCTTTGAAAGAATTAATAAGACTGATAAACCCCTGGCCAGACTTATCAAAAATAAAAGAGAAAGGACCCAAATAAATAAAATCATGAATGAAAGAGGAGAGATCACAACGAACACCAAAGAAATACAGACAATTTTAAGAACATACTATGAGCAACTCTACGCCAACAAATTTGACAATCTGGAAGAAATGGATGCATTCCTAGAGACATATAAACTACCACAACTGAACCAGGAAGAAATAGAAAGCCTGAACAGACCCATATCCAGTAAGGAGATTGAAACAGTCATCAAAAATCTCCAAACAAACAAAAGCCCAGGGCCAGACGGCTTCCCGGGGGAATTCTACCAAACATTTAAAGAAGAACTAATTCCTATTCTCCTGAAACTGTTCCAAAAAATAGAAATGGAAGGAAAACTTCCAAACTCATTTTATGAGGCCAGCATCACCTTGATCCCAAAACCAGACAAGGATCCCATCAAAAAAGAGAACTACAGACCAATATCCTTGATGAACACAGATGCAAAAATTCTCACCAAAATACTAGCCAATAGGATTCAACAGTACATTAAAAGGATTATTCACCACGACCAAGTGGGATTTATTCCAGGGCTGCAAGGTTGGTTCAACATCCGCAAATCAATCAATGTGATACAACACATTAATAAAAGAAAGAACAAGAACCATATGATACTCTCCATAGATGCTGAAAAAGCATTTGACAAAGTACAGCATCCCTTCCTGATCAAAACTCTTCAAAGTGTAGGGATAGAGGGCACATACCTCAATATTATCAAAGCCATCTATGAAAAACCCACCGCAAATATCATTCTTAATGGAGAAAAACTGAAAGCTTTTCCACTAAGGTCAGGAACACGGCAGGGATGTCTGTTATCACCACTGCTATTCAACATAGTACTAGAAGTCCTAGCCTCAGCAATCAGACAACAAAAGGAAATTAAAGGCATCCAAATTGGCAAAGAAGAAGTCAAACTATCACTCTTTGCAGATGATATGATACTATATGTGGAAAACCCAAAAGACTCCACTCCAAAACTGCTAGAACTTGTACAGGAATTCAGTAAAGTGTCAGGATATAAAATCAATGCACAGAAATCAGTTGCATTTCTCTACACCAACAACAAGACAGAAGAAAGAGAAATTAAGGAGTCAATCCCATTTACAATTGCACCCAAAACTATAAGATACCTAGGAATAAACCTAACCAAAGAGACTAAGAATCTATTCACAGAAAACTATAAAGTACTCATGAAAGAAATTGAGGAAGACACAAAGAAATGGAAAAATGTTCCATGCTCCTGGATTGGAAGAATAAATATTGTGAAAATGTTTATGCTACCTAAAGCAATCTACACATTTAATGCAATTCCTATCAAAGTACCATCCATTTTTTTCAAAGAAATGGAACAAATAATCCTAAAATTTATATGGAACCAGAAAAGACCTCGAATAGCCAAAGGAATATTGAAAAAGAAAGCCAAAGTTGGTGGCATCACAATTCCGGACTTCAAGCTCTATTACAAAGCTGTCATCATCAAGACAGCATGGTACTGGCACAAAAACAGACACATAGATCAATGGAACAGAAGAGAGAGCCCAGAAATAGACCCTCAACTCTATGGTCAACTAATCTTCGACAAAGCAGGAAAGAATGTCCAATGGAAAAAAGACAGCCTCTTCAATAAATGGTGTTGGGAAAATTGGACAGCCACATGCAGAAAAATGAAATTGGATCATTTCCTTACACCACACATGAAAATAGACTCAAAATGGATGAAGGACCTCAATGTGAGAAAGGAATCCATCAAAATCCTTGAGGAGAACACAGGCAGCAACCTCTTTGACCTCAGTCGCAGCAACATCTTCCTAGGAACATCGCCAAAGGCAACGGAAGCAAGGGCAAAAATGAACTATTGGGATTTTATCAAGATCAAAAGCTTTTGCACAGCAAAGGAAACAGTTAACAAAGCCAAAAGACAACTGACAGAATGGGAGAAGATATTTGCAAATGACACATCAGATAAAGGGCTAGTGTCCAAAATCTATAAAGAACTTAGCAAACTCAACACCCAAAGAACAAATAATCCAATCAAGAAATGGGCAGAAGACATGAACAGACATTTCTGCAAAGAGGACATCCAGATGGCCAACAGACACATGAAAAACTGCTCCATATCACTCGGCATCAGGGAAATACAAATCAAAACCACAATGAGATATCACCTCACACCAGTCAGAATGGCTAAAATTAACAAGTCAGGAAACGACAGATGCTGGCGAGGATGCGGAGAAAGGGGAACCCTCCTACACTGTTGGTGGGAATGCAAGCTGGTGCAACCACTCTGGAAAACAGCATGGAGGTTCCTCAAAATGTTGAAAATAGAGCTACCCTATGACCCAGCAATTGCACTGCTGGGTATTTACCCTAAAGATACAAACGTAGTGATCCGAAGGGGCACGTGCACCCGAATGTTTATAGCAGCAATGTCTACAATAGCCAAACTATGGAAAGAACCTAGATGTCCATCAACAGACGAATGGATAAAGAAGATGTGGTATAATACACAATGGAATACTATGCAGCCATCAAAAGAAATGAAATCTTGCTATTTGCGACGACGTGCATGGAACTAGAGAGTATCATGCTTAGCGAAATAAGTCAATCGGAGAAAGACAACTATCATATGATCTCCTTGATATGAGGGAGAGGAGATGCAACATGGGGGGTTAAGGGGGTAGGAGAAGAGTAAATGAAACAAGATGGGATTGGGAGGGAGACAAACCATAAGTGACTCTCAATCTCACAAAACAAACTGAGGGTTGATGGGGGGAGGGGGGTTGGGAGGGAGGGAGGGGGGTTGGGAGGGAGGGTGGGGTTATGGACATTGGGGAGGGTATGTGCTATGGTGAGTGCTGTGAAGTGTGTAAACCTGGTGATTCACAGACCTGTACCCCTGGGGATAAAAATATATTATATGTTTATAAAAAATAAAATTAAAAAAATAATAATAAAACCAAAAAGTTGTTCTCCATAATATTCAGAAAATGCTCATTTCCTTGAAAGCAGTAAAGTGGGAGTGGGATGAGGGGAGAGAACCACCCCCCACATAACACACACATAACACACATACACACACAAGCTCAAAGAAAAACACAGCCACTATTGACACGTAATATCATTGCGAATCCTTAAAAATGCCCCCCCCCCCCGGGAGGCATTTATTTCCATTTTTCAAATGAGCACACTCAGAGGGTCCCGGTGTTACCCACTGTCACACAGCTAGTAAGGAGCCTGGGTTCTGGGAGCACTACTCATAAAAGCACATATTGGGGCACATGGGTGGCTCAGTCAGTTAAGCATCTGTTTCGGCTCAGGTCATGATCCCGGGGTCCTGGGGTTGAGCCCACTGTCTGGCTCCCTGCTCAGTGGGGAGTCTGATTCTCCCTCTGCTTCTGCCCTTGCCCCCTGCTTGTGTGCTCTCTCTCTCTCTCTCTCTCTCTGTGTCAAATAAATAAAATCTTTAAAAAAATAATAAAATAAAATCACATACTGCCATTAGCAATGACCTTCCCTGATCATCTCCATGGTTCATGAGGACAGGGACCATCTCTGTTTTATTCTCCCTGCATGTTGGAGCCTGACTCCCAGCACCTGGTGGGCTTTAACAGCTACCGCCTGGTGGGTAGATGGAAGGAAGACAGAGATGTGCAGCATGCAGCCCCTCAAGCAGGAGCTCCTTCCACCCCTCCATTCTGCTTGTCTGGAGACTGTGCTCTGACAATCTGATCGGCTTCGCTCTCCTACAACAGCTACCACACTTCCGCCGGCTACTCTGATTTGTCTTTTCTAGAACTATATCCATCTCCATACTGGAGCCTGATCTATTCTGGTTCTTTTCCCAGTCACTCAGCCAAGTGTAACGGAGCGCCAGCCATGGGCCAGGTACTTCCTAAGACACTAGACAGAAAACGCAGTCAGGTGCCGTCCCTGTCCTTGGGACTCTTACAGCCGGACACAATGACCTCCGGACTCCCTACTGAGCTCCACGGCCCTCAGAACCCAATGCAGGGGACTTTGAAGCTGCCTGCCAAGCTCTCTTGGCCTCCACCAGCACTTCTGCTATTTCTGATGCTTTGTGTTATTTTCACAAACATCAAGGGAAGGTCCAATTGCAATTCTACTTGCTACCTTTTGGGGTATTCTTGTACTTTTTCACTTAGGGCGTGTTCCACATGCTGGTGGGCACAGAGAAGGTGAAGGAGTCAGATAGGCAGCATCCTAGGAAGTTCTGCTGAGTTGTGAGATGGATATGACAGGAAGAACCAGTATCAGGAGTAGAAGAAGCCTCTTTGTCTTATAGATGAGGAAATGGAAGGTATAGCCCCTCCCCGTGTTGCTGGGGGCACCTGCTGCCCTCAGTCAGTGTCCTTCCATGACACCAGCTCTGTGCTCCAACAGAGGAGGAATGAGGTCGGGAAAGGACCAGAGCCCACTGATTTCTAACAAATGATGAATCTAAAATCAGGTTCTCTTAGGAGGCAACTGATGTAGGCAGTGGTTGAGAGGACCCCAACCTCACATCTCCCAGTGCCAAACACTGCAACCGTAGTCCCCTTTCTACTACTCAACAACTTCTCAGATGCCTCACGCCCTGTGTGTACTGCTTGTGTCAGAATTCAGCCAACAGCATGGTTAGGAGCAGTGTGAGCTGGATGGTTAAGGAGGACACGGAGCCTGAGGTCCAACACTGGCTCCATGACTTACTAGCTGTGTGACCTGTGAGAGCAAGACGACCTCTCTGGCCCTCACTTTTCTCATCTTTATGGCGCAGACCATAACAGCACATCAACCTCCAGGTACCAGGAGGAGAAAGGGAGAGGTAAGATGCTCAGCACAGTGCCTGGGCCGGAGGGAGACTCAGGATAAACCTCGGCCACCATTTCCTTGCTCAGTCACTATGCTGTCTTCAGATCTTGTAGTCAAGAAATCCATAGCAACGTGAGTGGACCCACCACTTTTTTTCTCTTCCGAGTAAATCATTTCACTTTATTTCTTTCTCTGCTTACAAGCAGAAATATATTTGGTGTTTCAAAAAGTATTTGTTGTATCTGGGCCATTTGGTAAAGAAAGTTTGGCCGGGGTACAAGATTTCTAATACTGCAATAGATGTAGACACGTGACCTGAAATTCTGCTGGCCTCTAAGAAATAAGTTAGAGAGTAATGAGAGCAGGTAAGTTTACAAACCACTTTTCTTTATCACTAGGCTGTCTCTTGCAAAAAACAAAAAACAAATAAACAAAAAGAAACTAAATAAAAACAAAAAAAGCTTCCTAACCCAATATTTTCACTTTTGAAGGAAAATGACATAAATTCTTGGAGTATCACGGGAAGTCTCTCCCTCCCCATCTCTAGCCCCTGTATTCAGGGTGAGAGAGACTTGTGAGGCAGATCTTCTCTTCCCGCGCTACGGGATGACACCCGCGGGCGCCGGTGCAGGACGGGGGTGGGGGGGGCGCCAAGACCCCAGCCCTACCCCGGTGTCTCTCCCGGTGCCTGATCAGGGAGCCCATCGGCCACCAGGAGAGGATGTGTGCCAGAGAGACTAAAAACCCCACACGCGTGCAACCATGCAAATGAGCCCAGTTCCGAGGGAGAAGGCTTCAGTCACTGAATCCTGGATGGGGTCGGCCAGCGTTTACGCAGGTAAGCGAAGTGTTCGGGTTTGTGTGGCAGATGCGGCACTGGGCACGGTCTACAGAGCACCCCCAGGCCAGGAGCATGGTGTGCGCGACCCTGCGTGGGCTGCTGTGTGGGCCCCAATATTTATGGCAGCATCTTGGGAACTTTGCTTATTATTTGGAATCACAGACTAACAAGAGAAAAAGCCAATCAAGGGTCTCCTGGTTAAAACAAATCTTACTTGCTTGTATTTCAGGAGTGTCTCCTCCTGATGGTGGTGGTGGTGGTGGAGTGTAGACAGAGCGGCAGGTGGGGTGTGGAGGGAGGGGAGGGGAAAAAATAAAGTGGTATTTAGAAACAAGAGAATGATGTCACAAAACTGTTTTCTCAAATTGCATCTGTCTTGGTCTCTAGCCCCCCACCCCACACCCGTCACTGCAGGCTGCGCTTGTGATGGCCTGGACTGCAGTGGCTGTCCCTGACTGACTGGCAGCCCCCCACCAATGGCGGCCCCCACCCTTAAGCTCTCTCCCTTTGCACCCACACCTACCCCAGGCAGGGTCTTCAAAGAGCCACTCTGAGCCTGCCACTTCCCCACTTAAAAGAAAACCCCACTGACCTTACTTAGTGTTTATGATTTCTGCCTCTTTAAAACTCCTGTGGGGTTCTAAAGTTATTCCTAGTTATTTTGTTTATCTGTTTGCTTTTCTAACTAGAAAGACTAAGAAAATCCTCCAGAGAAGACATGTCATCAAGCCTATGTTTATACTGCGTTCCATCTGGGACTTCTGAATGTTGCTACGTTAATCTTTAACTTTTAAAAATACCATATATGGTGTGAGCCCAATTATTTAAGAAAAAGGGGATAGAAAAAAGACTGTGATGACCTTGATACTCCATATTTTAAAATTAAATATGTTATTCTTCATAAAAAAATAAACTAGCATTATAATTGAGTATATACGATCTGTTATAGACTGAATGTTTATATCCCCACCTATCTCCCCAAATCCATATGTTGAAGCCCTAATCTCTAGTGTGGCTATATCTGGAGACTGGATCTCTAAGGAAGTAATTAGGATTATTAAGGTCATAAGGGTGGGGCCCTGATCAGACAGGATTAGTGTCCTTATCAAAAGAGACATGAGAGAGCTAGTGACGACACAAACACTTTCCTAAACTCCCGACCCCTCTCTCATCCTCTCTCCACCTCCAAACTGCACTCACACACATGCATGCGTGCGTGCGCGCGCACACGCACACACACACACACACACACACACACACACACGCTGAAGAAAGGCCATGTGATGATACAGAGAGAAGGTGACCTTTACAAGCCAGGAAGACATTGTTCATCAGGAACCAAATCAGCTGGAACCTTAATCTTGGACTTCCGTTCTCTAGAACTGTAAGAAAACTCATTTCTGATGCTTAAGTCACAGTTTTCAAATTGGCTAGCTCCTTTTAGCCCATGGGTGAAACCTGGCCTCTCTGTACTAGACTATCCAGGACACCCTCCACACTTGCCATGCTTACATCTTTGGAGAATATGGCACATGAGTATGTATTTCTGCACCAACATCTCCTTGGATCCTATGGCCCTGATTCCCTGGACACAATCTCAGTACCAGAGATGGGAGTCTGAGCCAAAGGTGACCACACAGGCTAGTCCTGAAGGAGTCCACTGTCCAAGAGATTCCCCAGGACATCCTGCCCAGCCAGGTGTTTGTCTCGGCAGGGATAAAGAGGGAGAGCCCGAGAAAGGGCAGCAGGGAAGGGCAGGTGTCGGTGACCACCGGAATCTCAGCAGGGACAAGCTGATGTTCTGTTGCTCACCAGTGTCTGTCATACAACCTAATCTCAGGAGCACTGGGATTCACAGGGGTGACACAACAGCTCTGAGTTCCCTGAGCTTCCCTCCATCTCCTCACATTCAACCACAGTCACCTCAGGTCACGGCTCTTCCTTGAACTTGAAGGAGCCTTATTTCCTTCTAGCTGTCCCCAAGCCCTGGGGCCCCAGCATGCTAAGTTCCAGCACACCTAACTTCTTCCACTTCCTGAAATTTTCCACGCATTTCTCATCTCTGTGTCTTCACATAAACTGTCCCCTTTCCTTGGGACCACTGTTCCCAGTTTACCGCCAGGGGAGCTGCCACATAACCCCCAAGGTCTGTTCAAATGTCGCCTTCTCCTTGAAGACCTCACTGACACTCCAAGGTCAAGCTCTTCTGCCATCCTCCACCAGTGTGTTTTCCTTTATAATATGTAACCATCATATGGTGAACACAGCAGTGCTCAGGGAAGGTTTTTGATTAATTTCTATAATAACTAATTGATTACAGACCGGGAAATAAAGCTGGGGTGGGACAATGAGAAACAGATAAAGAGACAAAAGGCAAAGGAAGGCAGGCGTCAGCAAGACACAACTTTAAAAGGCACAGTGAGAAATCCCTTCAGGAATAAATGCATTTTCCCATTTCGAGCTAAGGTTTCATTTCTGGGTAAACTATTTTTCTGTTTATTTTCAGTCCTTTTGAGCCCTGATGCCCATTATAAAACCCTCTTTAGACAATTTAAGCTTTTATCTTTAGATGCTATTCCCACATATTTCAAGCACAGACTCACTGTTTTCCTCAGAGCAATACCTAACACTCGTTTCCCTACAGCCTATGAACCCTCAAAAGCGGGGGAGTAAAGCTTTTACAGTCCCCTGGGAGGGTTTCCGCAATACTAATTCACAGTTTCCGCCTGGGATGATGAAGTATCAACAGAGAAGGTCACACCTACTGGAGGTAACAAGTATTCACAAACATTTAATGTGACCCTAGGTCACAAATCACATCGTAGCAATCCACCAAGAGGAAACACCTTCTTCATATCTCTCCTACAATATCAGCCCAAGCAACTTCAAAAACACTCAGAAACATTATGTCTAAAAAGCACCATTAAGGTTTCCACAAACAGTTCCCCAAATTGGAGGTATCATCTAGCCAGTGACTGCAGCCGGAAAGACACGACTTCAGAGGGTGCCAGAGCAGGAGGGATAAGGACCTCTCACAAAAAGATATACTTCCTTTACAGATGAAAAGGGCTCATTTTTAGAGAGAAAAAAAGTTAAAAAAAAAAAAAGTCCAATTTTAAAAAATGTTTAAATGTGTTTGGTTTGTCATTTAAAAATCTTAATACTAGACCTGAGGTAAGATGGCAGACTGAACACATGTACCTTTTTTTTGATCCCTCCCCAAATCCCGCTAATATATAGTAAAGAGGCTTTTAAAAGGATATCAGTCCCTAAGTATAGGGAAAATGGCAACAACATTTTGGAAGCTAAAACATAGTGGATGGTCCAGTGGTGCTAAGATCAAATGTGAGACAATGGAATCTTAAGTCAGCAAAGGGAAGCTAAAAACCAACCTCATTTGCCCCACAAAATTCTCTAAGGTCTCCAACAGGCAGTCCCAGGTGTCTGGCCTTTGGAGAGAGAAGAGGTGGGTTAAAACCAGGAAGACTGGGTGGACTCTGGGAAGTTACCCATGTTCCCAAGCACTGGGTGCTCCTGGCCAGCACAAGCCTGCAATTTATTCTCCAGAGATGGTAAACCAACGACCTAGACTGGCAGTGTCAGGCCCAGCTGAGGAAAATCAAGGCAATGTCTACTGAATCCTGAATATCTAATCCCTTCCCCTAGCTCAACTCCCACAACAAGGGTGGCCCAACTCATCCTTCAAGAAGATTGGAAGAGACCTCTGGAGAAGGTAAAACAATTCACGAAGCACCTAGAAGAGGGTCCTGGAAGAGGGTCCCCAACACCCAGTCCTCCCAGACTATCTTACCCAGCTTAAAACTGACCAGACCCCGCTGTGCACTCAGTATTTCCAATCAGCCTTTTCTAATCAGGAGCAGGAAGCCAAGAAGGACCAGATACCTGATAAATCCCTCTGCTATGGACAATAAAAGGTGGGCCCCATGGTGTAATGGTCAGCACTCTGGACTCTGATATGGACAATAAAGACCCAAGCAAAAGGAAAAAGACAGCTCAGGGGAAACAGAAACTATGCAAAGATAGATCTTTGAAAAACAGATCAACAAATCCTCTGAGTGCTAAGAGAAAGGACTGTATCCATGAAACAACCCCCCCACACACAAAAGGATGTTATTAAAATAAATAATTTGAAATGAAATAAAATGAAATGTAACATTAAAAAACTAAGAAAAAGGTCTTGATTATTAAAAACAGTTCAGCAAAATAAGAAAACTGATTGAAGGAATGGATGATTGAGCAAAGGGAATCTCTCAGAAAGTAAAGATAAAAATAAGGGGCTAAAAAAAACAATATCCAAATAGGAAAAGTATCAGAAAGAGAGAACAAAGGTATAGAAAAATATCACCATTGAAATAATTCAAGACGATTTCCCAGAACTGAAAGATACATTACCAGACCAGAAATGGCCCACCCAGTGCCCAGCATAATAGAAACAGAACCTCATGTGAGCCTATCATTTTAAAATTTCAGAAAACAAAAAGAACTTCCTACCAGTTTATAGATTATGTAGCAGGTTATGAATCAGAATGGACTATTGTTCAATAGCAATACTGGAAGCCAGGAGACAAGCAATCAGAAGTTTAAAACAAAATAGTTTCCAACCTGGAATTTGATATCCAGCCAAACTATGAGTCGAGTGTGACTACAGAAAAAAGAATTTTCAGACACAGAAAGTCTCAAACCATTTTTCTCCCATGCGCTCTTTCTCAAGAAGTTACTGGAAGATGGGGCACTTGGCTGGTTCAGTCAGTTAAGCATCTGACCCTTGATTTTGGCTCAGGTCATGATCTCAGGGTTGTGAGATTGGGCTCTCGCTGGGTGTGGAGCTTGCTTAAGATTCTCTCTTCCTCTGCCCCCATCCCCACTCACACTTTTTCTCTCTTAAAAAAAAAAAAAAAAAAGAAAGAAAGAAAGAAAGAAGAAGCTAGTAGAAGACAACCTCCATTAAAATGAGATAGCAGATCAGAATGACACAGGATTCAGAAACAGGAGATCCAACAGAGAAGAAAGATAAAGGAGGGTGAATGGAGATCCCAGGCCAACAGCTTTGCACATGAGTGCAGGGTGACCACCTAGACAGAAGTCATGTGACTACATGTTGAGGACCCTCATCACTAAGCTGTCTGAAGCCACCGCACCTAATTTTTAACCTGAGGTCAGAACACTGGGATGAGCCTATCTCAGAGTCGTGTGTTTGGTTCATCCTGACCATGAACTTGACCATGAAATTGCTGCTATCTTCAGCTTACCGTGTCACCCCATGGAACTGTTCTCTTTGACCTACTGCCAAGGGCTAAGGATGACCATGAGGAGCTCAGGCACAGAAACAGAGAGTGGTTCTATTCCCCAACGCATCCCTCTGGATGTTTAGCACCTGCCACATATCACAACCCTCAGAAAGATAGGAACCCGAAAAACCAAAAGTCAGTGATTTCTTGTGGTGAGGATGAAAGCAGAGGCACCGAGGGAGGAGCTGCCTGGAGCTTTCGTGACTAGCAAACTTCTGCATCCTAACCTGGGCACTAGTGACATTCCGCTGTTCTTTAACCAGCGTATATGTGTTATACCCTCTTCAATACGCATTATATTTTAGAATAAAATAACTTTTAAGCAAGGAATTCTAATGTAAATATTGGAAGCATTAATGTTCTCCCTCCCGTTTAGAGATCTCCCTTTCCATGTTCTTTCTCTGAAAAGTGCTGCACTGCATTTTACAGAGAAAAACATAATTATCTTTATGAAGTCAGAGATCCATGTTGCAAGATGTGGGGACACCTTCTTCAAAAACTTTGGAGAATCTCCTTTGCATTTTCAAAGTTTCAGGCATAAATGATATCACCTCTTGAAAAGGGATGTGAAGACCAGGTGAAGTCAAGTCAAGAACTAGAAGTCCCCCGTCCTTCACCAGGCCTTCAGCCTGAGTCTGGAGTCCCGAGAGTCTTAGGAGGCACCAAGTATAGGGATTGAGAGTTTGGGCTCTGGCACTGGACGCTCTGGGTTTGTTTCCCACCTCTACCAAGAAGACAGCTGTAGGCAGGTGCTCACCATACACAGACTCAGCTTCCCCACTTGTAAAATGGAATAACCGTGGTGCCTACCTCTCGTGCTAAGAACTAAACGCGCTAATATGTGTCCAGTACACAAAACAATACCTGATGTATACTGAGTGCTCAATAAATGTTGGTTATCATTATTACAATTATATAGATAAGCAACTGTCTTACTCTGCGTGACAGCGATCTGTCTACAAAAGAAGTTATCTCCAGCAAAGAGTCCAGGGGTGCGAGGACTCCTTTTCCTCACGGCCTCCTGGTGCTCCACAATGACCACCAGCGTCCAACCAGCCACTGCTCGAAGACGCCAGGTGGGATGAAGCAAGGGGTATTTGGAACAAATTGTCTAAGCCTTTTCACACTGAGGATTGAGACGTGGTTCCTTAAAAATGGCAAGCATGGCTTGCAGGTGGGCTGTGGAACAGTCAGGTTGCCCCCCTCACCAACCAGCATCCTCAGGGGCCTCCCTGCAGCCGAGCCAGCACACAGGTGTGAGCCAAGGCTCACTCACAGGCCGCACGTGGGACTCCAGGCCGCACCGGGGCACGGGCCAAACAGCACTGGATGGGACAGTGGGAGAAGTGGCTTCCAACTGTGGTTCCATGTGACCCAGCAAAGGCACCCGACGTCTCTGTTCCTCACCCATAGAATCAGTCAGGCACATCACCCAGATTCGACATACCCAAGTTCAGGGAATCTGAGCGCATGTCGGTTTGCCCTTAAATACCAGCAAATTCATTCCGGGATTCGGCGTTGGTGGGGGCGGGCGTGGGCAGGAGGGAGGTCAGTCGTGGGACAGCGAGGCTTCTAAAAACACAGCCCGTCATCCAAAACTGACTTCAGCGCTGATGCTGGCCTGCTTGGGCTTCCATCCCCATGTCTAGGCAGAGCCTGTAACAATGTTATCACTTTTTAAAACATATGCTTAAACTAGTTCCTATTGCAGACAGCTGGCAGGTGCCCAGTTAATAGATTAATCCGCCAGACAGTTGAATGCATTGGCCAATGGTCAAAAATGAGGTCACTGCGATCCTATGCACTGTAACTGGAAAAGCCTAATGAAAAGCAATTGTCTCTTTTTTAATAAGTAGGAATCCGTATTCCCATACCCCCTCATTTGCCATGCTCGGTGTGTGGTTCAGGAGCAAAGGAAGATCTTGTGCAAGGTCAAGTTGGCTTTGCTCTTTGACTCATTTGACTGTCCATGCATGTTTCACACCAGCAAGTCCCCAACCGGATTCCAGCTGACCTACAGGAATTTCTGGCCAACATTGCCAGATCCCTGGTCTTTCTCCCCAACCTGCACAGTCGGAAAGAATGGGTCAGGAGACTCCTGTCCCAGCCATCTGGACACAAGTGCTCTGTGGATATGCATAATATGAAACACATGTGCTTTCTCGAAAAAAAGTATTTTTTTGTCTTTTTCTAAGGGCTACAGAGGTGTCACTAGCAGAGTCCGTGGCATCCTTCCAGCGTGCAGGCATTCCCAGACAAAACTATCCCGGCTCACCGGCTTCAGGTGAGACCTGCACGACAACCACACCAGGGATTCAGCTCGCTCTTTGGTCAAGTCCTGAATGCCTCCCCAAGCATCTCCACTCCTTGCAAACAAACAAACAAACAAAAAATCCAGAAGGAAAACTTTCAAAGCCAGTTTCTTCCCAGCAGCAACCCTTCCTTCCTTCCTCCTTTCCAAGACGTCCCACTGAACTTGCAAGCAGACCCCACCCTGGGCCAGGCTCTCCCTGCAGGCATTGTCATTCCTCCTACCAGCCCCCGCCTGCCTAGTAGACAGAATACCTGAGAACTGTGGCCAAAACAGGAAGGTCGGCGCCTCTCAGCACAGGGGCCTGGGGAGTAGCCGTCTCCTAGGTGAGGGCAGATAAGAGATGAAGGGGCCAAGGCTTTCCACACCTCCACTCACATTCCAGAGCCTTTCCCGTGTCACATTCCAGAGCCTTTCCTGTGTACACTCAATCTGTTGGATTCATTCTTCATTTAGTCATTCAACAAACATATTTAGCACCTGCTAATATAGAGCCCTGTTCTGGAGTTGGGGACAAAAGGGGACTGAGATGCATCCCTGTCTCCAGGGGTACCTGTGTGTTGCAATAGGGCCACTTGGCGAGGTTGGGGGGGCACTCCTCTGGAGCCCCAGGGAAACTACCTCCCTGCACTCCCACCCTGGCCCTAGCAGCAGAGTCCCTAAGAGAACATCATGACAAGCAGGGCACGGGAGGGCTTGGGTAAGGATCTGGACTGTAGATCATGCAGCCCCGAGGCTCACTTCTCCCAGAGCGCCAGCAAGGGCTTCGGATCTGGGTTCGCTTTCTGGTCCCAAGAACACATCTTGTCGCAACTGATGTGGAAGGTTGGCCACGCTAATTGGTGTATCTGTTGGGCTCTGATCTAGTGCATACGTCAACTTGTCAAGCCTAAATCATCAACGCCACCCGACTCTGTAAAAAGCCTCCCAACGCCTGCTCATCACACCTGCAATGGATCGAGTCTCTGACTGGACGGGAACCCACTTCTGTTCATCATGGCAAGATTATGGCAAAGGGGGATTAGGGCAGTAATGAGGACCCCAGGCTGGGCCAGAAACCCCAATACAGTAGCTCATTCAAAGGATCCAGTTATGAATAGATGTGGAGGGAAAGAAGGAAGATCAAAGGAGGAAATGAAGAAATGAGGGGGGGGGGAAGGCATCAGAAAGGGACACGGAGAGAGGGACAAGAAGATTAGGAGAAGTCTGCGAGACGGCTGCTTCCCTTCCCTTTTACCATGGCCACAAACTCTAGCAGGGGTCCGTTGGACCCCCTAGGGGTCCTGTGGTCCTGGTCCTTTCTGAATTAGCACAACTTTCCAAGGAGTCTCCTGAGAAAGTGTGCCCTGAGGCCAAAAAGATGGAGGGCTGAGGGCTGAGCAGCCTGGCTCCCAGCTTGGCCTCAGCCCTGCCCTCTCCAGGAAGTGGGGTGGGGTCTGCAGGCCCCAGAGGGAGCACCAGGTCCTGTCCTGATGGACGCCCTGCTCTCAGGGCACTGAGTTCTCTGGTCTTAGCTCCAGGATACTGCAGCCTGAGCAGTCCGGCCTGTGGCCTCACCGTTGTTCAGCCCTTAGTCTGCTGAGTCTGTTAGACAGCAAAACAGAAGCTGTGTGGACAGGAGTCCTCGACCCTGGGTGCACAGTGGAATCACCTGGAAGGAGAGCTAGAACATACAGACCAGTCGGCCCCACCCATGGGAGCTGACTGGCTTGGCTGTACAGGCAGGGTTGAGGAGCCCCGGAGCAGAGGCCGGGATCAAGGCTGGGGTCTCATTGGCTCTTCCGACAAGACGCAGCTCCTCTCTGCAGGCCCAGGGAGGGCTGGGAACCAAGGCCTGGGTTCTTGGAAGTTACCTCCTCCCTGGGCCGCAGTTCCTGCCTCTCTGAGATGGAGAAGAGAGCCCTGCCCAGCCTCCCAGACAGGGTCATCTATGAGGGTCACGCAAGGCGCCGGGTGTGCAAGTTTCACCCCCTCAGTAAAATGCCAATGCCAGGATACCACAGACCATTCTATGCTGAGGAGCTGTGCTTCCTCCTAGCACCTCTGTGGGCAGAGAGGAAACACGGAGCCAGCTGTCCTGGGACGAAGCTCCCTAGCCCTCAGAGGCCAGAAAACAAACAGTTGGAATCAAGACTCCACACAGAGGCCACCCTGGGCACTGCAAGGCCTTCGGGCCGGCCTTGCTCACAGGCCTGGAAAACCCTTCCTGACAAAGCTCTGCAGAGAGGCTCTCCCACCACAGGGGGAAGGGAGCCCACAGGAAGGCTCAGGAAGCCCTGTGGCTGGGAAGATGATTCTATAGGGTCATGGTGATAGCTGGACCGCTGTCTTCCTTTCAGGAGGACAGGGCACCAGGGGAATGTTCCAGAGCCGGGGGCATCTGAGGATAGGCCGTCTCCACCTGCTGGGGCTCAGGAGGTCAGTCTCGCATGGCCATCTTTCACCCGGCGCGCTCATGCTTGCACAAATATTCACCGACCATGTGCTATATGCCAGGCCCCGTGCCTCCCAGGGAGACCCCACGCCTTGCCCTCAGTCCCCACAAGGGCAGGCTGACTATGAGTTCCAGAGGGGCAGCCCAAACATTCATGTGTTCATTTTATCCTGAATGGAACAGGAAACAGGAGAAGAGGTTCTGGGGTGTGTTCTTGGGTAAAGAATATTAAGTTTAGGTTAGCTGCTTTGTATGTTAGGGATTCTGTCAGAGGAGAGGTTTGTTGTTGTTATTGTTGTTTAAATACAGACCAATAAAAAATGCCTCTTCTGGTGAATTAAATCCCATCTTAGTAAGTGTGGTGCTGTGGGCTTCGAAGTCGGCGCACTGCCCCAGAAGGCCCCAGCCTCTGCCAGCACTTCACCCACTCCCACACCACTCACGACGCCCCCTCTGGGCCCGACCGCTTCCCAGGGCCCTGGGCCACCATGCTCCGTCGTGCCCCTCCTCATCAGCCCCACTGGGAGGGACCTTGCTTGAACTCTGACCTCTCCCTCACCCCTACATTGGTTCCTGCAGCCAGATTCCTCCCAGATCCCAGCGCCCGCTGCCACCGGCCAGCCAGCCTCTGGTCAGCCCTGTCCCTTCCCTCTGCCCTGTGCGCACGTCCCGGGGCGCCCTTTCCTCTGTCTTTAATCAGCCCCCTCGTTCCTATCCCCAGAGCCCTGCAGCATCACCGCTTTCCTGAGTCACCCGAACAGACTCTCAAATAAGATCCCACCTCCATGCTTCATCCCTATCTCAAGCTGCAGTTTTGTCCACCCCGTGGCCAGAGCAATTTTTCTAAAATCTAAAACTGATGTCACGTTTCCCACAGCTCTCAGGTGAAGCCCAAGCCTTGCTGGGTAGGGGCTCAGGCTTTCAGGAGCTGCCCGCACCTGCTCCCCCCACCCTCACCCCGGCCCGCCTCACATCCGGGCTCTCCCTTGTCTTCCCAGGCACGGAAGGGCCATCAACTGAGAGATGGGCTTCCTTCTCTTCTTCCTCTGGCTAGATCTTAGACTCCCTTAGCACTCAGAGCTTGGAGGTTATCTGCTCGGGAAAACCTTTCCTTTCTCAGGCTGGACTGGGAGTCTTCCTGGAGACCCTGTTGTGGGACATGTCACTGCCTGGTGACTGTTTCCTTGTCTGCGTCTCCCATGACACTGTAAGCAGCTGAGATGAAAGACACACTGTGGCACGGCCCGAACCAAGCTCAAAAATATGGTGCATGAATAAAGCAAATTGCAAAATCAGTCATTCATCCACTAGTAAGTATTTACCAAGTGAAAGGGTCCAGGCAGTATGGCAAAATGTAAGTAGAACTTTCAGACGCTAGGAGCACCTGGGTGGCTCAGTTAAGCGTCTCACTCTGGATCTCGGCTCAGGTCATGGTCTCAGGGTTGTGAGCTCAAGCCCCATTTCAGGCTCCATGCTCGGTACAGAGTCTGCTTGGGAGTCTCTCTCCCTCTCTCTCTGCCCCACTAACCGCCGCCCTCCAAAATAAATAAATAAGTCTAACAAAACAAACAAACAAAACAAAAAAAACTTTCAAACACTAAACAATAATAGAGACTAGTAATAATAGAGATCATATGGTATCTAAATTCAGAAAAATCAGAACACATGGGAAGGACAGATATCAGCCCCAGGGTGGTAGTCCCCTGAGGGAGAAAAGAGAACAGAGAAAAAAATACAGCTTAAACTGTCCCTGTAATGCTTTATACATTTTTATTTTTAAGGGAGTTCTGAAGCAAAACCGGCAAAATACCATCCATTAAATTTGGAGGAAGGAGAGGTGAGAATCTGTTATATTATTTCGTATATATTTGAAATATTTCATCCGTGCATTTTTTTTTTTAAACTTTTAATGAGGACGCAGAGTCTCCAATGCCCTTGTTAACATCCCCGGGGGTCTGAGCACCCTGCTGCGGCTGCCAGTCCCACCCAACCTCCACCAGCCTGGTGGGCACATCACACAAACAGAAATGCAACCGGGGGTTGTAAACACATCTATCCTCACTTTCACTGAGGAGAAAACTGAGGTTCAGAATATACATCCCTGCTCAAGACCACCAGAAGCTTCCAGATTTCAGACAAAGGTTCATGTACGGTTCCTATTTCATCCAAGAGAGAGCACTTAGGTCAAACAGAGCATGGTAGAGAGAATTCCAGAATCAGGAGCAGGGCTGCGTTCATATCTTTTTATGACCCAGTGCCTGGATACATTTCTGGGAAGAAGAGAGCTCAGGAAGGTGCAGTTGGAGATGCAACCAAACAAGTAATTTGAGGCTAGTCTGTGAAACTTAATGAATGCAAACTTACTGGGTTTAGTTAGACTCTGTCCTACAGAGAGTAGAAAGCTGCTGGAGAGGGGTGCCTGGGTGGCTCAGTCGGCTAAGCGCCTGCCTTAGTCATGATCCAAGGTTCCTGGGATCAAGCCCCACATCAGGCTCCTTGCTCAACGGTGAGCCTATTTCTCCCTCTCCCTCTGCCTGCGCTCCCCCTGCTCGTGCTCTCTCTTTATCTCTGTCAAATAAATAAATAAGATAAAAAATTTTTAAAAAGAAAGCTGCTAGAGAGTAACATAAGCAAAGCACTGTTTTAGGAAAAGTAATCTGGCTTCACTGTATAGGAGGGTGGGTCGCCCTCCTATATGGAATGGGTAGGGTCAACCAAAGGGAAGCTCCTGGAAGGATAAATTCAGATTTGGAAATCATCTAAGGGCCTCACATAAGAAATGCATCTAAGGCGAGAGCTGGGGGGTTTGAAAATGATAAGAGAGCTTAAGCTACACAGAGAAATGAAAGTTCACTCCAAACTTCCCAGACTTGGAGAAATGGTGTAGACATTTGGAAGATAAACTAGTTATCTGCTTCTTGAGTTTTTTCTGGTTTTGTTTTTGTTTTTTGGCTGGGGTTGGGAGGGGGGTTGAGGAGGAGAAGGTCAATAAATCGAGGAGGAAGAAACGTAGGACTTCAGTTCCACTTGTCTTTAATTCAAGACGATGCCCACACACCCAGGGAGAGACCGAATGGCAGCTGGTGACATGGGAGGGAAGTCCAAGAAAGCTGGAGAAGCAGACGAGAGCCACCTGAGCAGCAGTCCAGGAAGCGGGCCCTTGCCAGACATTCGATGGGCCCTCACTGTATCTCGGACTTCCAGCCTCCGGAACTGTGAGAAATAAATGCCTGTTGTTTAGATGACCCCCAGGCTCGGGTGTTTTGCTACAGCAGCCTGAATGGACTGAGACAGTGGTCAGTGGTGCAAAGGGGGTCAAGAATAAGAAATGAGCAAAGGTTCTGGCTCTGAAAAGTCAGGGGGACCTCAGGTATGGCAATTTCAGCAGACAGCAGAGGCAGGCACGCTGGACCCTTGGTCTTTTTAGAGCTCCTGAACAGTGAGCTGGCTTTCCTACAGCTGGCCCGAGGCAGAACCAGATCCCCCCTGCTTGAGACTCAGCAGAGCAGGACCTGGGCCTGCCCCTGCTGGGTACAACGCAAGAGCCTCGTCCTGCAGAGGGCAGAGGCCAGAGCAGAGCGTGCAGGGTGCCGGCCAGAGACCACAAACCCACCCGAAACCCGAGTCTTTCTAGAGAACCAAAGAGTAAAGCTTGGAGATGCATAATTTCATTTTTAAATGCAGAACATAGAATTAAAATGTGCCACATGTCACTTTATTTTCTAAAATGTATTTTATCTATATTTGCCCGACTTCTATGGCAATAAAATCATTTTGGCATGACACACATCTTACATAAATGAAAATATAATCCAACAAAATGGCATTTTAGGAGCTTTAAGCCAAACAAATGTTTGAGAGGGCCTTGTTTAAATTAAGTTGCTGTGCTATTTAGCTTTTCACAGTAATGTGGCTGTGTCTCCAAGGAGCCCTGTGCGATGATGCTGTTTTGGAAGAGACAGGATGGGAGCTGGGAGAGGAAGAGGGGCCCATGTGGCCTGTGTGTGGGCTGGGGACACGAGAGGTCAGGAAATGGAAGTGAGGAGAAGAGCCACTGTCATGGGCAGTTTGGAGATGAAATGAGAGACACAACATAGTGGCTTGGGTTGGAAGGATATGATATGACTTAGGGGTTTGAGTGGAGGGAAGGATGTGCCAGGGGAAAGATATCAGACTAAATGAGTCTGCACCCTGCCCATGAGACTCCCCCAGCCCCTTCCCCCATCCGCCCCCCCACCCCCACCCTGTTCTCAGCACTGTTGGCAGCTAGGCATGCCCATGGCAGGAGACTGGAGAGTTCTCTGGAGGACATTACCTGCACCAGAGGAAAGACCTCCAGAAACCGGCAGTGGGGAGTCTCGGGGGAAAGAGCCCAGTGTGCCACGTGATTATCCCACAGAGATGCCTCCCACCACAGCCAACCCCTCCACTGCGCACAGAACTTCCATAGGCCCACCAGCGCACCCTCATTAAACATGAACAGACAGCCAAGGACTGCGAGGTATTGAAGCAAGAAGGCTTGCAGCAACTAATGCAAAGAGCAAAACAAGGTAAGAGAAACAAGCACAGAAAAAACGAGGTAGAGAGCAGAAGAAAATTTTGCAAGAAAATCAATTCCTGTAATTTATAGCCAGAAAGAATCAAAAGGAGATATTATATTCATGAAACAAGAACAGGCTGTGATTTTGAAACTGACAATCGGAGAACAAGAGCGAGCTGTTAGAAACTAAGGCTAGTCAAAATGAAAATCTCCGTACCTTGGAAATAAAGTTGAGGAACATTCCCATAAAGTAGGGATGGGAAAAAGGGATAAGCTAGAGAAGAGAGAAGATTAAAATAATAATAATAACAGGAGCTTCGAGCCAGGAGTTCTAACATCCAAGTAATCAGAATTCAAGGGAAAAAAATAGAAATTAAAAAAGTGAAAACAAAGGGGAAGAAATTGTCAAAGAAATAACTGAAAATTCCAGATTCAAAGGGCCCCAAGTCAATGAATAGCAATTTTCATTAAGCAATGTAAGAACCTCAAGGGAAAAGGGAAGCTCCTACAGCACTTGAAGAAGAGAAAGAGGTCACTTAGCCAGAGCAGAAATACAAATAGCACCAAACTCCCGGATTCCGCTGAATGTCAGAAGGCAGAGCAGTGACTTCAAAATTCTAAGGGAAACTATTTTCAGCCTAGGTTTTTATATCTCCTACTAATCACCACACAGAAGAGGATTATCTGGGACTTGGACAGCAGGGACAACATCTGGGAGTGGTGAGGGCAAGTACCAGAATGACCACTGTGGGCCTGGCGTGAGCTCGTCCATCTAGAAGGGAGGTCCAAGAGAAAAAGTGACACAAGGGAGAACTGGGGAAAATGCCTGTACATATTTAAAAGCTTTATGGATATTTTTTAATGGTGAATTTTATAAACTAGAAAATAAAGCAAATGGAAAAAAAGAAAAAGCAACAGAGCGCAGTAGATTAAATGGTGGGCCCCAAAAAGGCATGTCCACACACAACCCCTCGAAAACTGTGAGTGTGGAAAAAATGTCTTTGCAGATATAATTAAGTGAAGGATCTCAAGATGGGATCATCCCAGATTATTCAAATTGGACCTATTTCCAATGACAAGCTGTCCTCATGAGGCACTCATGGAGGAGAGGCAAGAGGAGGAAAAGGCCATGTGCCTATAGAGGCAGAGAAGGGAGCAATTTGGCCACAAGCCAGGGAACGTCTGGAGCCCCAGAAGCTGTAGGAGACAAGGAAGGCTTCTCCTCGAGAGCCTTGGGAATGAGCGGGACCCTGCCAACATCTGGCTTTTCCACTGCTGGTCTCCAGAACTGTTGTTCCTGTTGTTTCAAGCCACCCAGGTTGTGGTGATGTGTTAAGGCAGCCCTTAAACTAATTAGCCCTTAAACTAATCCACAGAGTAAACTTAATTTCAGGAAAAGCTGAAAGATATACCAAAAAAAGGTAACCAGAGTTTGCAATGTGGCTCCAAAACAAGTATCTTTATGTATATGTATGGCTTCAATAATACATAAAAACTAATTTTTAAAAGAACAAGTGACATATTAGAAAAAATTGCCCAACATATACAATAAACACTACTAAAAGCTAAACAAGTATTTGTTTTATTCTGAATTAATTGTTAAGGTGGAAGTGCTATAGATCATTAAAAAGGAAGACAGCACAAAGGAAAAATAGAGAAAGATTATAAATAATTTGAAGAAAAACAAATATAAGTGGCCAAAAATATGAATAAAATAATTCTCATTAATGATTTAAGAAAAATAATTTTTTTAAAGGAGCACAATTTTTGCCCATCACTTGGCAGAAATTTACAAGACGGAACATGCCCAATATTGTACAGGGTACAGGAAACCAATAACTCTTATATACTATCAGTGGGAGTTCAGAATGGAACAACTTTATCAGAAGGCAGTTTGGCAGAACCTAACAAAATTTCAAATGTGCTGGGCCTTTGTCCTATTAATTCTATTTATAAGTCTTGATCCTATAGGAATAAGCTTTCAATTTTGCACAAGGATAGGCATGTCAGCAATACTTTAATAGTAACAAACTGGAAAAAACCTTACATAGCCATCAGTAAGTTAAATGAGGTGTTTTTTTTAAGATTTTATTTATTTATTTGACAGACAGAGATCACAAGTAGGCAGAGAGGCATGCAGAGAGAGAGGAGGAAGCAGGCTCCCTGCTGAGCAGAGAGCTTGATGCGAGGCTTGATCCCAGGACCCTGGGACCATGACCCAAGCCGAAGGCAGAGGTTTTAACCCACTGAGCCACCCAGGTGCCCCAGTTAAATAAGTTTAAATATAAAGTATTTTAGGTTTGTAATATGGAATATTATGCAGGTGTCAAAAAAGAATGAGGGAATCCTAAATGTACTGACATCACAGGATGCCCATGATAGGTTATTGTGTGGGAGAGGAAGAAGAGCAAAACAATAGAATCTAATCACATTTTTACAAAGAACGATATTGTGTGTGTTTTATGTACATGCACACATACTTGAATGTGAGGAGAAAATAGACTGGAAAAATATTTATGAATCTCCCTCTGGGAAGTAGGAGCAGGAGAATAGAGTAAGGGAGGGCACTTTTACTTTCTATTTTATATTTCAGCATTTTTTAAATTCTTACAATATAAAACATTTTGTCTCTGAAATAAAGGGGAAATGTAATTTCATGTAAGAGTTGTTTTTTTCTTTCTGATTTTGAAGTTAACCATTGTGGCTTAAAATGTGTCTTCAAAGTCTCTGAATGAGGGCCAGACTAAGTGACTCACTTTGAACAAAGAGACCATGACGGAAGCATGGCTACATGACTTCAGAAGCCAGATCATGTGAAGGACAGAGTGCGTGCTCTCTGATTATTTGCTCCCAGGGAGGCTGGCCACTGCAGGACCTGGGGATGCACAAGCAGCTCTCAGGAAAGAACCACATGGAGAGGGATGGAGACTTCCTGCCAACAAACACCCCTGACTCACCAGCCAGCTCCTCCAGCTGCTGTCCAGCCCTCAGAAGGCCGTAGCCCCTGCTGACATCTCACTGAGCCTCATGAGACACCCAGCACCACGACCACCAGCCAGGCTGTACCTACGTTCCTGGCCCACAAACAAAGGCAAGAAATAATACATGTTCATGGTTGTTTCGGGCCACCACATTTTGGGGTGATTTGCTCAATAGCAGTAGATAACTAATGCCTGTACCATGCTCTCTAGGGAGGGTAGAAGTGTGAAAATGAAGGAGGAAACGTTTTCTTACTTTCCACATTTTTACTTTATATATTCCAGGCCTGTTTAGATTTTTTTTTTTTAGTCTTTTATATTTAAATAAAGGGATAGAAATAAAGTGAGTCGTAAATGTATTTTTAAAACATTCTTCCCTGGATTTTAAAAGGAACACTAATGGGAAAGGACAAAGTTGCAGGCCCGACACCATACAACCTCAGCACCCATAGAAAGCGGTGATAACCAAGATGAACAGAACCCTAGAACAGAACGGGGGGACCAGAAATAGACTCACACAAGTGTAGTCCATGGAGCTTTGACAAAGGAGCAAAGGCAATGAATGCATTCTGTTCAACAAATGATGCAACATCAGGACAACCACATGTAAAAATAAATCTAGACACTGACCTTACATCCTCCAAAAAAATGGACTTGAAATGGATCATAGACTTCAGTGTAAAACACAAAACCATAAAATATCTAGAAGATAACATAGGAGGAAATCTACATTACCTTTGGTTTAATACTGAGTTTTTTAGGTACAACACCAAAAGCACGATCTGTGAAAGAATGATATTGATGTTAGATTTCATAGCAATTAAAAGCTTCTGCTCTGCAAAAGATGCTGTTAAAAGAATAAAAAGACAAGCCATGGGCTGGGAGACAATATTTGCAAGACCTATATGTGATAAAGGGCTTGTGTCCAAAATATACAAAGAATTCTTAAAACTCAGCAATAAGAAGACAACCAGATTAAAAAATGGGCAACAGACCTGAACAGACACCTCACTAGAATGACCTACAGATATCATACAAACGTACAAAAAGATGCTTACTATCATATGTGATTACTGAATTGCAAATTAAAGCAACTGAGATGCTAGTCTTAGGGATACACATCAGAGTGGCTAGCAGCCAAGAAACTGATACCAGCCAACACTGGCGAGGATGCGAAGCAACAGGAACTCTCATTAGTTGCTGGTGGAAATACAACATGGCACAGCTGCTTTGGAAGGCAGTTGGGCTGTTTCTTAGAAAGGTATTTATTCAAATGGGTTAAAAAGTCATATCTTCACAAAACCTGCTCACAAATGTTTACAAAAGTTTTATTCATAATTGCCAAAAATTGAAAGTGACCAAAATGTCCTTTAATTAGGTGAATGAATTTTAAAAACCTGAGTTACATTACACAATAAAATATTGTTCAGTGATAAGAAGAAATAAGCTGGAAACTTCCAAACTCCTTCTGTGAGGCCAGCATTGCCTTGACCCCAAAACCAGATAAAGACCCCACCAAAAAGGGAGAATTACAGACCAATATCCCTGATGAACATGAATGCAAAAATTTTCACCAAAACATTAGCCAATAGGATCTAACAGTATAATAAAAAGAATTATTCATCATGACCAAGTGGGATTTATTCCTGGGCTACAAGGTTCAACACCCACAAATCAATGTGATACAATACATAAATAAAAGAAAGGACAAGAACCATATGATCCTCTCAATAGATGCAGAAAAAGCATTTGACAAAGTACAGCATCCTTTCTTGATTAAAACTCTTCACAGTGTAGGAATAGAGGGACCATACCTCAATATCATAAAAGCTGTCTATGAAAAACCCACAGCAAATATCATTCTCAATGGGGAAAAACTGAGAGCTTTTACCCTAAGGCAGGAATGTGCCATGGATGTCCACTATCACCAGTGCTATTCAACATAGTACTAGAAGTCCTAGCCTTGGCAATCAGACAACAAAAAGAAATAAAAGGCATCCGAATCAGCAAAGAAGAAGTCAAACTCTCACTCTTTGCAGATGACATGATCCTTTATGTGGAAAACCCAAAAGACTCCAACCCAAAATTGCTAGAACTTATACAGGAATTCAGGAAAATGGCAGGATATAAAATCAATGTACAGAAATCAGTTGCATTTCTATACACTGACAATGAAACAGAAAAAAAGAAATTAAGGAGTTGATCTCATTTACAGTTGCCACCCAAACCATAAGATACCTAGGAATAAACCTAACCAAAGAGGCAAAGAATCTGTACTCAGAAAACTATAAAGTACTCATGAAAGAAATAGAGGAACACACAAAGAAATGGAAAATATTCCTTGCTCATGGATTGAAAGAACAAATACTGTAAGAATATTTGTCTTGCTACCTAGAGCAATCTATACATTCTATGCTACCTAGAGCAATCTATACATTCAATGCAATCACTATCAAAATACCATCAACTTTTTTTTTCACAGAGATGGAACAAATAATCCTAAAATTTGTATGGAGCCAAAAAAGATCCCAAATAGACAAAGGAATGTTGAAAAAGAAAACCAAAGTTGGTAGCATCACAATTCTGGACTTCAAGCTCTATTACAAAGCTATAATCATCAAGACAGTATGGTACTAGCACAGAAACAGACACACAGATCAATGTAACAGAACAGAGTGCCCAGAAATGGACCCTCAACTCTATGGTCAACTAATCTTCGACAAAGCTGGAAAGAATGTCCAATGGAAAAAAGACAGTGTCTTCAACAAATGGTGTTGGGAAAGTTGGACAGCCACATGCAGAAGAATGAAACTGAACCATTTCCTTACACCACACACAAAAATAGACTCAAAATAGATGAAAGACCTAAATGTGAGACAGGAATCCATCAAAATCCTAGAGGAGAACACAGGCAGCAACCTCTTCAACCTTGGCCGCAGCAACTTCTTGCTAGATGGGTCTCCAAAGACAAGGGAAACAAAGGCAAAAATGAACTATTAGAATTTCATCAAGATAAAAAGTTTTTGCACATCAAAGGAAACAGTTGACAAAACCAAAAGACAACTGACAGAATGGGAGAAAATATTTGCAAATGACATGTCGGATAAAGGGCTAGTATCCAAAATCTATAAAGAACTTATCAAACTCAACACCCAAAGAACAAATAATCCAATCAAGAGATGGGCAAAAGATATGAACAGACATTTCTCCAAAGAAGACATCCAAATGGCCAACAGACACATGAAAAAATGCTCAATATCACTCGCCATCAGGGACCTACAAATTAAAAGTACAATGAGATACTACCTCATACTGGTCAGACTGGTTAAAATTAACTAGTCAGGAAATAATAGGTATTGGTGAGGATGCAGAGAAAAGGGAACTCTCCTTCACTGTTGGTGAGAATGCAAGCTGGTACAGCCACTCTGGAAAACAGCATGGAGGTTCCTCAGAAAGTTGAAAATAGAGCTACTCTATGACCCAGCAATTGCACCAGTGGGTATTTACCCTAAAGATACAAATGTAGTGATATGAAGGGGAAAGTACACCCCAATGTTTATAGCAGCAATGTCCACAAGAGCCAAACTATGGAAAGAGCCCAGATGTCCATCAACAGATGAATGGACAAAGAAGATGAGGTGTATATATACAATGGAATATTATGCAGCCATTAAAAAATGAAATCTTGCCATTTGCAATCATGTGGATGGAACTAGAGGGTATTATGCCAAGTGAAATAAGTCAATCGGAGGTAAACAATTACCATATGATCTCACTGATATGTGGAATTTAAGAAACAAAACAGAGGATCATAGGGGAAGAGAGGAAAAAATAAAACAAAATGAAACCAGAGAGAGAGGCAAACCATAAGAGACTCCTAATCATAGGAAATGGAGGGTTGCTGGAGGGAAGAGCCATGGAGGAATGGGGAAACTGGGTGATGGACATTAAGGAATGTATGTGTTGTAATGAGCTCTGGGTATTGTATAAGAGTGATGAATCACAGACCTGTATCTCTGAAACCAATAATATATAATATGTTAACGAATTGAATTTAAATAAATAAATAAGAAAATAAAATTTAAAAACAAAAACACAAAAAAACATGCTAAATAAAAGAAGCCAGATGCAAAAAAAAAAAAAATTAAAAAAAAAAGAGCTATCAAGTCACCAAAAGGCACAGAGAAACCTTGAATGCATATTGCTTGGTGAAAGAGGCGAGTCTGAAAAGGCTATGTACTGTGTGATTCCAAATACGACGTTCTAGAAAAAGCAAAACAAGAGAGAGAGCAAGAAGATCAGTGGTTGTCAAGAGTTCGGGGGGAGGGGTATGAGGGGGAGGAGGTGTGAATAACTGGGGCACAGGAATTTCTGGCACATTAAACTATTCTGTATGATACTGTGATGGTGGATACACATCTTTATGATTTGCAAGAGCTCACAGAACTGCACAACAAGAAGGGTGAATCCTAACCTAAACCATGGGCTTCGGGCAATATGCTATCAGCATCGGTTCCCCACTTGTAACAAACATGCCACAAGACCGCGAGACATTAATAGGAGCAGGGAAAGACGGGAACCTCTGGACCATCTGCTCAATTTTCTATAAACCTAAGACCGCTCTACAAAATACAGTCTATTCATTTTTTACGCAGCATGAATCAACTGACAGAAAAGTAGAAATAAAATAATACGAGCACCCATAATCTCAGCAGACAGTCCGTCACTGCTGACGCTTAGGCATAGTTCCTTCCAGTCCTTTTTCCAGTCTTTTTTTCAAATGTCTGTGTGCCTGTCATTTTCCCAAAGAGCTGCAATCAGGCTGCTAAATCCATTCGGAAGGTTTATGGTCTAGTTTTAGTTTGGATTTCTAACTGCAAAGAAAGTAGCACATAGAAAACATCAGTGATACCAAAAACAGATCCGAGAGGGGCCAGTTGCCATGGAAATGATTGAAAATAAATTTCACTTCACACTACACCCTGCTAATGTACTGACCAGAAAGAAGGAGAACTACTTGGAGTAACAGGAGAGCAGCCAAGACAGCTTCTGTTCGAGAAGAAGGAAAACACATCAGCCTAGCGAGGTTTCAAAGAGTCCAGGAGTACACCCTGCAATTTAATGAGTTATGCTCTTTCAGCAACCACGCGGGTGGAGGGAGAAAGCACTTGGGAACGGGAGACCCGGGTAGACTCCCTCGTCTCCACTGACAGCTAGTTTGACAGCCAAGCAGCCAGCAGGTCTCCCTCCGGATGCAGGCTTGTCTCTATGGTTGGTGCAAGGCCAGGAAACAAATCACTCCTCCCCTCCAATGGAGATGCTCCAAATGGCTAGCTGCGAGGCCCAGGCACCAAAGGATGGTCTGGACACTGCACTGACTGGCCCTTAGCATGGGAGTGGGTGCTGGGGGCATCCCTCCTGCACAGAGCTTAACCCCACAGACCCTACAACCTGGGCATTCAGGAGATTCTAGGAGAGGGTTCAGGATGCCAGAGTGTCGGGGGCACACAGGGAGGTCAGGGGAGTGACAGGTGTCCAACAGAAGAATTTTAACCTACAAAAAACTCGTAAGGCCAGAGTAGCGTGTGCCAACTAATCCCTGAATGTCCAGCAACCATTGTTTGTTTGTTTGTTTGTTTTTAAGATTTTATTTACTTATTTGACAGAAGAGAGAGATCACAAGTAGGCAGAGAAGCAGGCAGAAGGGGGGAGAGGAACAGACTCCCCGCTGAGCAGAGATCCCGATGCGGGGCTCAATCCCAGGACCCTGAGGTCATGATCTAGGCCAAAAGCAGAGGCTTAACCCACTGAGCCACCCAGGTGCCCCCAACCAGTGTTTTTAATGAAAGACGAGGGTGTTTAGAACACATGTCAGGGACAGCCTTCCTGGGGGAAAGCAGAGCTAGGATCCCAAAAAGACAGCTGGGAGTGTGAAGACAGGCACAGCTTCCCACCTCGGAAACAGCACAGCTGTAGAGTCGAATAGATCCTGTTTCATTCTCAGCTCTGCCCTTCATCACCACAAATGGCATAACCCCAGTTTCCTCATCTGCAAAATGGGAACCTCTGTTCTTCTCTCATGGATGACATGAGGTAAGCCACGTGCAGGGCTCGGCACAAGGCATGGCGCAAAGCCAGCACTCCCACCATCACGGATGCTTGTGCTGCGGGTCTTCTTCCCTTTTCTAACACAGAGGATGGCCCCATTTCCCTTTCCCTGTCCAGATTCCAAAGTAGATGCCATAAAAAGCCAGAGCCCTCAACGAGGGAAGTATCATGCAGTTCCTTTTTTTCTCCTGCGTCCTACGAACAGCCCTGTACTCTGGAGAGAACAAAGACTTCAGACGCCAAACTTACCCAGATCACAAGGCTACAAAGTTACAGACGCTCTGGATAACAGCATCCCACTCAAAGGGCAAGGATTTAGGCTTATACTTGCGGAGCACCACCGTCCAAGCCCAGGAAAACTCAGGTTAAACAGGGGTCCATTCGTTACCAACATAAAACACCGTTTCCAAATGGTGCAGAGTGCACCTGTCATTCCTGCTGCCTCAGCTCAGTTAAAGGATTCTTATTTTTATTTTGTAAAACATTTTTATTTTTTCTTTTAAATTTAAATTTAACTCTTTTCTTGTTCTTATTTTATTTTGAAAAAAAAAATTGCTCTAAAACACATAGGTAATCAACCTGTATCTGTCCCCATCTCCCACAAATGACAATTATTATTTGTTATATCTGCATCCTTAAAAAAAAAAGAAACAAAATATTGATGCACAAAATTAAAATCTGTTTTCTTCTCTACTTCCAGATCTATTTCCTACCACACTCCCACTGTTAGGAATTTCATCTTTATCTAGTCCAGTTCTACTTTATTCTTTGTTTTAGCTAAATGTTTGGTCCTGGTTTGTTTTTGTTTTTAAACAGAAAGAAAATAAAAAGAAAGTTGGACAACGTGTTACATGAAAACGCCGGTGTGAGGAGTGAGGCCTTTGCAGCCAGAACGCGCCCACTCATCTGCTCTACGGACAACGCCCTCGCCATAGGCAACGCTTCCGGGCGCGGAGCCTTGCAAACTCACACCTGATAACCTCTGGAAAGCCCCGCAGAGCTCGAGAAGGCCGTCTGACAGACTCCAGAAGGCTCACCTGGGTCCAGATGCGTGAAGGAGCCCACCACGAAGTCCAGCGTGGACACGGCCAGCAGGAGCAGCAGCAGCAGCTGCAGCCGGATTATCCACTTGACGCCCGCTAGGTTAATGCCCAGCAAGGCCAGAAGCACCGCGACCGAAATTCCTCGCACCGCCCAGATCCTCCTGATGCTCAGCAAATCGGAGATGGACTCAGCAAAGCCGGTGATGTACATGGCACCTGCGACACACTGACAGAGCAGCCGAGTGGGCAGGAGAACAGAGCACCCGGAAGCCACAGGCCAGAGCCGCCAGGCTCGGAAGCCCCACCCACGCTGTCAGGGCTCAGCACCTGGAAACCACCATGGGGGCTCAGTGAGCCCTTCCCGCCTGTGACCCGGGCCTTGGGCCCCATTTCTTCTCATCTAGTCTCTACCATGACCCTGAGGAGAGTGTGAATGCCAGTGAGTGGTGACTATGGTGAGAAGATCACAGGAGGAAGGAGATGGGACCCTGGGCCAAAGAACACTTGGAACTTCTCTGAGCTATTCAAGAGCTAAACAGAGGGGAGCCTGGGTGGCTCAGTCGTTAAGCGTCTGCCTTCAGCTCAGGTTGTGATCCTGGGGTCCCAGGATAGAGGGATAGAGCCCCAGGCTCACTGTTCAGTGGGGAGTCGCTTATCCCTCTGCCCCTTCCCCTTTCATGCACTTTCTCTCTCAAACAAATAAATAAAATCTTTAAAAAAAAAAAAAAAAAGAGCTGAACAGAGAACAGAAGCTCACAGGGGGTCCCATCTCAGGGTCTTAGAAAGGCACTGAAGCAAACCCCAGTTGTTTTTTTTTTTCCATTTCTTTGTAGGTCATTATTATTTAAAAAAAAAAAATTACCTAAATCTTAAAATAAGATAAAAAAATGGGCAGCACATCTTTTCAATGTCATCTGGAAAAAAGGCTACCCAAGGACTATCTAGGTATATGTGCTTAGTTCTACTCATTGTTTACTATCGATTAAATGTGGTAAATGTCCCAGACTTTGTGAAGTTACTGTCAATTTATAGATTCTTTCCAGCAGAGATGCAAATAACTTCTGTCCGGTCAAACAGATAACCCAGAAGACTCAGTTTTGTTATCCGGTAAGACATTAACCACTTTTGTTCGGCAATCCGATCCTGAAACTTATTTATGAAATTGTTTAACCAGGAACTAGATAATCAATACATAGCTTCTCAACTGCTCTTTAACATCTGACTGGCTCCTCCATTAATTAATGAGTTAAACAAACTCTTTGGCACATGTATATTTTATATTTGCCTGAAAGCCATGATTTTACCTTTTTAAAAAAATATTTAAAACTCAACTTCAAATAAGTCTTTGAAAATAACACCAACCTCATCCTCCGTAATTCTCAGCTCCCTTCTCTCCAGTCAGGATCAGTCCTCCCGCATCCCCCCAGGCCAGCGGGTCACCATCTTCACTGTGCTCTGTCCCCATTGTTCTCTCAGGGAACAAAGTCCACTCTGGCCTCCGTCATGTTCCTCCTTCTTCATGAAGCCTTTCCTCATCCCCCTTTTCTGAATAAATATTATGCTTACTGCCAGTACCATGGGATTAATTATCTGGTTCCATAATCTATTCTTATTTCATGCATAGAAGTCTGTCCCCTACCCCAAGCCACCAAGAATGCAAACATTGTAAAAAACAAAAATTTCTATGCTGATTGCACTTCTTCAAAGCCCTGGCATTTGCTAACCATGTTACTACAAGCGTTCAATAAATACTTTGTGATGGGCTGACTGTATGAAAAGCATTCTGGGAAGCAGGCACCATTAATTTCCAGCTCTTTTAGGTAAAGACTGGAAGGGCGATATAGTTCCCATACTGCAGAGAAGCTCACAAAGAGGCCCCATTCTTCAATGAGATCAGCTTGTTCTGCAACTAGACACGTAATCGTCTGTGTTCCCCCAGCTTAAAGAAGGCATTTCTGTCTATATACGGGTGCGGGGGGAAGCCCAATAAATGTCAGAGAAAGACAGTCATCCCTGAGAAGGAGATGAGAGAGAGACATGGATGTTTTCCTGCCTTCCCCTCATGACTCAAACTTGCCTTTGACTAAATACCAAGAGCGAGCTGGAGATAACAATGCTGCTATGCCATGAGTATGTGGTCAGGTCAACAGGACCCTTGTGCTCAGGTGTATCAGAGTTGAAAAACCAAATGATAACAGTCCAGTGATGATCATCCCCTTCCCCGGTGTCCGACGTCTCGAACACGCAGAGCTCTGGCCTCACACCCGGCAGGCTAGCCACCAACACCTCAGAGAGATGAGGGAGAAGATGTGGGAGAATACAGGGCAATGAAATGATTCTGCAAGCTTTAAAAATAATGATTTTAAGGATTTGTATCTTCTAAATTTTTGAAAAAGTTTTTATTTTTTTTTATTTTTTTATTTTTTAGATTTTTATTTATTTATTTGACAGAGAGAGAGTTCACAAGCAGGCAGAGAGGCAGGCAGAGGTAGGGGGGAAAGCAGGCTCCACGCTGAGCAGAGAGCCTGACATGGGGCTCAATCCCAGGACCCTGAGATCATGACCTGAGCCAAAGGCAGAGGCTTAACCCACTGAGCCACCCAGGTGCCCAAAAAGTTTTTAAGTAATCTCCACACCCCACATGGGGCTCTAACCCACAACCCTGAGATCAAGAGCCACGGGCTCTACTGACTGAGCCAGCCAGGTGGCCCTATATGTTCTAACTTGTTATGCCTGAAACAAGGGCTGTTAGCAAACTTGAACCTGCTGGAAAAATCCTTCTTACTGCCTGTTTTGGGAATAAAGTATTACTGGAATACAGCTGTGCCCAGTTTTTCATACTGTCTAAGGCTGCAACCACAACAGCAGAACGGAACAGCTGTGACAGAGCTATAGGACTCCTAAAAACTAACGTGTTCACTATATGGCCCCTCATAGAAGGAGTTCGCTGACTCCTGCTCTAGAAAGGAATGTAACAATAATAAAAAGAAATAAATAAAAAGAATGTATTCATGCCCTGGATTGACGAGGTTAGAGGTCAGTAAGAACCACGAATAGGGACCCTCAGAGACTCCCCAACCACACCCCGGAAGAAGTGTCTTGAATCAATGACCTAACCTTCTGCCTTCAGAAACTGGAGAAAAAAAAGCAAAGTAAACCCAAAGGAAGCAGGAGGAAGGAAATAATAAAGACACGAGCAGAAATAAATTGGAGACCAGAAAAACAATAGCAAAATCAACAAAACCAAAAATTGCTTCTTTGCAGTCAAGCTTTTTTTTTTTTTAGATTTTATTTATTTATTTGACAGAGAGAGATCACAAGTAGACAAAGAGGCAGGCGGAGAGGGAGAGAGGGAAGCAGGCTCCCTGCTGAGCAAAGAGCCCGATGCGGGACTTGATCCCAGGACCCTGAGATCATGACCCGAGCCGAGGGCAGCGGCCTAACCCACTGAGCCACCCAGGCACCCCTGCAGTCAAGCTTTTAACTATTAAGCCTGACTTAAACAAGGGAGCGAAGTCTCAGATGACCGAAATCGGGAATGAAAGACACACTACCAATCTTACAGAAAGTAAAAGGATTATATGGAATCTATGAACAATCAGGTACCAATAAATTATACAACTGAGATGAAATGGACACATTCCCAGAAAGACACAAACTACCAAAACTGACTTAAGGAGACACAGAAATCGGAATATGCCTATGTGAGTAAAGAGATTGATTTAGTTATCAAAAACTTCCTACCGGGCGCCTGGGTGGCTCAGCCGGTTAAGCATGCTGACTCTTGATTTCGGCTCAGGTCTTCATCTCAGGGTCATGGGATCGAGCCCTGCTTCATCGGGCTGTCCACTCAGCGGGGCATCTGCTTGAGAGTCTCTCTCCCCCTCTCGCTCGGCCCCTCCCCTACATTCAGGCACGCGCGCACACGATACTCTCTCTCTCCGATAAATAAATAACTCTTTTTACAAAAAGGAAAAGGAAAAAGAAAACTTCTTACAAAGCAAAGCCTGGGACCAGATGGTTTCACCACTCAATTTTATCAAACATTTAAAGAAGGATTAATACCAATCCTTTAGAAACTCTTCCCAAAAAATAGAAGAGGAGGGAACACCGTGCAACTCATTCTATTGTGCCAGCTTTATCAGGAGAGCAAAACGAGGCAAAGATACCACAAGAAAACTGTAGACCAATATCCCTCACTGATACATGTGGAAACTTCCTCAACAAAAGCCTAGCAAACGGAATGCTATAGCATATAAAAAGGATTCCGCGCAGCGAGCGAGCCCAGCCCGGTCAGAGACAGGCAAAGGAGAGGCGTGCTGGGGACTCTGAGCAGAGGGGCCCAGTGTTTCTGACCTGCGTGCAGAAAACACTTTCTCTGCTTCCTTCTAAGCAGCACGCACGCCCGAGACTCAACATCGCAGCTTCTTCCCCTCCCCTCATCCTTTCCGGCTGGCCCCTGGTCTGGGAAGCTGCTGCCACCGGCTAGCTGGTCTCCCCAGAGAGTGGGGCTGCTACCTGCTCGCCTATGAGACCGCACAGACATAAAAGTCCGACAGACAAATAACCAAGGTAATAAAGTAAACGGAGCATTTCTCACTCGCCTCCCAAACTAAAATGCGTAAAGCTCTTCCTCAGCTAAAGGCAAGTGGTTTTTAAGAGCGCGGTGACAACCTCTCTGCCCTACGTGCACGTCACACACACACACACACACGCCTTTGTGCTGTTGAAGATGTACTTAGGCTAAAATACCTGTTCCTGTTGCTGAAAAAGAAAAGAAAACCTGCATTTTCTTTGAGAAGACTCCTGTACTCTTACTTAAACAAATTCCTTCCTTCAAATTGCTTTTTCAACCACCCACCACCCTTTGCACGATCATAAAAGCCTTTTCTAAGCCAAGAAGTGCTCACAAAGAGCCGCTTCTTAACACGGGAGCTGTGTGTCCTCAGTGTCAGGCCCCGGCCCTGTGTCTCTGCTACACAAGCCTCTGCACGCCTCCCTGCCCACTGGTGTTGTGAGAGCCCGCGTCCCCGCCACGCCACCTCCGTGTGAGGACCCCCTTCTCAGACAGGGCGACAGGGGCTCTCAGCCTCCCCCGCAAGGCCAGCAAGTGGTCAATGAGCCCCGCTCATCGGAGAAGGGCCTGCTTCCCGGAAAGTCCAGGAAGGTGAAGTGTCCCCCCTTCAGCACCAAAGTGCCCCAGGGATGGGGCCACCCAGCCGCCACCTAGGCTCTGGCCACTGTCCTGCACTCCCTCCCTAGAACACGCTACAAGAATAACCCCAGCCCAGGCCCTGGCTTCCAGGGCAAATCAGGATGCCGGGAGGCACGAGAGATGGAGAGGAAGGAGCGCTGGACTCTGGATCAGGACCCTGGATGGAGGGCTGGGCTCAGAGCCCCCGGCTGCCCATCTATAAAATGGGGACACGCAGGAACAGATCCCACATGCCGAGGGCCTCCGGGCACGGCTCCCCACCCCCAGCCGCCCAGGCTCACCTGTCCGAACACATAGAGCAGCCCGATCGTGCCTCCGGTCTGCCCGCCGAGGACCGAGGAGATCATCGAGTAGACACCCCCACTGCCAACCCCACAATGCTCCCCGACACCGATGCCGGACAGCACAGTGATGAGGGCCACCAGGATGACGAAGGACACCAGGAACATGCCCATGAGCACTCCCGTGTTTCCCTGCAACACAACAGCAAGGGGCAAGGGCAGGGGTTAGGACGGGGGCCTTCCCAGGAGCACTGACCACCTCCCCCCACGCCCCCCAGGGCTGTCACAGGGGTGGGGAGGAAGGGCTGAGCAGAGGTGAGGCACCAGGAAAAGGACAGAGGCAATGCACAAGAGGAAGGCCTGGAAAGAATTCCAAATGAAGGGCAAGGTCCTTGCTTCAAGCTCTTCAGGGACTTGCCGACACCAGCGGGGTGCTCCTGTGGCCCCTCCTAATCCGCCCCTCTCCACCCCCCCAGTCCTCATCCCCATGCCCTGACAGAAAGGCCCATGCTCAGGCGCCTGGGTGGCTCAGTGGGTTAAAGCCTCTGCCTTCGGCTCAGGTCATAATCTCAGAGTCCTGGGATTGAGCCCCGCATCAGGCTCTCTGCTCAGCAGGGAGCCTGCTTCCTCCTCTCTCTCTCTGCCTGCCTCTCTGCCTACTTGTGATCTCTGTCTGTCAGATAAATAAATAAAATCTTAAAAAAAAAAAAAAAAGAAAGAAAGGCCCAGGCTCTTTCCCCCACTCCCCTGTGCAGCATGTCTTTCCTGCTCACTCCACCTTCTGGACAGCCTCGCTTAAGACTCAGTGGTTAGGGGCTTCCTCCTGCAGGACACTGTCCCTGGAACCTTCCTCTGGCTCCTACAGTACTCTTATAAGTACCCAGGTACTTAGAAGTACCACAGTACTTATCTGTGGGTCTTATAGTACTTAAAGTACTTAAAGATGGGTCTGTTTCCAAGTCCATCTTGACCTCTGGGCTGGGAGTACCAAGAGAGCGGGATGTGCTTTATTCAATTAGACTTTATTCATATATTTTCTTACTTTGCTGATTTTATATATATTCTTTAAAGATTTTATTTACTTATTTGACTGAGAGAAAGAGCACAAGTAGGTAGAGCAGCAGGCAGAGGGAGAGGGAGAAGCAGGCTCCCCGCTGAGCAGAGAGCCTGACATGGTACTCGATGCCAGGACCCTGGGATCATGACCTGAGCCGAAGGTAGACATCTAAACAACTGAGCCACCCAGGCGCCCTGATTTCATATTTTTAATGAAATTATAGAACTACTATTTTCTTCCTTTGTTCATGCTTTCAAACTGTTTGCATGTGATAAGATATCCTGGAGGTGGGGGGGAGCACCTGAATGGCTCAGTGAGTTAAAGCCTCTGCCTTCGGCTCAGGTCATGATCCCAGGGTCCTGGGATGAAGCCCCACATCAGGCTCTCTGCTCAGCAGAGAAGCCTGCTTCCTCCTCTCTCTCTGCCTGCCTCTCTGCCTACCTGTGATCTCTGTCTGTCAAATAAATAAAATCTTTAAAAAAGAAAAAAAAAAAAAGATATCCTGTGGGGGCGCTCCGGTGGCTCAGTGGGTTAATCGTCTGTCTTCAGCTCAGGTCATGATCTCAGGGTCCTAGGAACAAGCCCCGCATCACATCAGGCTTCCTGCTCTGTGGGGGGCCTGCTTCTCCCTCTCCCTCTGCCCCTCCCCCCAGCTTGTGTTCTCTCTCTCACTCTCAAATAAATAAATAAAATCTAAAAAAAAAAAAAAAAAAAAGATATCCACTGGTCTTTGACTTTTCATATCAAAACTGCCACTTTAACATCTTCCAAGTCCTAAGCGTGTTGCCAAATTAGTCTTCAGAGCTCGTAGAGTCTACTTGACAATCATCTGGCATGACTTCTCCTGACTTGAGTTTTATGCCACCTCCTCATAGTTCTATCTTATTTTTGCCATTTCACGTTTGCCTTTTTTTCCATGATCAAATATGGCTTTTCAGGTAAAACGAACCTCAGAGCTCACATCATGTCAGGGCAAAAGGGTGTATTGGTGTAGTAGGCGGCCTCCAAGGCGGCCCTCAGGATCCCCAGCCCCCAGCGCACGTGCCCTGTGTCATCTCCGCCCCTCGAGCTGGGGTTGAACCTGGTGACTCACTTTTAATGAACGGAACACTGCAGAAGTAAAGGGATATTGCTTCTGAGATGAGGATATAAAAAGACCGTGGCTCTCATCTTGGGTGCACGCGCTTTCTCTCGCTCTCCCTCTTTCTCGCTCTCGCTCTCTCTCTCTCTCTCTGAGATAGCTCATCCTGGGGAAGTCAGCGGCACGTGGAGAGGCAGCCCTAGGAAGAGGCCTCCGGTGACAAGGCCGGCCGACCACCACACAGGTGATCTTCGGCTGGTAGAGCCTTCGGGTGGGATGGCAGCCCCGGCTGACAGGCTGAGGGCATCCCCAGCAGAGATCCCGAGCCAGAGGCACCCGGCTACGCTGCAGCTGAGTCCCTGGACCCCAGCAACTCTGAGATAATATAGGTTTGTGCCTTAGGCTGCTAGGTACTAGAGTCCTGCGTTCTGCCACAATGGAAAATGTAACAAGACGACTTGTACCTTCACTTTGGGGATGGAACAGATGCTTCTGCCCAGCCATTTCTCCAAAAAAAGAGCCCAGTGAGAGTTAAGAAGAGGCCCTTAAAGACTTAAGAGTCAAAATAGAGAGAGCACTTAGGGGTGCCTGGCGGACTCAGTCGGTAGAGCGTGCAACTCTTGATCTAGGAGCTGTGAGTTTGAGCTTCACGTGGGGTGCAGAGCCTACTTAAAAAAAAAGAGAGAGAGAGAGCTTACCTTTTTCTCCTTCTACCATTCCATAACTACCCCATGCATGAAGCCGAGCCTGGGGGCCCAGCGGTCACCAGCCGGGCCTTCCTCTGCCGCAGCAGTCAGACTGCTGGGCCTCCCTCGGACACAGGATGGAGAGGTGCTGGGCAATGAGGTGGCCTTTAGGAAGGGGCAAAAACAGAGGTGGATTCCAGATGCCTAAATCTGGGGGCAGGACAAGGAGTCTGAGCTGGAGGGATTGGGTTTTTGTAAGCAGGAGTCTCTCTAAGTTTGGGAGGAATGTAAGAGGCATGGATTCTTAGCATCCACGCTAGGGAGGCTGCTGACCCTACTCTAAGCTCTCCATGTGTTAATAAAACAAAAAAATTCAGACCCCTCGAGGCCATGACTAAGGCTGAACCCTGAGCTAAGGACCTGTGTATGGAGTGGAGCAAGAGCTCAGGAAGGTCTGGCCTCGCCAGGCCTCCTGAGGGGCTAAGAGCCCCACACACCCCACCACAGTGCACCTTTACTCCCCCAGAATTTGCCCACGTGATGATTAATTTTGTGTCAACTTGGATTGGCTATGGTGACCACTGGTTTAGTCAAATAGCAGTCTAGATGTTACTGTGTTTGTTTTAAGCTGTGATTAACATTTATAGTCAGTAGGCTTTAGACAAAAGAGGAGACCCTCCCTACTGCTGGTAGGCCTCTTCCGGACTGTTGAAGGTCTTAACAGCAAAGACTGAAGTTTCCCAGAGAAGAAAGAATTCTGTTGCCAGACTGCGACATAGAAATTCTGTGTTCCCAGCCTTCAGCCTCAAGTCTGCAACCTCAATGCTTACCTGAGTCGCACTTAGACTCGCCAGACCCCACAGTCATATATATAGGATGTCCTAGATGTCTCATAGATAGATATCTCCTATTGGTATTGGCTCTGTTTCTCTGAAGAATGCTGACTGGTACAGTCCACACCTTGAATGGCCTGCTCTGTCTTTCAACCCTGCAGTCCCGCTCGCCTCTCAGAGCCTGGCAGAACCATGCCTCCCCCAGGACTCCACTTTCCTGGATCCCATAGCAACCGGACACTTGGGGCCTGTTCCACTCCTGAGGGAGTTCACGCTACCTTGAGACCTCACTTGGGTTCCTGATGTGAAATGGACCCAGCAGGGAGGGCTGCTGGCTCAACCTGGGGGAGGAACGGGGCCTTCTATTCTGTAATCCCATTGGCACACAGTAGTCCTGGAACACAGTAGGGGCTCGTCCACGATTCCTGACAGGCTACCCTTTTATTTCAAGCAGCCTGTTTAGTTTATGGAAGTCCCAGGGAGAAGGCCCTGTGTGCGGGGCTCAGACCCCCACTCAGGACACACATCTGCTTGGAAGGTCCCAAGATGTTCACGGAAGGCACAAAGCAGGGCCCTTTGCTCTCTGTAGGGAAGAAGCAAACTGCCCCCACCATCTCACGCGCCTCTGACCCAGCATGGCCGTGTGCAGCCTTACCCACGAGGTTGGCGGGTCGCCGGGGGAGGCAACCTTGTGGGCGAAGAAGCTGGTGTCACCAGGAGGGCACGCGTGAAGTGGGAGAGTGCCAAGAAAGCTGGAGAGGGTCACCAGCTGGAGGCAAAGTTGCCACCAGTCTGCTTTCTCTGATCCACCCGCAGTCCCACCCATGATGTGCCCTGACTTCTGCGCTCCTATTCCTCATATCTGTGAGGTCGTATAACTTAAATCCATGGGGAGGCTTCCCTCGGAACCTTCATCTGAGGCCTCGGTTCTCAGGATTCTCACTGAAACAGCAGTGCTAGCTAGGTGGTGTGCCTGCTTCTTATCTCGAGCTCTGGGCCACCCGTGCTTCGGGGTCTGTCGCCTGAGCTGCGGAGTGCCCGAGAGCGCAGAGCCTGCCGGATCACAGGCCCCCAAGAAACTGCAGGGTTACCAGCTCATCCACTCACCACCAGCCAGCCAGTCCTCAGGAAGAGGACGACCCCAAAAATGTTGATCATGCAGGACGTGAACACACCATCCCAGGTCCCAAACAGCACTGGCTCCCACACGAACAGCTGGCTCTTCCACCAGGGCTGGTGCTGGGCCAGCTCCCCCTGGAAACAGAGCACACGGAACTCAGCTAGTCACGCTGCAGAGGGCCAGGGAGGGAAGGGGAGGGGAGTGGAAAGGGAGGGGGCTAGCAGAGCTCAGCTTGCGGGTCCGCCCACCTGACCGTGTAGGGCAGGCATGTGAATGCACACATGGGGTCTTGGAGGCTGTTTCTGCCGAAGGGTCACTGTTCTCTCCTGACAGTGACTCCTGTATCCACATGGGCAGAGGCAAGCTGGCCGGCGTGTCGGTTCCCTTTCCTTCTCACTGCTCAGTAGACTACACCTCCCAGCCTCTTTGCAGATGGCTATGGCCAGGTGACTGAGTTCTGGCTTCTGGAAGGTAGGTGGGGGCAATTCTAGTGAGCATGGGATCCTGGACCCCAGCTCAGGCAGTGGTCATGAGCACAGGGTAAGGCCTCTTTCCTCCTTTCCTTTTCACTCTTTCTTTCCTTTCTTTCTTCCTCTTGCTTTCTTTCTCTCTCCCTCTCTTTCTTCTCTTTCTCTGTTTCTTTCATTTTTAATTCAATTAGCCAACATAGAGTACATCATATATATAACATTCAATGATTCATTAGTTGCGTGTAACATGTTCCCTGTCAGTCCTCCCGTCCCAGTGCGGGAGCAGCTTCCAGAAGTCACTAACCTTCAGGTAGACTGACTTTATACTTTCTGTCCTCCATCCCAAACACCCCCGTGATGAATTCTGCAATTGAGTTCCTGCTGTTTAAAACACCTGGAGCAGTGGCTGCTTTCCTGACCAGACCCTGCTGTCCCAGCGACCTCCATGCCCCCTCCGCCCCACCCCCCAGGGCCCTAAGGTGTCCTTTGGCAGTTGTTTAGAATCAGAGGTTTATAAGTGGTTAAACTCATGCCTTCCTTACATTTCCAATTCAAAAATAACAAAGGAGATTAAACAAATGCTCAAATGGAAGCTCTTTGCTGAAGAAACTAAACCTTGCAGAAATACTCAAGTGGCTTAAAGACCACCGGTAGCAGCCGGTGTTGTGAACCCTCTAGCGCAGGCCTGGTAGTGTACATGCACACATCGGTCACCCTCCAGTACCTCAGGCCACAGCAGCGACAGAGGACTCTCACCTCGCAGGGGTGGGGGGAGGGGGCAGCTAGGAAGCAGTGTGCATAGGGAGTCTAACCGAGACACAGTGAGAAGACAGATCAAGAGAATGGGAAAGAACATCTACAGTCAGAGTCGCAGGACCCTGACTCCCGAATGGCGGAGAGCAATGGACGCGCCCAGGACCTAGCACCAAAGCCTGAGGCCCACTGACCAAGGTCCGAACAAAAGGAGAGAAGCCCATCCCCTCCTCTCTCTTTGTATCATGCACTCACAGATCAAGAAAGGGCCTCAAAAAATCATTAAGATTGTCAGTGAAGACTTCAGACCCCTTGGCATCTCCTGCCAGTCCCCGACGCCAGCCGGAGCGCCTTTCTTCTGTGTGTGTTCCCGTCCCTCTGTGTTTCACAAGCCACAAATACGGGATCTCCTGACTATCAGTAAATGTGAGAACGGTGACTGGGGCTCACAGCAAGACGGTGCCGACCTAAGCTTGTCCTTGAACGAATGGTACCACAAGACCTGTTTGGTGAATCCTAACGTCCAGATTCAGGACATAGCCCAGCTTCCCGTCTCTCCTTGCGTTGTTTCCCACCACGGCTTTCTTTATTAGAAACAGCAGTGACGGGACGCCTGGGTGGCTCAGTTGGTTAAGCAGCTGCCTTCGGCTCAGGTCATGATCCCAGCGTCCTGGGATCGAGTCCCACATCGGGCTCCTTGCTCGTCAGGGAGCCTGCTTCTCCCTCTGCCTCTGCCTGCCATTCTGTCTGCCTGTATTCCCTCTCTTGCTGTGTCTCCCTCTGTCAAATAAATAAATAAAAGCTTTTTAAAAAAAAATTAAGTCTTCAAAAAAAGAATCCTGAGATATTAATATGTATTATCAAACATTGATAATTAAAACAGCCTGTTAGGGACGCCTGGGTGGCTCAGTTGGTTGGGCAGCTGCCTTCGGCTCAGGTCATGATCCCAGCGTCCTGGGATCGAGTCCCACATCGGGCTCCTTGCTCGTCAGGGAGCCTGCTTCTCCCTCTGCCTCTGCCTGCCATTCTGTCTGCCTGTGCTCGCTCTCTCTCCCTCTCTCTCTCTGACAAATAAATAAATAAAATCTTTAAAAAAAAAAAATAAACAGCAGTGACAATGGCGGCTCTTGACAACAAGGAGTAACAATTTAGAGAACACTTTCACCTTCCACAGCCATCTTCTCCTTTGGTCCTCACAACACCCCTGGGAGGCAGGCAGGGAGAGGGCCCCCTGTGCAGAGCGGAGGAAGGAGGCCGGGAGGAGAGGCAGGATTGCCGGGAGCCCACGGCTGGGTTTGAATCCCCCATGCCTGACTAGAAAATCTGTGCTTGGCCCTGACCTCCGGTGATTTGCCCTTTGCTTTCCTATAATTCAATTATTTAGGTTCCCATTTCTAACACCCTGAACTTTGCTTCACGATGCAGGTGTCGGCCCTCCCACGGGTTTCCCACCATGCGGTTAGAAATCGCATTCCTCTTCCATCCCAGCTTCTCCTGTCCCCCTTGAAGACTGCTTCGTGTCCATGTCTGCTTACCCAACTGCATACGAGAAGCTTTCACTCCCAGGATCCCACTGGACTAACTCCTCAGCCTTAAAGGGGGTTCCCAAAGGAGGCAGAAACTTTAGGAGGCTCAGCACCCTGAGAATGAAAGTATCAATGGTCTAAAATGAGTTTGGTGGCGGGGCCATGACAGTTTATCTCAGGAGGCTTAGGAGAATGTGCCTACCTTTTTTTTTTTTTTTTAACCAAGTGACAAGAAAATGTAACTCAGTCTTCCCCAGAGCCCATGTGCTCATCAGAGACCGGTTGGAAGAGCCTGCGTTTGACCCCAATGTTGCAACCCTGATGTTCTTCAAGAGAGACCAGCAAAAGCCCAGGTTGAGAGAGAAAGAAGGGAGAAGAGAGAAAAGCACAGAGAAAAGGAAAACAGATGAGACAGGGAACCCTAGAAGAAACTGTGAAGTAGGTAACACAGAGACACCACGGGGCTCTTTCACAGGCCCCCCACACTGGTGCGCTATACCCCGGAAATCAACATGACCACAGCTCAAGTGCCCGCCCTTCACGCCTCTCCTTTCCCCACATCCTGCCACGGCTCCATTGAAGTGTGTCCCCACCCCTGCCCCCAGCCTGGGCTCCAGCCCCATGGCAGAGACTACTGTCCAGACAACTCAAACCAGCCACCTCGCAGAGTGACTGCTTGGCCCACGGCTGGTACAATCCTGAAACCAGTCCTAATGTGAGGCTGTCCCCCCGACACCCAGCTCTTCTCTAGCAGTGGCTGGTGTCCTCTAGTCCGACTCAGTCTGGATATGATCTGTCTGGAAACTGTCAGATTCCACAACGCTGCTCAACCCCACCCCCCCAGTTCAGATGCCAGTCACCAGGCCAGGCTGTTCAGCTGTGCTTCTGAGCAACTGGCTATAGATCAGAGGTTCCCGTGATACCGTCCCTGGCTTCCATTAATTGGTAGAATGGCTCTCAGAATTCAGAGAAACACTTGATTTCCAAGATTACCGCTGTGTTTCAAAAGGGTATAACTCAGGAACAGTGAGGGGAAGAGACGCCAAGGGCGGAAAGTGTGTCACTTCCATGCTCTCTCCAGGCCCACCACCTTCTCCAAATCTCCATGTGTCCACCAGCCTGGAAGCTTTTCGAACCTCGTTCTTTTGGGGTTTTATGGAGGCTTCATTACGTTGGCATGATTGATGAAATCATTAGCCATTGGCAACTGACTCCATCTCTAGTCCCCACGTCTCCCCTGAAAGTTCCAGCCCTCTAATCACCCCACCCTTACGTGCTTTCCAAAAGCCAACTTATTGACATGAACCCAGCTGTGGGTGAGAGGAGATGGTTATGAATGACCAGATACCCTTATCACTCTTATCTCTTAGGAAATTCCAAGGGTTTTGGGAGCTCTATGCCAGGAATGGGTATTAAAGCCAAATATATATTTCTTCCTATAATCACAATATCACAGCTGGCTACTCCACAACCCTGCTCTCTGTCTGCCCTGCCCATGTTTCCCAATCCCCCTTTGCTCCTGCTCAGACAGGCTAAGGGCAGAGACATCTCACAGGAACACAGAATATCAGCTTTTCCCCCACGCTCCGGAACCTCACACCCAACTCCCTCCTTTGTGAGAGGGTAAGGAATCCCCTCCCGTCTCAGACAGGTCCTACCACAAAGGTCATGACTCACAGACTCTCCCTCTGCCCCTCTACCCAGTCCTTTCTATCCCCGAGGGAAGGAGGGAGTAGAACAGCTGGGCTTATGGCAGGTGACAATTGGACCAGCTCTGAGCTATCTTTTTTTTTTTTTTTTCCTTTTCTCCAGGTACTTTTTAAAAAATTTATTATTAATTATTTTTATTAACATATAATGTATTCTTTTCCCCAAGGGTACAGGTCTGTGAATCATCAGGCTTACGCATTTCACAGCACTCACCATAGCACATACCCTCCCCAATGTCCATAACCCAGCCACCCTCTCCATACTCCCTCTCCACCCAGCAACCCTCTTTTTTTTTTAACCCCAAAAAATAGTCTCATTATTCAGCCTCTATTACACAGGCACAAACGGGGTGCTGTGATGGGCAACACCGACAGCGAGAGCCTCTGAGGTTGCCCCATATTTAAGTGCCATGCTCAGGCTGGACACGAGGCTATCTCCCAGACTGGAGAAATGGATGATTTGGAGAAATTTATCATTTTCCCTGAACCATTTGCAGGAAGGTTCTGCTCCATATCAGGGACCAAGTCTTGTCTTTCATCTCCAACTTGCCTGAGATGCTGTGGGGACCCACATGGGTGGCCCCAACAGCTCCAGGCCAGAAAAATAAAAAGCTCAGAGTTCCCAGATGTCACGTCAGATTCAGATGGCTAAAGGAAAGGTTACATTGTTTGTAGAAGCCAGCTGGGCCCCTGTGGAAGTCTGTAAGGTGTTGCCAAAGTCCAGATGAACATCTGTGGAGTGTCAGACGCCAGAGTTCTCATCCTCAGAGTGAGGCAGACAGAAACTTGTGCAGCTCAGAAATGCTCTGGACACAGAGCTTACTCGAGGCCCAGCTTCAGATGGGGCAGTTTCCACTAAGTTAGTTCATAGATTTCTCAGCAATTGCATCTGGAATCACTTATTTTTTAGAACTGAGGCATCAAAATTTCCAAGTGACGGGGGGCACCTGGGTGGCTCAGATGGTTAAGCGTCTGCCTTCGGCTCAGGTCATGATCTCCGGCTCCTGGCTCAGCAGGGAGTCTGCTTCTCCCTCTGCCGCTCTACCGGCTCGTGCTCTCTCTCTCTCCCACAAATGAATGAATAAAATCTTTAAAAATATTTTTTTTTCTTTTCCAAGTGACAGTGTTTCATTTGTGAGGGACTTCTGAGACTTTCAGCTTCCTTCCAGACTTTGAAGATGCGAGGAATGCCCAGCCTCAACCCTTTCTCAATGGGTCTTGCCCACCACACTTTCATTTTGCTCTTGGTAGAGGTAGATGTGAAGTTGACCGCCATCTGGGTAAGGCTGGGAAGCTTCAGGCTCTTCCTGGTGTCTCCACCCCGTTGGCAAAATGAGACAACCCCATAGGATACCATGTGGTTAGTCTTGGTTTAAAAGACTCTGCGGGTAGAGGGTAAGAGGGCTGTGATTCCTAAGTGGGAGGACAGTAGGTACCGGCAGGGTAAAATGAACAAGCATGTGGGCCTCTATGGTCCCCAGCCCTGAATTGCAGTTTTAACCATTTCAAATGCTGAGGATTCACTTAGCTTGAGAGGTTCTGACATGGGACACAGGGGCCACGGAAGGGAAATGCACAATTTTCAGAAGAAGAGAACTTTGTTCCTGACATGGTCCTCTTTGATGGCAAAAAGCGAAAAGAGCGGTGCCACCTGTAGACCATCTTGATTCACAGTAGAAAACCAGGAGCAGGTTTATGGGGCACCTGGCTGGTTCAGTGGGTTAAAGCCTCTGCCTTCGGCTCAGGTCATCATCCCAGGGTCCTGGAATCAAGCCCCGAGTCGGGCTCTCTGTTCAGCAGGAAGCCTGCTTCCACCTCTCTCACTCTGCCTGCCTCTCTGCCTGCTTGTGATCTCTGTCTGTCAAATAAATAAATAAAATCTTAAAAAAAAAAAAAAAAGGAAAAAGAAAAAGAAAAAAATAAACCAGGAGCAGGTTTAGAAAAAAAGGAATTCTCTTCTTGAAACTGAAGTTCCATAAAAGCACAGATTTCTTCTCTGTGGGGACTGGCTTTTTTCACTTGCGAGACGGGCACTAGCAAGCCCACAGTCTGGGGGAGACGATTTCCTTAAGGCCGGCGGAGCTGGGAGGTTGAAGATGAACCACGTGCTTCCAGAGATCTGGGCAGAGCTGCAGTCCCTCCCACACTGCAGATTCCTGAGGGTGGGCCAGGTAATCTGTCTTCCTGGAGGAGACTTGGGAAGGGCTTGTCTTTCCCATGAGTCTGGGACCACACGCCTCGTGGAGCAGGTGTGAGCACAGCCAGGCTCTGGGAAGCTGGGCCCGGCTAGGGAGGGGCAATCCCACGGCTCACCAGACGGACTGGAGGGGCTCCCTGCCTGGGACACTGGGTACTGATCCGTAGCCACAGGACCAGGCCCGTCCAAGCTGCAGGGGGTGGTACTTTACGTAAAAGATGCTCTGTCCACGGCTTTGTCCCCTGAGAAGAGAAACTGCCACTGATTTGGAGGTGTGTCACTATCATTCCTCAGAATCACATCTTCACTCTGTCTCAAGGGGCTCGATCCCTGGGGGCTCCTGACCTGGCTCAGAGCTATGGAGAAGTGTTCATCCTCCATGCTGCCCATGTCCCCTTGGAAATAGAGGAAAAGAACATCTGGGAATTCCACTCAGTCTTTACAGCTCTGGGCAGCCAAACAGCTATCTTCCTTATCTCTTCCTCAGTAAGTGACACAGGTGACAGCCTAGTTCCTGCCCACCACCTGAGATAGCAAGCTGCTCCGGTTGGGTTGGGCCAAGGTGTGTTGTGCTGGCCAGGGCTGCCTGGCCCACTGGCGAGCCGCTCCCCTTCTGGGCTCTCCCATTAAGCCCCAGGGGAGAGGTCTGGTCCCAGCAACTGAAAACTTATTTAGAATCTCCCCGTCCTCAGATCTGGGCCCTAGACATCAATGCCAGAATAACAACATCCTCTGACATGGATGTAAGAGGCTGATGGAAGAGAAGGGGCCGGGCCTGACGTGGAGTCGACTAGGAAGCAGAGGTGGAGACTAAGAAGACAGAGAAGAGTAAGAAACAGAACCCCTCAGAGAGGGGGTCAGTGCCTAGCTCTCCCAAGGCCCCCCAGCCTGGCAGGGTCCCAGGGCACACCCACCTTCGTGCCGCTCACGGCAACAGTTTTCCCTTCCGCGGCTCCTGGGACTGGGAAGAAGCCAGGCCTTGCCCTCCGAGCCCGGAGGCCCACACCCCACATGGGCCACACCACGGCGGCCTGCTGGCTGCCACAGTGCCGAGAGAGACATCTTTCTCCTCTGACCAGAGAATCTCCACACTTGAGCAGGGCGTCTAGAAAGGTAGGGAAACTGTCCCTCAGATGTGCCCAGAGGAGGAAACACTCAGCTTCCTGTACCCAGGAAGCAGGGGGAGAGGAAAAGGTCTGCCCTGGGCAGGGAGCCAAGCCCCTACCCAGAAGCCTTCTGCAAGTGCCTCCAGCAGGCCACCCGCCAGGCCTTCAGGGATACATGTGACACATGAGATGGTGCCTTTTCTCTCTTCTGACAGCGGGAGGAAAAGAAACCAGGTGAGAAACTGCTTCTGCCCACACAGGTCAGGAGAGGGGCAGAGCAAGAAAAGGCCTGTCCCTTCCCTGCAGACAAAGCACATCCGCACAGACTGTTTCTGCCTGGGATACACACACACAAGCCAGCAGTTTGCTTTCTGAAAGTTGATTATTTATTAATTACACATCAGAGAGGACGCAAACTGCCGCGGAACAGTGATGTGGTGGGCCAGGTGGGGGCCGCCTTCATCCCCTCTGGCTCTGGATGGGCGGGGGCGGGGGCAGGAGCTGGGGTCAGGGGGCTCCGTGGGCCGGAGCGTGCCTGCGGGCAGTCAGGAGCCGACAGCCCTATACCTACTCCGTGAGTTTCCGCTCAGTTCAGATGAGATGAGAATTGTGAAAGCTTTTTGGAAGCAGGAAATACAACAGACAATTTTAAATGTGAGTGAAGGTCCCCGCAGGAAAGTCGGGGGCAGAGTAAGAAAGGAGGGCTTCTGGACGGTGCATTTCCTCTCTTCACCACCTAACTCATCATCAAGTTTCAGGGAAATCCTTCCTCTGTGGCTCAGCCCTGACGGCCACCCTCCCAAGACCTGGCCTGGGCCAGCGCCACAAGAGCCAGCACCGACAGCCGACAGCCGGTTAGGGTTCTGCCACCCAGACCCACACGAGGAATGGAAATGGCCCCGCCGCGGAGGAGGGAAGGTCCCGTGTGGAGTGGTCAAAGTCTGACTTCCCCGGACTTGAATCTGGGCAGCGCCTTCGGTCAATATTGATTTAAGTGTCACTAGAAACATGAGACCTTCGTGGCAATGTGGGTCTCCTCTGCCACATAGTTCAAAAGCCATGGTCTCCATAAGGTAGTTTCTGCATGCTTGCTCTCTGGTTTCTCCATGCCTGCGCACCCTAATCCTTGCCCAAGGCTGAGAATCTCCCAAGGCACAACCAGGTCAGCCCCACCCCCCCACCCCCGCAGAGCCCCGGCAGTGGTGAGCCTCTCAGACACCGTGCAAACACTGACTGCCAGTGGTTCTGGCTCCTAGGACCCCACTGCAGATCCTTCCCCAGTACAGCCATTTCCACCTGCGGGACTCAGAGCCCGGAGACACAGTGCTCTAGACACCTGCTACTGTCCCACAGATGGCGGGAGCCCACCGCAGCAACGCCATGGCCGCCTAAAAAAGAGCGTCCCCTGCCCTCCCCAGCCTCCTTGGCAAATGGGCAGAGCCTTCCCAGCAGGACTCAGGCTGACCCTGGAAAGTCCACTTGGCTTTAACATCACAAGGAGCAACATGGACCCTAACGCCCTCCCCCAGGAACAGGCAAACCAGCTAAAAATCACCTGCAAAAGGCTTATTCTTCTGGGTGCATCAGTCCATCAGCCAATGTTATACCTGTTTAAGAACTGTTACGGGCCGAGTAGTTCTGACTTCTGGAATTACATTAATGTTTGGCATACTCAAGAGTCAAATCAAATCAACAAGGATGAGAGAAAAATCAGGCTGCAAAGTGAAACAAGTTGGCCTAACTGTATTTCAGACAAATCACATAATCACACTGAAGGTGGGAAAAGAACTGAACCAGAGTAACTTCTGAACATGATTCTTTGCCTGTGTGCTTTCAGTCTAACGACAAAAATAACTACAACTATTCAATTCTAGATAGAAAGGTTTTGGGGTTTCATTGGGGGGGGGAGTTTGTTTTACAGGGGTAGGAGTTAACAGTTCTAAATCTACCTTCCGTGAACTGTAGGATTGAGCAAAGAAGTAAATGTAGATGAAAGTTAAGTTTCTCACTGTTGGAGAAGGGAGTTACAACTAAAGAAAGAGGGATGAGGAGAAGAATGACCCCTGGGTTGGTGGGTCGAAATGAGAAGTATCAGTTCCAATTTGTGGTTTTTAATATAGATAGAAAAATAAAAAACTGGGTATGTGCGTGTGTTTACATTCCTTCTCTCTGTCCACCTGAAGGTTCTAAAGCAAAGACACCCCCGTAGCCATCAACATACCGAGGCCCCAGCTCTCAGTCTTTAAATACCATTCCTCACCTTAAGGAACCAAGACCCTTTGGAGAAATGGCTGATTCAGGGCTGGGGAAAAGAAAGTACAAAATGAGCCTGGCACATTTTGTGTCAAAAAGTAAGAAAGTGCTAGAAAGAAAGAGATGAGAATGTGACTAAAGGACATAGGAGCCAACTTGAAGGGGCTCCCACTGGCCAATTCTGGGCTAATCTGAGCATCAAAATAATAATAGCAATAGAATGTTTAAGTAATAAAATAAGAATCTGAGTTCATACAGATGTAAATAAATGAACAGATTAAAATGAGGAGAAGGGAAAGTCCTTTTTTACAGAAGAACACCAACTAACATCTGTGGAAGGAGCGATGGTGTCAGAAGAATCACCATTTTGCAACCATCAGAGTCATAACCAATTCTGTCCAGAATCACCATCCATGGGTACTAATGCCACTGAGTTAAAGACCGATGAGGTAACAAGATATTTCCCTAGTCTCAAAGTATCCTCAGCAAACTGTTTATTAACTACAAAGGGAAGGTCAATGACTTTAGAGTGGATTAACTTAATGGACACCACCTTAAATAAGTAACCGAAGTTAGCATCACCAATAATGGGACAAAGGGACATCCTGTACCTTCTAGAGAAGAACACAACTATCACTTCTAGGGTATTCCTGCCCAAAACACAAAAGCTAAATCTAACCGTGAGGGGTCATGTCCCAAACTGAGGGATGTTCTGCAAAACAACTGGCCGGTGTTTTTCAAAAAATGTCATGAAAGACTGGAAAAGGCTAAGAGACAGTTGCAGATTAAAGAAGAGTAGAGATAGGACAACTAAGTGCAAAGTGTCACCCTGGACCAGACCCTGGGATATGTGGAAAAATGCTATAGGATGTGAGGGGGATAACTGAAAAAATTGGAATGTGGGACCGAGGACCAGATAATAGGATGTAGCAATGTCCCATTTCCTGATCTCAATAAATATACTGTGGTTCGGTAAAAGAAAATTCTTGTTCTCGGGAAACACACACTGAAGAATTCATGGATAGGGGTACTTGATGTGTACAAATTACCTTCAGATGGCTTAGAGGAAAAGTACAGAATATATATTAGAATATATAGACAAATATATACACAAATGGAATAGAAACAGAGAGAGAGAGGGAGCATACTAATGATGAAGCCAAAGGGCGAAATGTTAACAAATGGTAAATCTGAGTCAAGAATATATGGGCATTCTTGGGGTGCCTGGCTGGCTCAGTCAGGTAAGCCTCTGACTTCGGTTCAGGTCATGATCTCAGGATCCTGGGATCGAGCCCCACCATGCACAGGGCTCCGTGCTCTGTGGGGAGTCTGCTTGCACCCCTCCCCCCACTTGTGCACTCACTTTCATTCTCTCTCTCTAATAAATAAAACCTTAAAAAATATATATATAGGCATTCTTCGTACCATTGTAACTTTCTATGATTGCGAAATTTTATCAACATGTTAAAACTTTAAAAATAAAGAAATAGTAAGTTCAACAAAAACTATATGTTATGCAAGGAGCCCAGACACTTATTTTAAAAAATTGCTTGTACAGTCTTGTGCCCAACATGACACTGATTTTTACTAAATGTGAGCTAGCGGAATGAATGAATGAAATGTGCTTTAGAAAGTGACATTAGGCACCTCTTTTAGAGGGCAGAAAAAGCACTTCTGTGCCTTCTAAATTACCATAAAATGACAGAAAAGATGTGTTGTTGTTGTTTTTTAGTATAAAACTGTGCTTATAACTGGCAGGGAAAAAAGAACAAATGCCACCAGCAGATCAGACATTTGAGGAAATTCCTACAGATGGACTTGGAAAGGGGAAGAAAAAGCAAAGGAGGGAGAAGCAGCTCGGCCAAGAGAAAAGCTGTCTTCCAAGGAGCCTGAGAAGCTCCAAGTTCAGAGCCCGCTAGCTAATCCAGGGCGTGGACCTGGGTGGGGAATCCGCTGAACATAAGGTGATCTTGAAGGCTCTTTCCTGCATGTGGAAGTGACATCTGGACACTTACCGCACCAGAGAGGCGGGTAGTAAACAGGCCTCTGTGGTTGCTCAGTTCACGGTGAAGTGGTACAGTAGTCATAACTCTGAACTGTGAAAGTTTGACATGTGCACTTAGTCCCTGGGGCAGCTGTTCTCGAACTTTCCTTTCTCCAGGTCCCTTTACATTCTTAAAAATTATTGAGTGATGTGGAAGTGTTGGGATTTGGAGCCAATGTCAAGAATTCTTGAGACAAAAATAAATAAACAAATAAATAAATAAATATTTAAAAAAATTCTTGAGATGTCTTCAGTGCAAAAAGGTGGTTTTATTAAAGCATGGGGACAGGACCCATGGACAGAAAGAGCTGCACTGGGGTTGTGAGGGGTGGTAATTATATACATTCAAGGTGAGAGGGGGCTAGGGGTAGTGTTAAGTCTCTAAGGAATTTGGAAGTAAGGTTTCCAGGACCTTGAGGGGGTTAGCTACTGTTAGGAAAAGTCATTTATTGGGGCACCTGGGTGGCTCAGTCGGTTAAGCATCTGCCTTCAGCTCAGGTCATGATATCAGGGTCCTGGGATTGAGCCTGGTGTCAGGCTCCTCGCTCAGTAGAGAGCCTGCTTCTCTCTGTCCCTCTCCCCACTCTCCTTGCTTGTATGTGCTCTCTTTCGTTCACTCTCTCTCTTTCTCAAATAAATAAAATCTTTTTTTAAAAAAAGGAAAAGTCATTTATTACTATCTAGTAAAACGTTAGTCATGAAAACTTTCAGATGCGTATCAGTGGGCCATGTGCTTGGAGGATGACTGTTAACCTATATCTTGAGGAGTAAAGATAAAGTTAGTTTACAAAGGAATTTTTGTAGATTAAAGTAGACTTACAGGATCCTGGAGGTCAGGACCATGTCAAGCCGAGATTGCCTTCTACCCTTAGTGAAGTATTAACATCGAGGCAGTTGAGTTCCTAGAGGAAGGTCACTCTGTCTGTTTCAAGTACTTGTCAATGGTCTGTACACAGTAAGGAAATTTAATTTTTTCTTTTGCCTTTGTTTCCTACATCATCGAGGACCCCAAAGAGCTTTTGTTTATGTGTGTTGTATCTACCAATATTTACCATGTCAGAAATTTAAAGGGAGATATTTTAAATTATTAATCATTTAAAAATCACAGTAATAGCCTCATTATCTGTTCAAATAAATGCCCCGTTCTCATGAAGAATAATTACTGCCCAAAACAAGACCACTTAATAAAAAGAGGCCTTGTCAGACATTTTGCGGATCATTCTAATGTCTGGTCTGATAGAAGACAGCGGGACCCACCTAGCTACTTCTGCATTCAATCTGTTGTGAAGTATTCTTTTTGAAACACATGACAAAAGTTTGGCCTCCCGCAGTTCTACAGTTAGATGGCAAGGGTGATTGACTACCACCAGTCCACATGTGAAAAAAATTATTGTCACCCAAAAGATGAGAATCACAAAACAGGGTGACATGCAACATAACAAACAGTTATAGTCAGGGCGCCTGGGTGGTTCAGTCAGTTAAGCATCCACCTTTGACTCAGGACATGTTCTCAGCATCCTGGGATCAAGCCCTGAATCCTTGGAGCTCCCTGCTCAGCGGGGAGTCTGCTTCTCCCTCTCCTTCTGCACCCCCTCATGCACTCTCTCCTCTCTCTCTAATAAATAAATAAAATCTTAAAAAAAAAAAAAAAAAAAAGGAAAGAAAGAAAGGGAGGGAGGGAAAAAGAAAGAAAGAAAGAAAGGGCTATAGCCACACAGGAGCCAGAAGAAAGACAGGAACTGTGAAAGAAATGAAGACCCTGTTGCTCAGAGCAGCAAAGCTTTAATAACTTAATATGACATTTTCTTCTCCAATAACATCACTTGGTGATTCAGTTAAACACACACACCTCACCATTATAAATGCTATTTCTAGGTTTTAAATTTTTATAATGAAATTTTTATAATGTGGAAATGTTCATTATAATCACAGAAAAAGATATAAATTTTATAAACCTCAACAATGTAAAAATAATAATCCAACCAATAAAAACTGAGAAACAAAATGAGGGAAATGGATGGGAGAGTAAATGTGCCAATGTCTTCTTTTTTTTCAGCTCAGGAAGCGATAAGTAAATAATTAATACATGGATAACTTGGTCAAGAAATTAAGGTACAAAGATATGACTTAAAGGAAATGAAAACCAGAAATCAGAAGCAGTGAGTATCTCTGGGAAGTGTGGGTGGAGGCTTTTAATTTTATACTATTCTTGGTCGTTTGAATTGTTTTTTACTGCATGCATGGAGTACTTCAGTGATAAAAATATTAGCTTTTTTTAATGTAAATAAACAATTAACACACTATTAGAAATATTGTTAAAATAGAATGGGGTTTCATGCTGACCTAGAGTCAGTCCTCCTGTTTTTAACTCAACTTCATTTTTTGCAACGTCCGGAGAAGCCTGTGGTTTCTATCAGTTTGCAAGTGTTGGATGGATGGGATACTTAAATAGAGTGAAGGCTTTTGTAAAATTAATGTCTCTTCTTACAATCTGTTTATCTTTTTTTTTTTTTTAAGATATTTTCATTTATTTGACAGAGAGACACAGTGAGAGAGGGAACACAAGCAGGGGGAGTGGGAGAGGGAGAAGCAGGCTTCCCGCTGAACAGGGAGCCCGATGTGGGACTCGATCCCAGGACTCTGGAATCATGACCTGAGCCAAAGGCAGACACTTAACCAACTGAACCACCCAGGTGCCCCTCAATCTGCGTCTCTTTTAAGAGAAATTTGGTTTCTCTTTGTTTTGCTCTTGAAAGATCACTGCCTAAAATAAACAGGGAAAGTGACCAAGTCATGGCTTCCTGCTTCAAGTTAGAGCCCCTAAGCACTGGGATTCACATTAGATCACATTTCTCATCGGCTTCAGACGTAACTAGTGAGGGCTGCTAGGCCACCAGCACCTTTCAGTTCTTCGGAAAGCACCCAAGTCCTCTGTTTCCAGGGACTGTTTAGGAAGAGAACACAGGAGATTTTTTTTTTTTATACACCACTATCTTTTTCCTCTGTCTTTATGCCTGTGAAGAAGAAAACATTACATACCAAAATAAAAACAAAGGAAAGGTAAATAGGATGCTTTCTCCTGAGAGATGGAAACATTATCTTCTTGGAAGGGCCGCAATAGGCGTTACCTATTGAAGACTTTTGCCAAACTATTCTAAAGCACACCACCATCACTACACTCACCATAGCCCTTTGATTAAGTATTCAAACTCAGGAAGAATAAAATATATATTTTAAGAATCAGATTCACTTATACTTGATAATGACTGAAGAGCAAAAAGAGATAATGAATTATATATTTCTTTAAATCATACTACAATTATTTAATATTGTTCTGTGACTATAGAAGTGTCTAGTGTTTAAACTGTGATCCTGATGAGATACATTTTGGCCAGAGAAAGGATAAAATGGATGGAAAAATATCCACCCCATAGGAAGTCTAGGGGTTCTATCAGGCCAGACCAGGGTGTAAGCACCACCTAGTGGCACCTTCCTCAAATTACAAGAATAGTGCTTCCGCCGCGGTAGGATTTTCCTTGCAAGCCCTGATCTACTAAAAGAGGGCAAGGACTAGATTTTTTTTCTGTATCTGGCCACGGATTAAAGGGACCCTGAAGCAGTAAGAAGTTTTAAAGTCTAGTCAATCCATTCATGGCTAGGCAGAATGTATTAATCGTGTTTTTTTTTTTCTTTCCTATATCTTATGATATTATAACATCCTAAAAACTTTGCGTGCTGAAGAAAGATTGACCATCCCCCACCCCCAGCGCTAACAAGTTCTTAGAGATAGCAGAGGGCTGGCCAGGAGAACGCCTTTCATATCCAAACCAACTAATTCTGAGTCTGTCCCCCAAATCACCCTTTTTTATCTAACCCTCACACACCAAGCTAATGCTTCCCTTGTCTAAACTGTCCCAGAGCCAGGCACTAAGCAACTAGAGAACACCCCTATAGCCGGAAGTCCACCAGAACTATTCCAACGAGCCGATCCTAAACTCCCTTGCCCCGTTTTCCCCCACGGAAAACCTAATGAAGGCTGTGGCTCAGGCTGTCCCCTCGCTCCTACTCCTGCCTTCTGACCAGAAACTGAGGCTTCCCCTGTGGTCATGTATAGCATGGGATCCCCACCCTCTTCTTTTTTTTTTTTTTTTTTTTTTTTTTTTTTGAGATTTTATTTATTCGTTTGACAGACAGAGATCACAAGTAGGCCGAGAGGCAGGCAGAGAGAGAGAGAGGAAGGGAACTGAGCAGAAAGCCTGATGCAGGGCTCGATCCCAGGACCCTGAGATCATGACCCCGGCCAAAGGCAGAGGCTTTAACCCACTGAGCCACCCAGGCACACACACCCCCTTCTTTTGGGAAATGAAAGTAGTAAATTCCTTCAAGGTCACTTGTCTCTTCATGTCATCAATCTCCTCATAAGTGAAGAAACTCTGGGTACAAATGAGACAGGATCCCACTTCAGTCACTTCAGTGAAGAATCACTTCCATTCCAGTTTCTAGGGCACCTTTATTCATAAAATGTCTCCATTCCCCTTTTTATAAATGGGCAGCATTTTTGGCTCAACTGTCATTTGGGCAGTTGCAAACAGGGCTAGAAAATGGAAAGGGGGAACAACAAAGGAGAGAGCAGGAAGGGTGATGGTGTCCACAGACTCAACCCTCAGACTCAACCCTGAAAACCAGTGTGTCCCTTCTTCTCTCCCAGATTCCAAGACTGTAAGCCTCTTCTCTTCTGCCATCTCCACAAGGTGCTTCTGTCCAGGTACCATTGGTGGCTTGGCAGGGAAGCTCCCAACCAGCTGAAGCGTCACGACCTGTCACTTGCATGGAGTCCCTTCCAAAGGTTAAGACCTAATTCTGTATTTGTAATTTGTATCTTTCAACTAAAGACAATCTCTAAAATCAGACAAGTTTAACACTCTATGAAAACTGGGAGGGTGAGAGGGGTCATGGTCCAGGGATCCCTGATGTGAGTCCTTCTCTTCCATCCAAACATTCTGAGCCTCAGTTTCCTTAACTGTAAAAGGAGGGGCCAATAGGGTGGTTTTGTCTTTTTTCTTTTCTTTCTTTTATTTATTTTTTTTTTTTGAGTAAAGCAATAGAAGTTTTTTGGTTTTTTTTTTAAGATTTTATTTATTTGACAGACAGAGATCACAAATAGAGAGGCAGGTGGAGAGAGAGGAGGAAGCAGGCTCCCTGCCAGGCAGAGAGCCCGATGTGGGGCTCGATCCCAGGACCCTGAGATCCCAGGACCCTGAGCTGAAGGCAGAGGCTTTAACCCACTGAGCCACCCGGGCACCCCGCAGTAGAAGTTTATTAAGTGAAGATGCAGAAAAAGCTCTCAAGAGTGAAAGGGGTTGCCAACGAGGGCCTCTAGGGTTGGTCTTTTATAGAAAGCTAACCAGGAAACTTAAATCCTTTCAACATCTCTGTTGATAACACCTAGGGGCTGGTTATTCTTTGTTAGTCACAGATGATTATCATAAAATCACCCATCCCACACACCTATGGCAGGGTGAACCTGGAGTAGGGTGGTCTTTTTAAAATTTTTTTAAGGTCTTATTTTTTATCTATTTGAGAGAGAGCACACACAAGTTGGGGGGGACGAGAGCAGTGAGGGGGAGAGGGAGAAGGAGACTCCCCGCTGAGCAGGGAGCCCAATGATGTGGGGCTCCATCCCAGGACCCCAGAATCATGACCTGACCCAAACACAGATACTTAACCGACTGAGCGATCCAGGCACCCCAGGGTGGTTTTGTCTGAAGTTCCCTTTTCTCTTCTCCTCAGCTCTATTTATTTCTCTACATACTAATAAAGCAATACCCTATAACTTCCCATGTGGCCACCAAGGCTCATTTTGCATATTAGCTTTTTTTTTTTTTTCATATTGGCTTTTAAAAGATTCCCAACTAGACCTGACAAATGCATGGCCGTCAGTTCTTAACTGTACATGGGGTGATGCAGGTGCCGAAGGCAAGGGCAAAGCTTTTGCAATGAAGCCTGACACCAGTGCTCAAAATACTATTATAACCTAGAGACAGGATGCATTAAGCTCAATCCAGAGCTGTGTCACCGGTCAGCACCTGTGGTTCTGGCCCGTCTTGGCCCCTCAGTGCATGTGTCCTCAGACAGGTCATTGGACACCTCTGGCCTTGTCTCTAGACATGCCGAGCAAGGGGGCTGGGCCAGAGGTTTCTCAGAGCACCCCCTGCCTCTCTTGCTGGTGCTATCTCCCTGCTCCCCAGTGTCCCACACTTGACTAGACTCTCTTTACTCTGACCATCCTCAGCTAACCTCGGGAAGCCACTGAACTGAGGAAGAGAGCAAAGGATGAGAGGGCAGAGAAGGGAGAGGGTGGGCAAGGAAGTCCAGCAATGCTGGGGGCCTGTTCAGGTCTGCCACGCTCACCCTCTGGAAACACCTCTCCCCACACTCAGGCCAGCAGCCGTGGCCCTACCTGCTCTACCAGCGCACTGACTTCCATCAGGCTCTTTTCCAGCATGACTAGTCAGGCTGGCCAGAGGTGAGCACCCAAATTTCCTAGAAAGGGGTCCTCATGGACTACTCCTACAGGAGCCAAGTTTCTGGAGGAAGGCTGGACGGGGAAGAAAGAGTACAAGTCACTCATACTTGCTAATCTGCAGCTTCAGGGAACTTGGGGACAACCCACTGCATAACCCAGCTATGTTTAGAAGCTTAGGTTTCTCTGGAGACCATCCAACCCTGGGAGAAGGAAGACAGCCTCAGGTTCGTTGGAGGCATTCTTTTTTCCATAGTAACTGTGAGATTTCAGGTTTTTGGGGGCATTTTTTTAGTAGATTTTTTTTTTTTTTAAGATTTTATTTATTTACTTGACACAGAGAGAGAGATAGCACAAGTAGGAGGAGAAGCAGGCAGAGGCAGAGGGAGAAACAGGCTTCCCGCCGAGCAGGCAGCCCAGTGCAGGGCTTGGTCCCAAGACTGTGGGATCATGACCTGAGCCCAAGGCAGATGCTTCACCAACTGAGCCCCCCAGGCGCCCCGAGATTTGTTTTAAGATCCCCAGGAATACCTATTATTGGAGATCTTGACAATCATATGCACTCGGTAGATACCTGGTAAGCTGAGCCGAATTTCCTCACTCTTCCCAATGCTAAAAGCACTTGATCTTGCTAGACATCAGACCTCACTCAGCACATGGACTTGTCATCTCTCCCTGCAGGCTACCTGCTTTCTCCTGCCAGCTTAATCTTCCCAACTCACCATATCCACCACCACAGTCCTCTCCAGCCAGGGACTGGCGGCGACAAGCGCAGGATGTAGGCTGTTAGCCTTCCGTTGCCCTCCCCCGGGCTCCGGCTGCTCCTCAGGTCTCCGGGCCCATGCTTCACAAGCAGTGCTGGGCTGCAGCGTGAGGTCTGCGTCATCCAGCCACGCAAACACAGTATTTACAGCTCGCCATGTGACGGGCTCTGGGCCAGGTCCTTCCACATATGGCACAAAAGCCTGAAAATCAGGTACTGCCTCCCCGTCTCACAGTTGTGGAGGCAGACGGGGAGCCCTGAATAACTTGCCTGAGGACCCAGCACGTCCAGCATCACAGTCAGACTTTGGAACTCTGCCTCCAAGGTTCAAGTCCACCGCCAAACAACACCTCACGTTAGTGAAGTGCCCGAGGACAGAGAGTCCCAAAATAAGACTGGTTCCTGCCAGAGGCTTAGCTGGTTCTCAAACACACACACGCATACACACACATGTGTGCGTGCACACACACATGCTCACACCACACACAGGCACACACATTCTCAAGCCACTCTGGACCCATCTAGGTCTAGAAAGTGTCCCATCCTCCTCAGCAGACACCAACCCAGCAAGTTGTCCTGGACAAGGTCCCACATTCTGGCTTCAGCCACCGGAATAATCCTGCATTTGGGACTTAGGTCTCTGCTGTGCTGAGTCCCACATGGGTTCCCCCCTGAACCTTCTGATTACTTATATCACGACACTATGGAACAAATACATACTACTCACCCTCGTTTCAGTATTAGCCAACGTTTACTGGCTTCTTACTATGAACCAAGCACTACACTGAATATTTACAGGAATTATCTCTTTCTTTAAGATTTTATTTTTATTTATTTACCCAAGAGAGAGAGCATGAATTATTGCTTTTAATCTTTGTAACGCCCTAGGGCAGGTTTTATTACTGTGCCCATCTTATAGGTGAGGAAACAGAGGCTTACCTAAGTTAAATAACTTGTCCAAGGTCACAAAGTGTTAGATCAGTACCCTTGACACCACACAATTAACCTGACCTACAGCCTCTTCTCAGCTGGCCCAGTTAGTACTGATCAACACACACACACACACACACACACACACACACACACACACAAACACACACACAGAGCTACTCCCTCTGGTCTCAAGACAATTAAAGTGGAACCAAGAACCCATCCATTCACCTCTCCACCTTACTCACAAGCATCCCCACTCTGGCTGAATTTCTTGAGAGCTACTTTCCAGTCACAGTGACCAAGAGAAGAGCAGATCTGAACCAAAAGATTTGGCATGGGGCTGCCTTCTTATTCCTGTGTTCTCCAAGCTCCAAAGCTCCTAACAGAATTCCTGACTCCCGAGGCTAGAGTAAAGGTAGAAGAAGGTTCACTGGAATCTTCTGGAAGGCCAGCCACTCCCAGAGGTCATTTGCACACATGTCAGCTACCCACCCTGCCATTTGCCCCCCACACAGGCCTCCGACGTACCATCTGGGGGGCTCTGCTCTACCACCGGGGTGGGAGGCCAAGAGCAGACAACAGACTTGGCAACAAGCACACCTTGGTTACAAACGGCTCTGTTCTTTCAGCTGTCCGACCCAAATCATCCTATTCCCTCCAGTATGTGGCTCTGAGGGTTAAGTGAGCAGCATTAAACGCTCATTCTGTAGTAAGTGCCTGGGGCTCAGCCCGGGCCGTGTTTCGGAGGTTCACCCCGTGTATGCTCTACTTCCACCATACCTCAGCACCTAATGCAAAGGGCAGCCCAGGGAGCTCGGTTAAGTAGAACCAGTACTAACTGAGCACATCCCATACGTTGAGCACCAACGGCAGGCACTGAGGATACGACAACGGATAAGGAGTTCACAGCCTTCCGGGAAATCGGAAAGAAACAATTTGTTTCCGTGCCCTACAGTCAGTGCAGTGGGGAGAGCCTGCAGCTCGAGCAGAGGGAGCTGAGTCACGGGAGGCCGTGGGGGTCAAGATAAGGAGTTTGAGCTGAATTCTGAAGGCAGTGAGATGCCACGGAAAGGCTTTAAACAAAGGAGTTGAATGCACAGATTTGCGCCTTAGTAGAGGATCATTTAAGTAGCGATGTGGAGAAAGAAGTTAGAAGCCAATCCAAAAATGGTGCCATGGACAGGACAGTGCAGGAAGACAGAGGAAAGGGGTGGGTTTCAAAATGTGCAGATGGTGAAGACCAAGGGCCTTGACCCTGAATGCTGTCCAGTCCCTCAGTGTTTGGAGAGACAGGTGATGCAGAGGCCTTGCAGCCACCACAGTTTTAAAAGCAAGCCTCTCTTAGGGCAATTGAACTCACCTTTGGCTACCCGCTATTTGTGGATTTGGTTAGTCAACTAACAGTCGTCATCCACTTACATACCAGGCACTGCCTTCGGCACTAGGAAAGTTCCAGTGACCAGTCAGTTGAGTGAAAGGTCTCAGCAAGGACTGGAGAAAGACACAAGCACAGCGCCTAGAGAATGGTGACCTCTGGCTGGAGTGTGGGGCACAAACAAGATGCAGGCTCGAAACTCCAGCAGGATCAGCCTGGGCAGGGCTTCTGCCTAAGGAGCCAAACTCCAGCTGGTGGACACAGGGAGCCACTGAAGGTTCTTAACAGGGGAGAGAGGGTTACAGCAGATCCCTCTCACAAAGGGAACCAAGAATGTTTAACTTGTCTCTTTTTTTGGACTCCCTGGGGACAAGAGCCTCATGTTTCCCATCTGGGTATCTTCTTCGTGCCTATCACAGCAGCCATTATTTTGGAAGGGGTCCACAAATAACATGTTAAGTGTGTAAACTTTCATGTACAGCCTTACATGTCCAAAGAAAACACACAGGAAGTATGGGGAGAAGCTAGTCAAGTTCAAGAAAATGGAAGACCCCTAATTAACCAAGGTCTCTCTACAAGTCCTCAGCCACACTAAGAACGAACAGCTCTGGGCAGGTGTTCTGAAACAGCTTTGAGGAACTACACCAAGTCTCCAGTCACTCACTTCTCAGCAGCATGGAAACTTCCAGGGCTGGGTGTGAGGAGTGGAGTACAATGGTACAGGGGCTACAGCCCGGGGCCTGCCCAGGAGAAGAGGGGCAGTACCTTGTACTGGGTACTCGCCCCCCGCCAGCCACCATGCTGCATGTATGTACCTGTAAATCTGAAGAGGGGGTAACTGGCCAGTTTGAATGCCCCCATCAATTTAGAATCCCATCTGCCTCACCAGCCTCTGCCCTTTTGCTCAGGACTCTTAGGTTCTGGAGCCTGCTCTCTGGGAACTGTGTGAGGCCTTGAGTTGATGCTCTCCCCTCTCAGCAGGCTCATTCCTCCATTTATGCCAGAAACCCTTCTGCTCTTCTCTACAAAGTATGAGTGAAATCCAAGGGACACCGGAAACCTCAAGGTTGGGTGATCCTTCAACAGCAAAGACCGGTGCAGGTAGTTTCCTAATAAACACTGAAGCCCGGCTTTTTACTTTTTAAGGGATTCACTGTATTTCTGCAGAAACCCACTTCAATTCCATTGCTATTGAGTATTTACTATAACTAATGGTCAACAGGGAAGGAGAAAAGAAAAAAAATAACTTGCAGCCATCAGAAAATTGAGAAATCCATTTTGATGTGGAAAACCGAGGCAGAAGAAAAACTGTTAAATTTCTTTACCACCTACATCCCATTGACAAGTCCTTGAAACTGGCAGAGTGACATTCCTCTAGGGACTCAACTGCCTTAATGTTAATATTTTGCTAAGAGCAAAAGGCAATCCTAGCCCAAACCCCCATCCCCAGGATCCTGTAAGTCTACTTTAACATATAAAAATTCTTGCAGAAATTTCCTTTATTTCTAACCCCCCTAAGATACATGTTGGCAATCAAACCCCATCCCCCAAGCATATGGCTCACCAGTGGATATATATCTAAAGAGTTTCATGATGAAGGTTTTTTTTATTAGATGGTGATAAATTACCTTTTCCCAACAATAGCTAGCCCCCTTAAGGTTCTGGAAACCTTGCTTCCAAACTCCTTAGAGACTTACGCTATTCCTAACCTCCCAACTTGAAAGTATATAATGGGCCACTCCTCATGACTCTTTCTGTTCATGGGTCCTGTCCCTGTGCTTTAATATGTCTCAAGAATTCTTTCTTGGCCATCGGCTTCATACCCTAACATCTCTCCTACATCACATTTGGCTTCGGCATATATGAGTTATTTGAAAATAAAGTTACCTTCTTACACTGGTTTGATTCAATAGTAATAAAAGGCGTTTATATTATATGAGTCCTCAGTCCATTCATGGAAACCTCCATGGGGCAGGAAGGGAAGCTCAGAACTCAAAATCCACTACAAAGAATACCAAAGATTTTCTGTACACAGACGGTTAACAGTTGGCCATAATATTTTCTTGATTAAGTCAGAATACCAAAATAAACTTCTGAGATAATTACTTTTAAAATAGGGTACTGTAATGTTTCCGTTCAGCTTCCTGTCTGGTGACCCCTCATTCCCTCTCAGTCCCCCACACCACGCAAGCCTACCTGCTGGGCTGCCTCATGGAAGAGCTCCTGCACTTGAGACATCTGGGCCATTCTCCTGGAAATGGGGTCCTGGCAGTCTGGGTGGGCAGACCCCTCTGGAAGGCAAACACCATCCATGGTCAGGCTGGCTCCTCTTCCCTCCATCCTTACACTCTATCCTTCCTATATACACCAGACACAGCCCTGACTGAGGAAGGGACCTTTTCTACCCCTTCTGGAAATAGCCCCTTCCTCTCTGGTACTCAAATATATCCCGCACATCCTTCAGAAGCTCCCTGTGCTCAAACCTTGCTGTCCTAGAGCCCCAGCTATGGCAGTTGGAGCCAGCCACCAGGCTGCCCAGTCCTTGAGGATGCAGTTGGACACTCCTCTCCCACCTTCGTGAACCCCTCTGTCCCCAGCAAGGGCATCACTGGCTCACTAGAACTGGTTGCAGGTGGTGAGTGAATGTAGATTGGACCATGAGCAGAGGGGGAGAAGGGAGTTTAGGAGGTTCTTTTGGGGGTCCCCTCTGAAGCAGGGCCAGAAAGGGTAGGGGAGTGGAGGACAGGTAACGAAAAAGGCTTGGTTCTCCTCAGTGGAGCAGTCTTCCCTTGGCATCAAAGCCAGCTTTCCTTGGGGGAGGGACCTTGTGCACCCGCCTGAGTGCCCCCTTTCGCCAGCACAGGGATGGGACAGAGACAGGGCTCTTGACATACTGGAAGGAGGAGGAAAGGGAGAATGAGGGGAGGGGTATGGGGGCAGAGTTTGTCATGTGAGAAGAACATGACCAATGACAGCAGCCAGCGAAGGCGAGGAAGGGAAAGCGCCCCAAGAGTATTCTAAGGAAAAGGGCTGGGGGCTGGGAGCAGGGAGACTGCAAGGATTTGGCGGGCTGCAGAGACGAGCAGAGTGCGAGGGGCGCCCGGAAAGGTTCCGGCGCCTCTTGGCCCCCTGCCCACGCGCAGACAGCGGGTCCTGACCGAGCAGCGCTGTGCATGCCACGACCCCCGCAGCTCCGGCTTCTGGTCTGCGGAAAAGGACCCCCAGGTTCCGGAGCCGGAGCCCCGACCCCCTCACGTCTCGGTCAGCTCCTGCGCGTCGGCGAGCCCCGGATGGAGCAGCCCACACCCGGCTCTCGGGACCCTGGGGAGAACCCAGCAGCCCTCTTCCGGGCGGGGCGGGACACGCGCGGGCCCCTGACGACAGACGCGCAGGTGCACACGCGCCCGGGAGAGGCGGGGATTACCTGAGCAGGTGGCGACGCCTGGCCGCCGTACTACAGGACAGTGCTCCTCCAGAGAGAGAAACCCTCCGCAGGACCACCTAGCGCACTCCCCACCCGGCAGCCCCATCCACCCTCACCTGCTCCCGGGCCCGTGAGCTCCTAGCGCTGGGCCCGCCCGGTTCCCGCCCCGTGCCCGCCCCGCCGCCACGTGGCTGAGCAGGTGTGCGCTGCGCGGGTCCCAGCTGTTGGGCGGGAAAGGCGGATCCTGGCGGGGCTCGGTCGCCGCAGCCACGACCGCACGCACCGGCCTCGGGGCCAGATGGAGAGGGAGAGGTTGCAGAGATTTCCCTCCGCTAGGGTCGAGCCCACACCCCTAGCGCCGCCCAGGAGGGCTCCGAGCTACCCGACAGATCTGCGGGCCCTGGAACTAGGGGACCGGAATCTGGATCCCCGGCCGGGTTACAGGAGTGGGGGCTCCACTAGCCTCCAGACTTCACTCGACCAGCCACTGCCTCTGCAGCCCTCGGCCCATTCAACGCCTCCAGCTGAGGTGCCCAGCCCTGGGAAACAGGACGCGAGCTACTCACTGCAAATTCTGTCTATAGAGTAGTAGTCCAGCCCTGCACACAAGAGTGAGAAAGGTCGGGGAGCTGGAGAGCCCGCAACTCCCACGCTGGCCCCGTGGCCCCCTGAGCGGCTGCAGAAGCCTCTGGGCAGGAGAGGAGACTGCACTCCGGGGATCCCCAAGTGCGGCTGGCTACCCCACCCGGTGACAACCCCCCACCTCGAAAAAAGTGGAATTCTTTTGCCCACCCCACCTTCAGCAAGACTCAGCTTTCAGCTTTCCCTAGGGAGCAAAGTCAGATTTCTAGGGCCCCAGCCTGCAGAAAAAAAAACTGAATTAACATACAGAGAGATTAAGTTATCTCCATTTCCAATCTGGCATATATCCTAATCCTTAAATAACTTGCTAGGCTTCCATGTGGGCTTCTGAAAACAGGAGGGCAGCTGGGAGTACTTCCCACGCCCACATGAGCCTTTGTGTGAAAATCCCTAAAAATAGAGGTTGTTCTTTTAAAAACAAAAGGGAAGGCAAAGCCATGGGAACGCTGACAGAGCCCCAACGTCTCCTGCTCCAGTAAAGGTTTCTTTTTTGGTGTGGAAAGATACATAACATAAAATGTGCCATTTTAGCCACTTTTAAATGTACATTTCAGTGACATTAATTACCTGCACTTTGTTGTGCAACCATCAAGGGTATCTTTTTTGTCACCCCAAAACAGAACTACCACTACACCCATTAAACAATAACTCCTCACTGCCCCCTCCCCCAGCCCATGATAACCTTTAATCTGCTTTCTGTCTCTACGCATTTGCTTCTTCAAGATTGTTCATAGAAGTGGAGTCACACAACATTTCTCCTTCTGAGTCTGGCTTATTGCACTAAGTATGTATGTCCTCAAGGTTCATTCATATTGTAGAATGTGTCAGAACTTCATTCCCGGCAAAGACGTTTTTTCATTAATAACGTACAAAGACATTTCTCTGCAAGAGAAAAGACTCCAGAATAAATTACACATTACCCGGCTGTAAATAAAGGATGGATGGGTGGGCAGGATGACACTGTCAGATGATGGCAATCGACTAGACGGCCACGCATTACTCTCTATGGCCAGCACACCCATCTGTATTATTCACTTTGGGATTACACAGGACACTTTTTTTTTTTTTTTTTTGGTTCCTAGTTTCCTGTTTGCCACCCTCTTCCGAAGAACTGCCCTCTAAGCATCCACATGAACTTTGAAGAATCCACATTCGATTCCGAATCTGCCTGAATTAAAGACATTAGAAAAAGAAATCCACACCACTGCTCATAACCACCTACACTGTGTCACTCATTACCTTCTAAATAAATGAGACGTTCCCTTCAAAGCTTCTAAGCATTTTCATACCTAAGAACAGATTTTTGTTTCTTTTTCTTGTGTTCAAGAGAGAGGAACCCATCAATTTGCAAAGAAAAAAAAAAAGGGAGTATCTTGCTTAATGTAGATTGGTCTCATGACAATGGTACTTTAAAGGAAAACCCACTTTCGCTGTATTGAAATACAGTATCCTGCATATTCTTTGAACAGACCAATTCTGTTTTTAAGATACTACCCCATCTGACCTAGCATAAGGATGTTCACTGCCTCATTAATCTGTAATAGTTTAAAAAAGTTAGATCCCAAGTGTCTATTAATAGAAGATTGATTAAATAAGTTATGGTACAGCCATGCCATGACAGCCAGCATTAAAAGAATTAGGATATTTATATGAACTAATATGAAACTCTGTTCATCACAAAATAAGGAAAAACAGCAGGTTGCAGAATAATGTGTATAGTTTTTTTTTTAAAATAATATCTCTAGTTCACTTAGGTTTCCTTTTTTTTTTTTTTTTAAAGATTTTATTTATTTATTTATTTGACAGAGAGAGATCACAGTAGGCAGAGAGGCAGGCAGAGAGTGAGAGAGAGAGAGGAGGAAGCAGGCTCCCTGCCGAGCAGAGAGCCCGATGCGGGGCTCGATCCCAGAACCCTGAGATCATGACCTGAGCTGAAGGCAGAGGCTTAACCCACTGAGCCACCCAGGCGCCCCTAGTTTTTTTTTTTTTTTTTTAAAGCAGTGTATATATGTATGTAGTTAGTATGGAAAAATACACACCAATCTGTTAATAGTGGCTACCTCTAGGGAGTGGGATTGAGATAGTGGGTAAAGTGCAAGAGAAATCTACTTTCGTGTACAAATTCAGGTTTGTTTTTTTTTTTAAAGATTGTTTATTTGAAAGAAAGAGAGCACAAGCAGGGGTAGGGGCAACCGGAGAGGGAGAAGCAGACTCCCCACTGAGCAGGGAGCAGGCACAGGGCTTGATCCCAGGACACTGAGCCAAAGTCAAAGCTTAACCAACTGAATCACCCAGGCATCCTGACAAATTCTGGATTTTAATGAGGTATTTTTTTTTCTTACAATAAGCACATTACATTTGGAATCTGAAAAAGAGATGAGTAAGAAAATTGAAAAACAAACAATGTGGGGCAGAGCAGTATTTCCCAAAGATAGTTGCACTAACCTGTCCCATCTCATAGGCTCTTCTTGCAATATGACATTAACACTCCTTCCAAAAGAGACGGGGTCTGTGTTCCCTACCCTTGAGCCTGAATGACCTGAGTGCCTCAGCCCATAGTAGAAATGGAAGAAGTGACACCGCTTGACTTCCTAGATTAGAATATAAAAGCAGTAGGCAGTCCATCTGGCTTCTTTGCTCTCGGAGCACTTATGCTTGGAATTCAGCCACCATGCTGTGAGGAAGCCTGGACCACATGGGGAGGCCACATGTGGGTGTTCCCACCAGTAGCCAGCAATCAACTGCCAGCCATGTGAGACCAGGCTTCAGATGATTCCAGTCCCCAGCTTTAGGTTCTTCCAACTGAGGTCCCAGACATTATAGAGCAAAGACAAGCCGTCCTTGCTGTGCTCTGTCTGAATTCCTGCCCATAGAAACCATGAGACATAATAATTTATTGTTTTAAGCCACAAGATTTTGGGGTACTTTGTTATCCAGCAAGATAGTGAATACATAATGCATCCAACCTTGGTTTAAAAAAAGGGGGGGTAGTATTTTTACTCATTTCACTGTTATATAAAAAAAATCATAATATTGTTTTTAAACTCACTTCCATTCAGTAGCAAATCCGACTCAAGTTGAGGTTCACAAGAGTGAAGTTGCTCTGTGGGCCTTACCCCGCTTAGCTGCTGACAGAAGCTCCTTCATCTCTTTCCCTTCCAGTGGTTGGTGCTGAGAATTGCCCTGTGTGTGAAGGCTGGAGGAGAAAGCATGTCTTGGAAAATGACTTCATTTGTCAGAGGAAGGATCAGAGCTTGGACAAAGTCAACCAAAATAGAAATGTAAGAACAGGTTGAAAACATTAAATTGTGATATAAATATGTATATATACAAAATTACCTCACAGCCTAGAATCAGAACTGGAACCAGAGTAAGAAGGGTCATGAGAGGGGGCATCAGCTAGTCTGGTGGACCTCTCTCCAGGCTTTATAATCACCTGGGCATGGTTTCAGAAAATAGCAGTACCCAGGTTTGGGATGGAGCTGGGGCATCAGTATTTTCTCAATTCTTCAGATGATTCTAAGATGCAGCCAAGGTTGAAAACCATGGAATTTCTAGTTCAGTAGTTTTGGGGGCGGGGGCAATTTTTGTCCCTCTCTTAAAATACTTAGCATATGTCCTGTCCACAGTGGTGTCTTAACCCAATTAAAATTTTCAGTGACAAAGAGAAGTTGTGAAATCTATTACTCAAGGAGCATAAGTAACTTATAATATCTATATTTCTTTTTAACTGGTCATTGTGATGCATCTCCCTGGAACATGTTTATTTAAAAAAAAAAATCACGGGAATTGTGCCCACACTCAGGAAAGTTTGCTGGCTCTGAAGGCAGAGTCAGGATTTGAACCGAGGTCTGGTTCCTGTTTCAGGCTCTCTCCTCTACACAATACAGCCTCTCTAATCCAGGTGAATAGATTAGACAGAAAAGGGTTGTGGTGTGTTTCCACCTCAAGATGGTGGATGCAAGAAGGACACCGGTCTGAAGGGACGGCAGGCATTAACTGGGAGTTGGAAGGGGCAACTCAAGAAATTCAAATCTGACGTAAGTCCAAACCCCTCACACAGGGTGAGATCTCCCAGTTCCCAGAGAGGTGGGGGCAGGACCCCAGGAAAAAGAGTTCCGCCCTGGCTTTCCGGGGCAGGGCTAAGTGGAGAGGGAGGGGCCGCCACTTTCCTGCTGTCAGGTGTCCTCAGCTCCTGCTGAGATCCTGTTTCTCCTCCAGGATCTAGGCTGTTTGTTGATTCTGGGAGTTTGCCCTCTGACGGGAGGAAGGCACTCTCCCTCTAGCAGCCACGTGGCATCTGGGTTGAGGCAGGATCTAGTGGGAGCAGAGAACGCAGGACGTGCGGAGAGAAGCTTAATGAGCCGGGTCCATTCCGTTTTATGAATGACAGTGGCAACAGTGCCATTAGCCTTCAGCACTTGCTTGAATACGCTACACGGAAGACCTGCTGGCAGACCTTCAAGGGTCAGGATGAAAGAAGTCACACCCCAGTTTGGGTCCCAGCCCTTTTCTGCCACAGTCTTTAATATGTCTAAGCCTTGGCTTCCTCATTTGCAACATGGAGTTAACGATAAGGCCTGTCAAGCCTACCTGACAGAGTTGTTATGAACATTCTAGAATCTGATGAGGACTGAAATCCAGCCATCCCTTGTTTTCAAAATCCACCATCTATCCTCCCATTTTGAAACTCACATGATCAGTTTTCCAGTCCCACAGCTTCTATCTAGAGGGCCTCAAAGTCCCGGGCAGTGCTTCCTCGGCAGTACCTGCGAGCTCTTTGCACCCTGGGGTGTGACTCATGAGGCCTGGATGCTCTCTTTCCACCATGTTCACCAGGTATCTGCTCACCACGAAACACGGAGCCCAACGCTGACAGACAATGCAGAGCCGGATGGCTCTGGACAGGCAGGAATTCGGAACAAATTCTCACACTAATAAGCAGGTCATGACAAATAGCCATCTATGCTGCAAGGAACTGTATGGAGGGGAGGGGGTCTGAAATGGGTGGGTAGCAGGAGGCACAGGGAGAGGGTGGCTATGACCTAAGAAGGGTGATCAGGAGAAGCTTTTCTGAGGAAAAGTTGCTGGGGCTGAAGTCAGGGTTGGGGGTTAATAGGAAAAGAGTGTAAACAGTCTTTGTGGCAGAAGGCGGCATGACCAAATGGGAGAGGTTGAGAGCTCACCGTGGGGGAAACTGGGGGCTGTGGGCAGTGGGCAACCACCAGGGCCAAGGCAAGGAGCTTAGTGTTTATCCAAATAGCAAATGAGAAGCTTCTGAAGGGTTTCGGCATTATCTGCAGAAAGGACCAGAGGCCATCAAGAGTCAACGTGCAGAAACTTGTAGGAACCCAGGCAAGACTAGAGGGGGACTGTGGTCATAGTAAAGGGTCAGGGTAAAGGGAGGGAGGATTCAAAAGGATTTGAGAAATAGTCACAAGTCCAGCCCACCATGAGTTTTCCATCCAACTGATCTCATCATAGAACATTTACTGAGCTCCCCAGCAGTGAGCAAGGTCACTTTCCAATAGGGCACACATGTGGACATGCCCCCCACCCTCTTTTCCCCTTTATTCCTATGCTACTGGGCTGGGAAAAATGCAGGGACCTTTTGTTCATTTATGCAATTCTGGCCTCCTGTTCTTTACTTGTTCTTCTCATATATGAAGATGCCCTCATTTCTCTGCTGCCAGAGGGTGGAAAGGAGCTACAGGGAAGGAAATGGCTCTAGAAGTCCTGTAGTTCTGGCCACATCCTTCAGCCCTTTTCTACATTAGGGTTTGGGAAAGAGGTGCAACACATAAGATACCCACTAGCCATTTCCCACTAGCCACTGATCCTTGCATATGTCTCCTCTGGGAATCTTCTTTAGAAGCTTGTGGCCAAGCGCAGAAATCTGGTATTTCCAGACTCCCTGATCATGGCATCATCTTAACGCCATCAACTTTCCACCATCAATTCGAACACCTCCACTGTTAACACCTCTTCTACTGTGTAACATTGTTCATTCATTCATTCATTTCTGCTTATGGGTGAGGCACTGTTCTACATTCTGTGAACAAAATGCCCTCGAGAAGCATACAAACTAATCCAGGGATCCCACAGTCTTTTCTTGATGAATAATTTTGAATTTTCCTGGAATAGTAATACTAAAGAGTTAAAAGTAAATAAACCTAACTTGCATGAAAGGCTAGGTATTATGTACCCTCAGTCAGCTGTCTCTGTCTGGTGCATACACACTGCAGCACATACCAGTGTCTTTCAGGAGGAAGAAAACAAAGGAGATGCCAAAGAATAAGGAGAAATGGTGAAAGAAAAAGGTGAACAAGCAGGTCCAGCACATACACACACAGACCTACATGCCTTCCTCCTGCCTGGTGGGGCTGGCCGCAGCCTCTCAGCCTTACTGTCCGTAGTGCTTCTTGCCTGCCTCATGAGCAGTCAGGTTCCTGTACCTGATTTAACCAATAGCTTGGGATTGAATGGTTCGGTTCATTCTGACTTTTGTAAGGTGGGGTTTCTGCCCCTCCCCCGACCCTGCAAGTCTACTGACAATTTTTAACACTCACTACAATATACATTGTTCTCCAAAATGTTGCACCCCTTTCAGGGGCTCTGAAAATGGATCTCTTCTACTTCACTAACTAGTTTTCCTTGCTGGTCAATTAAATCCCGACAAACCCACTCCTACCTTCAGTTTTTTTGAAAAGATGCTATTATCAGCAAGTCAGGAATTTATTCCATGCTCTGCTTTACATGAAATGAGGCTTCCAAACACTTGTCCAATTCTGCTCTATTTTCCCTTTGTGCCACTTGTAAAATATGAACTAGGAAATGTTTAGTGCTTTACAGCTTACAAATCATTCCAAATGCTTTGATCTGGACAGCAGTTCTGAGAGGAATTTTTAATCCCCATCTTACAGACAAAACACTGAGGCTTAGGAAGGGTGACTTCACAACTTTACACAAATGGAGAGGCACACCTTAAGTCTCCTGATTCTAAGTCTCTTGTTGCTCATTTTGCAGCTTCTTAACCTGCTGGTGTGGCCAGTGGAGTCTCCCCACCCTACAACCCTACTGTCTCACAATCATTCTCAACAAGATCACACTACATTCATTAAAACGTGTCCTTTGCAGCACTGGTTACACTGCTTTTGAGTACCATTATCTGCCCTCACATGGTGAGGGCCGACTCCGCAAACTGCATGGGACATCTGCTCTCAGCAAAAGTCTCCTATGAGTGAACCCAAGAGTGGTTCTGAATGTGTTTACTCAGTTGGATCCTCTTTCTGCCGTTTAATATTGTGCTCTAACAATCAGTCTTAACCCTCATGTTGCCAATGACAAAAGTTGCAGGACAGTGCTGGAGTTTGGATAAAGAACCACAGGAAAATTGTCATACTGAAATTTTAAGGGTAAATTTTACAGTGGACCAAACACCTTGAAGGAAATAGTCAAGGAAAAAGAGTATCAGATAATGAGGGGTTAGTGGAAGTTGACATAAAGGGTATCATAATCAGAGCTGGGAGCACTGACTAGTAGTATATGACTTGAATGGATTCCAATTAGTATTAATGCCACTCCATGACGATTGTGCCCAAATGACTAATTAGCACTGGTTCAGTTGGCCCTCCTATTTCCGGGGAAGGCATCCTCTAGCATCCATTTCCAATTCCCTGCTTTGATGTAGGTACCCCTCAGGTCTACAACTCCCTAGAGAGGGCTAATTTCCCACTCCAGTAATAAGTTCTTCCTTCTGAAGAAAGGCTACTGTCTCATTTTCACAGTCCAGGTTTGAATTTTATCCTGAGTTTGGCATTGAATTTTATCCTGAGTTTGGCAAATACCCCCTGAGTTAGGGGGTATTTCTAACAGTGCTCTTTATTCCCACTGTATTGGCCTGTATATATTTCCTATCTTCTATAAATTTATTAAAACTGTATGTTCTAGAGATCTATCCTAATCTACCTATGCATTCGATGAGGAATGAGGTGTAAGTTACTCAGCACAACACCCAACAAACACATCTTAACACTCAGTATCTGCTTTCATAATCTAAAGTACAACACTATACCCTGCAACTGAGACCACTATAAATACCCTTCAGATGCTCAAATGAAGACATTAGTATCCTCAACCATCTCTTATTTGCATCCAGGACAAGTCTTGTTACTTAGCAGGTGATCGATGCTCAATGAATACTGGACTCCAGCAAATAAGAATTCAAATCATTAGAAACATAATTACTATCACAGGTAATACATTTCTTTGGCTCCCTTCACCACCTTTACGTAAGCATCAGTTTCAGAATCTCATTAAGAATGGGAGAAGCTAGGGTACATTGTTATGATTTTAAAAGTTCATCTGAATAAATGGTTAACAATGCAAAAACTCAAAATGTTCCCTCGTCTACCATTTAAGTCCTTTTATAAACTTGTTTTCCCAGTAGTTTTTTTCTACCTTGAGTTTTCAAAGTAGAAAATCACTTTGAAAATGGTCATTCTCAGTTACTGTATCACATTTCACATCCTAGCTCTTACACATATGCATACACATCTGCATGGGTGTGTGCATAAAATGTCCTTTTAAGGACATTAGAAAAAGACAAAAGAACTAAAATTATGAGACCCAAAATTTTACCTTTAATTCACTCAACTTTTCTGCCCCATTGATTTTTATCAGCAAATGGATATAATTTATCCTAATACCTTATCAAGACCACGGGGTGGTGGTGAGGGTGAGGGACAGGCCAGCCAACAGTCTGAAAAAAAAAAAATGAAATTTCTATCCACACATATAGTCACAAAAATCTTCATACTCCTTTTGTGCATAATAAAGTGTCAAGACTCAGTGACAACGCATTAACTCAAGTGACTTCAATTTCATTTTTTCTTGTAACCTTGAGAAGGTAGGAGAAGCATCATGTAGACTTATCTCCCCAGCCCCTCTCCCTCTACCACTTCTAATCACTCAAGAAGAACAGAGATCTAAGAAATGGATTAGTAGATTATGAGTGGTATTATGTATCATTACTTAAAGCACCATGCTAATAAAGCCAGAGTCCTAGGACTAATCTCTGCAAAGGCCAATTTGCTTACATTTGTCCCAAGGACCTGGACTGTACTCCTCTACTAATTGCAGACAGCTTTCTTACAGTGTGTCCAACCAATCACAAGACAGGGGACTAGCAAGGTGGTAAATGGCTAAAAACAAAACTATCTTCACTAATGGGGGGGAATAACCCAAAAATAACCAAAGCCCCACATATAATGGGTTAAAAGAATCTTACCCATAAAGAAAAAAAAAAACATAAAATTTTTATCCCCATGTTAAATGTATTTCAAGTCTCAAATATCGGTTGACAGTAACATTTGACTCCTGAATTTCAGAAGTACCTAATATATTCTACACAAAACTACATACAGTCAAGACCCTGCTGTTACCCAATCTGTGCAAAAATTGTTAATTCCATACATCCTTTTATATTTTAAATAAATATCTATGTACCAGTTTTTAAATATTTGCCATTAGTTATTTGGTTCAGAATATTGTGAAAAATTCAGCTAGGAAATTATTCAAAAACTGTATTCTGTATTTTTTTTTATTTTTCAAACAGCAAGTGTCCACATTTAAAATGCAGAATCTGCAAATATAAATTAGTCTAATAATCCAATTAAAAATAAAACAAAACAGCTTCCTTTAGTATCACAATACATAAAATGGTATTCTAAACCCCAAGTGGCAAGGTTAACTACATGACGACAATGCCAGAAGCTGTAAAACTCATTAAACCACTTAATGAATAGGTCAGTTTAAAGAACAGATCTATGTTCCATGACTATGCATGAAACGAGCTTCCATTGTATTATAAAGGCTCAGCAATTCATTCATGTCATAATATGGGGTCAAGCAAGATTTTATTTTTACAATGACAATTAAAAAATGCATTTAAACAAACAGAAGTCCTCCCGATTGTTTAAAAACAATTCTATTTGGAGGGTAAAATAGATTTTTAAAACACACTGACTTACCAGATTTCAATTGTCAGGCTGCTGACTACTGATGTGAAAGTTTGTATTTAAAAATATCACAAACATCTTTAACAGTGAAAATTTCAATGTGATAAGTTCCATTGCAAAGCAATTTTCACCTGAGTAGATTTTGAAATTTAGTGCTCATATATTTGGGGGGAGGTGGGGAAGGAAAGACCCACTGTATAAGATACTGAGTTTAGAGTTGATTCTTTCACACAGATAACCCAGGGGGCTGAAGAAACATCTGTTGTGACCTTCCCAGGACACATGATGCCTCTCTTTCTCCTGGAAATTTGTTCTGACATTAAGAATTCTCAGTATCCATAATATTTCCATTTAGTTACCCATTCAAGCATAGCAACCCAATTCATTCAGTTTTATACAACAGTGTCTACATTATATACATGTTTAATTATCAATAGGAAATAGAAAATAAAAATTTACAGTGACTGAGAAAGGTCAGAAAATGGGATAGGAAAAGTAATACTGTATAATCAGAATATCCTATTATCCTACCAGTTTTAATGACAGGGTTTTTCCTTTATTAGTTGAAATACAAAGAAGGCATAGGGGATCCCAGGAAAATAACACTATATATCAGAAAATTCAACGTGCTCCACCATCAGGATTTCCATCACACATTTAATTTCTTCTGTACAATTTTTATAAACGTGTTTTTCTTTTCAAAATCATCAGATTTCCAGATTAAATTCAGCACTACACAGTATGCCCTTGAAGTAAAATGAGGTTACCTGCTTTATTTGGATACCAAGTTCCCTTCCAGACAGCATTAAAATAAAGACAAGACTACACAGATAAAATCCAGTATAATTCAAATCCAACAATGAAAAATTTCCCCCATATTGTTGCAAAATTCGTTCTACTGAAATGCTTTGCTACAATAATAAAAAGCATACATTACATATAAAAGATACCAGTGTACTAAAAAGTGACAGAAGTGGACTAGCAAATCCTTCAAAGCACATTATTATATAAATGACTAGCATTTAAAAACATTTCTCCTATAAAATGTAGGTCATATACATTTATAAATTGGCGGTTTTATTTCTAAAGCAGTGATGTGTGTGTTCAAATAGCTGTTCTGTACAGTATAATATCTACTCAATTCAAACTACAATAGGTTTGTCTTTCTTTGTATTGAAGTTGAATAAATTCATCTGATCAGCTGAGAAATCAAGCTTGAAAAATAAGTATCTAAAAATCAAAGTAGAAAGTTTAGAATTATTGAAATGTAGCTATGAAATATGAAGAGAACTATTTCACAATGGAGCTGAAGTCACCTCAAAACTTATGGGCTTGAATCTAAAACAGAAACAAATATTAAAATCCAAAGCAAACCACAAAGTTAGGTAGCAGTACAGAAGCAGGAAAAAAACAAAACAAAACAAAACAACACACCCCCTTCCTTCAGTGTGATGGGCACTAAGTTTTGCGGTCTTCCTCCATCTTGCAGAAGAGTGGTAAGGCCATTCAATGCTTAGTGAAAGTGAGTACAGATGAAGTCAGATTTAGCCTGTCTCCCCTGCAACTTCAATTATGCTGTGTAAACAGTGTTATGTTCCAACAGGAGGAACAATGGAATTTGCTTATAAAAACTGATTAAAGAGAATCATTATTAAATGAAATAAGGATAATTAATAACTCTGAAATGTTTTTAGAACTTTCCTGATGCTACTTGTAAAGTTAGCACTGCTATGTATTATTGCTTACATACAGTACAACATCATATGCCTTCTAACATAAAGCAGTACTGTGATTTGTTTGTACATATTTACAGATTCTTAAAAACAAGCTGTAAAAACATTACATACTTTCAGACAATACAAATTAGCACATTGGTACTCACTTCAAAACAAATGGAATGCATAACATTAATAAACATCATAAAGGAAGACTCACATAAAAGTCCTTGATTGTCAAGACACGTTTATATATAAACTCTAACTGTGCAGAATTAAAGATTCAATCATAGGTACATCCTTATTTGATGAACCGTATTTACAGCATGGTATTGCATAAAAAAATAAAATAATGTTTACAGGGTTTTACTTTTTTATCCATTGGATTAAAGAAAGCAACAAACACAACAAGAAATGTTTGTCTGCTTTAGTTTTGTTTCCTACCAAAGTTTAAGTGAAAAAAAGGAAACATACGGTTTTATTTGCAGAATATAGCAAAAACAACTGGAAAATTATTTCCCTGAAATAAAGCAATTTGAAACGGAAAAAGTTTAAATTAAGTTGCAGTGTCAAAAAGTTTCTCATTGATTATAATAGTGCTTCTTCAAGTAATTATACTGTGAAAAAAACAAGTTCTACTTTAAGATGTTCTATGTCTAAGAAATGTAGTACTACAGTAATGCCTACTTTTAAAGTTTCCCGGCTTTTTTTTTTTTTTTAAACAGCCCTTTAAAAACTCAAATTGGTAAAATGAAAGAAGTGGCGAAAGATCTAACCTAGCTGGCACTTTGCAAGTTTCTCTTTCCTGTGGAAATGAAAGCCTACCCTGAGCACAAGACCTCTTTTGCCTCTCAGCAAGGGAAAATTACCCGACCACTGACAGTCCTCAGCCAGAGCTAAAAGGATGGGTTTCTATAGTACCAAGTAGAAAATCTCCAAGTAGATCCAAAAGATTTAAGAGCCACTCAAATATTCTGAACCAAATGAAATATGTGTACAATAAGATGTTAAAAAAAAAAAAAGAAAGCTTTTAGAAGATGTTTAACAGATACTCCCTCATCTAACACAAATCTGTTTCCAATCTTCAAACATAAGAATAGGTCCTAAGTGAAAAAGCATACCTCACTCACACGACCAAAAGCTCAATGGTATAAGAGCATATTTTAACAGAATAATTTGCTCACTGAGAGAAATGAGAAACACAAATTGCAAAAGGGTATCTCATATCCTCAATATTCTGAACTACGGCAGCACAAAAGGCTACTTACTTTTACTATTAATGCCCAGATAGAAATGAAGTAACTTTCTACACCCAAGTGGGAAACCCAAACTGCTGAGATGTTTATCATATGATGATAATACAAGGTAACTCTGGTAGGCGTTTAGAATTTCACAGTTAAGAGAGGGATGACTACTATACTTAAATAGTGAATCAGTAAGTTATGCCAAAGTATCGCTTTTCTCAAAAATGCTTATAATGTGGTAGAAAAGTCTGCCATTATGTAGATTTAAAGAAATGTGTTGAAGACAGGAATGCAACACCTGCACTTCTGCTTGCGTAACTACCATTTGCAAAGGCCTTCCTTCCTTCCTTAGCTTACCCTAACTGCTCAGCAGTAGAGTCACATTCTAAAAACTGTGGTGATGTTAAAACAAACAAAAAACTGGATATCGTACCAAGAACCACATCAAAGTTGTTAATAGAACAAAATTTTTGACCAGACTCAAAATAAAAAATCAATCCAGGAAATAAAGGCCTATTATCAAATAGTAGTATGAGAAAAATACAAATACCTATATAGGATGAGCACAGTTTCATCTTTAACATCTCACCTGAACAAAGCCTTCTTGCAATTGTGTGATGTATAACACAACACACATCATTCTTAAAAGTCAATAATGGCAGAACTTAAATATCTACTTCAAAGAAGTCTAAAATTCTTGAAAATTTGGCAGCAAAGAAAGCTGTCAAATAGGAAAATTAATATTTCAAGCAAAGCTTAATAACCAAAGTACAGACGAAACCACATTAAACATAATTTATACTCATTATCATAAAACACCGAAATATTCAAAATAATGTAAAAGATGTTAAGGGTGGATATTTTCTTTGTTCCCTTTCTTTATGAGAACACTCTTGGGATAATATTAAATAAAAGAAAAAATAATTTAAGTGTACAACATTCTATACTGAAATAAAGACTGCAGATCTACAGGGCCAATATAAATGTTAAAGTGGAAATTAGCAACAATAAATTTTCACCTTCCAAGGATATTAATTTTCGATTATCACTGGTGCTACACATCAGTATGTGCATTGTGACAAAGTTGTTGGAAATAAAATAAACAAAAAGCTGGAACAAATTAAAGAGGATAATAATATAATAGAACTAATGTTATTTTCCAAAAATTATAACTGTCCAATGTGTAACTCAAACCGTCATTCTTTAGAAAAGCATATATATGTGTTTATATAAAAGCACTATTTATTGTACCATGCTGTATTATTTTAAGACAAAGTATAAAAAAAAAAAACATTCGTGGTATAAGGATAAAGTCTGTAGTTTATTTAGATTTTGAAATGCAACAAAAAGTTTCCGATCACTCATCTAGCTGAAAAAGAAATTGTAGTTACTAGAATTAGTAAACACTTTTGGTTTGTAAAATTGTAATGAGCAGTGTTCATTAAAAAGTAATTCAAGATAAAATAAGCAATTAAAATGCCCATTTCTTTAGTTTCTCTGGATACTGTTTAATTATCCAATCTATCAAGATTCTAGAAAGAGAAGGATTAAACCAGGTTTTACAGTTCCAAAGATACCCAATTTCCTTTTATTGCCAAAAATTAAAATAGTCAATTATGAGATGATTATGACACAACCATATCAAACCTAAAAATCTAATTTTTTTTTACTTTGAGAAATCAAAAATACCAAATAGATTCTAAGTGCTCTATGTTAACTGAAGTGTATATGTAAAGTAAAATACAATTAAGCTTTAAAACGTGGAATATACATTTTGTATAAGCATTATGTTCTTGGGAATGTAATCTACAGAATATCTTTTTACTAAAACTTTAAAACCTTGATACCTGCACATGAAAAATCATAAAAAATATCTAAGTACAACTGTACAAAGAAACTGACACCAATATGCATACTTCCATAGAGAAGTGAATGCTTCAACAGTTATGTATTTTGGTAAAAGTTCTGAAAGTATGCATATTTTAAAAGTAATTAGGCTTTTAAATAGTGGAATCTTAGACTATCAGATTTTTATTACTTTTTTTCTCAAAAAAAAAAAAAAAAAACAAACATGTCAATATAATGCAAAATGAAAATCAAGGGTATATGGCATATCATTCTTTTTAAAAGGTGTTTTCTTGGTTTCTTTTTCCCCCCTACAGGACACGCTAATTTATTTAAGCCATAATCTCTTGACATTTAAACTTTTAAGTTCACTCTGTCTGTAAAGTATACTCAGATTCCCTGCTGAAGTGCAATGACTATGCTGAAAAACTTAGAAACAGTATGAGTAAATTTCACACAATTACTAATCTCCTAAGAATGTACAATGTTATCAGTTAGGAAACAATTGTGCGAAAGTCTTTTTTTCCTTTTAAACTTGGTGTAGGTGGAATAGCAAGTTTCTGTTCTAAAACAAGTAATGCATTGCTTCTATAAAGGTGACAACATGTAAGGCAGTTCAAAGAATGCTGACTAACCAAACAAAATGCAGTTATTGGATTATCTTGCTATTCGTATCAGCTTAACTTGTTTTAACGCATTGCTCTTAAATCTGTACAGCACTCCATTTTACACAGAGTAACCCCACTCTTGATTAATCTGTTCTAAAGTGCCAGTATTATTTACACATTTTTTTAGCCAAAAGTCTGGCCAGTTGTGGCATCAGGTGAAGATGTCATCCCAGCTCTATTATCATTTACATTCACCAAGGGAAATTCTGGAAATTCAGCACTTGTCCCTGGTCCCCGAAGGTTCACCTGTCCATTGGCAGTGCTAAATTGAGTAGCTATTCCAGCTCTTGATCCATGATATGGAGCACGGAAGGGCTGTTCAAAGGAGCTCATTTGGTAAGCTTGGTGGACAGGCTGAGCCTCAGCTTTTTTCTGAGAAGTCACTTGATCCAAAAAGTCCTGTGTTGATGTGGCAGAAGCATGGTTTGTCTCATCACCTGAAAAGGGAAACGAGTGCTGTGAATCACCAACTATTAGTCCAAAGTGGGACTTATCTGGAGTTGTTCTTAGTGGAGAATTCATTCCTGATCGAAAGCTGTTGATGGGCATGGCTGCATAGACTTGCTTGTCTATGGAAGAGAATGCTGGCTGATTTGGAAGGGTCTGGTTATCAGTCACAAAGTTAAGGCTCGGGCTATTCAAATAGGCATCATTTTGGCTAGTTCTGTCCAAAGCCTGCTGCAGAAACTTTGAGTATTCCTGCAACATGTTGGCTTTATCTGATGAGGATGCTTGGGAGCTTGATCCAACATTCTCTGCCTGGGTGACCTCAGGGACTTCTGAAGAATTTATTGATATGCTAGAAGTCACCTCAGTGTCCGCAACACTGAAGGATATCTCATGCTGTCCATTAGCTTTATGGGAGTAATGATCCAAGAGAGTCTGTAGTACCTCATCTGGAATAACATTTTTGTCATGGTTACTCTTAATCTCCACATTCAATGCCTGTGAATCTAGTATGGACGCCGTAGTACTTTCATCAATGACACTTGCCACAGCTGCTTGTGTTACAGAAGGCTGAGAAGCTATAGTACCCACATTCAGCGCATATTCCCTACTATTGTTACTTGCTGCTTGAAGATACCGCTTCTTCTTCAAAAATTGCATGGCATCATCATAATTAGTGCTACTGTGCACAGGTTTACTGGGCCCCTCTTGCAAATTATCAACCTGATCAATGTCAGCGTTGCCTTCTGAGTCCAGCAAAGCTTGTTTATCCACGAGTTCAAAAGCATACTTTGAAACTTTGCTCTCTTCGTATGTGGATAAAGGCGAAATTGTTTGATTTTGCTCCAGTGGCTGTTTCAGACTTCTCTTACTATTAATTTTTTTGAGAACCAACTTAGGTGGATGTATCTCTCCTGATGCATCTTCTAAATGCGATCCCCCAACTGAAGAATGTGGCATTTCAACAGCATACTCCGCTACCATATACTCATCTTTTACTTTAGTACTTGAAGAATAAAGAGGCAAGTAATCATTTTTGTCTTTTTTCAGGTCAGACTTGTCCAAAGCACTCTCTTTGTCCATCCCAGATGATTTTTTTTCAGTTTTCTGCCTTTTCTTTTTTGGCAGTGAGTTATCTTTTGGTGATGTAGAAAAGCCAGAATCTTCCTCAGATGTCAGAAGGCCACCTTTGATGGCACATCTGTTTAGTTTTTTGTCATGATTTTCATGGCACATACGTTTATGTTTCAATACACGATCTGTTCTGGAAAAATACTGTCAAATTCAGATTTTGGCAGTCAGTTTTTTGTTTTAGTTTGTGTTTTTCGTCAAGCAAGAAAAGAAAAGAAAAAAGCAATTAATATGAAGGTATATATAAGTATAATAAAGTAAGAAATTCCAAACTAATTTGTTCAGCCAGTTGTCTATTGTAAATCTGATCAGCAGCAGTGGGGAAGTTCTTCACACGGTTCTAGTAGCAACATTTTCTAATTTAGTTTAACAGAATTATTTTATGATCTTAACTAGGATAGAAGAATTTCAATGTCTATCATACTTCAACAAAGTGATTAAAAAAAAAAAGAAAACCCAAAAATGAAAACAAACATTTCAAACCACCCCTTACCTGTAAACAGTATTCACACTGGTAAGGTTTTTCTCCACTATGAGTTCTCTTATGCCTTTCCATGTGATATTTTTGTATGAATCTCATACCACATTCATCACAGCGAAATGGTTTTTCACCTAGTACATAATATAGAAAGTTTAAAACAAAACAAATATTGTAAAATAATGAATTACTTTACCACAAAAATCTCTAAATAAATGGCTCTTAAAAATTGCCATACTTTGCTCTTTTTAAATGACAAAAACTTTGCTCCTATATTAAATGTATCATCCAATGTAACTTGTAAAAAAATATTTTGCTTTACAAAAACAAAAGATTGGCATGTGCCGTTGGAAAGAAAAGGCTGAAGGCAGGTATACTGAGTTTCCCTACCTTTCTATTATGTGTGTACATAACATACTCTTTCCATGAAGACCAGCAGTACCAGGAACTTAGAGCAATGTGAACACTGTTTCAGTAGAGTGGCTGATGCTTTACATCTTTTTTATTCAACATACAAAATAATGTTTTAGAAAATTCTTTGAAAAAAGAAAATGTTACCCATATATAGTTCAACTCAACTCTTGGGTACACCTTTTCAATTCTTCATTTCTTTTCAACATTTATGGTTAAATGAAATCTGAATCCTAGGAAATATTCTTAAAAATCTAATTTATTAAAACATAAAAGAACTTAAATTAGAGACTAAGTTTCAAAAGGCGTGTTTATACCGATCCTTTTTCTCAACCCAAACCAGCATTTCTCATGTTCTTTTGGGGAATGAATCAAACTGAGTACTGCTAATCAGACACACAACTCCTGCCTCCACCCCCTCCATTTTATTTTTTTAAAGTTTCATAAGGACTGATTAGCTGTAAGGAACCATTTCTATGAAGATCTAGAATAGTTTTTACTGATAAAACCACAATAAACAGAAGGATGCGACAGTAAGTTATCTTGAATAATACTTTTTTGGGAAGCCACTGTTTCATATATTCAACCAAATCTTACTGAATACTTGCCCTCTCTACCCATAACCCTGCTGTAGGAGATTAAAAGTATAAGATCCATTACTTGGCCTCAAAGAGCTTAAAATGTTATTGGGAAAACAAGATACACACATTATAAAGAGACAACTAATAAACTATGTCCAGCTCTAGTTTACCTTTACAACATTATTTCTTACTACCTCTCCTCTTAGAAAACTTTTCCTCTAGCCATCAAAATACCCACCCTCTTGTGCTTTTCTACCTCTGCTGCAGATTCACACTGCTCCTTCAGTCAAGAATGCCCACCTAGGGGTGCCTGGGTGGCTTAGTTGAGCATCCAACCCTTGATTTCGGCTCAGGTCATGATCTCAGGGTCGTGGATTGAGCCCCATGAAGGACTCCGCTCTCAGTGCAGTCTGCTTGAGAGTCTTTCTCTCCTCTCCCTCTGCGCACCCCACCCTGCTCTCTCTAAAATAAATAAAATATTTCTTTTTAAAAAGAATGCTCACCTCTGTGTGTTCAAGGTGCCACACTTCCTTCAAGTCCCAACCCATATCCTCTGGGATTCTCTGCCTCACACTTCCAGGGGAAAAGTATCTTTACCTTTTCTAAATTTCCACAGAACTTCATCTGAGCCTCTCCTATAGCTCTCATTACTATTACTGTCATCTCAGTAATTATTTTGTACATCTCTACTCTACCAGATCACATTTCTTTTGGTCTGAATCTGAGTCTAAATTACCTTCACGTAACTCAAAATACTTGGTGCAATTTTCAAATGCCAAATGAATAACATAAATGGTTATTACAGTGGATTATTACTGAGAAAAATGTTACTAAGCTGGTATGATTTGGAAAAGCTTCTTGCAAGTGTTAGAATTTAAAGTTAACAGCACCTTTTTTTTTTTTTTTAAGATTCTATTTATTTGACAGAGAGAGACACAGCGAGAGATGGAATACAAGCTAGGGGACTGAGAAAGGGAGAAGCAGGCTTCCCACTGAGCAGGGAGCCCAACATGGGGCTTGATCCCAGGACCCTGGGATCATGACCTGAGCCGAAGGCAGATGCTTAATGACTGAGCCACCCAGGCACCCTAGTAAATAGCACTTTTTTTTTTTTAATTTTTAAAAAGATTTTATTTACTTACTTGAGAAAGAGAGAGAGAGAGAGAGAGAGCATAAGATGGGAGAGGGTCAGGGGAGAAGCAGACTCCCTGCTGAGCAGGGAACCCGATGCGATTCTGGGACTCCAAGATCATGACCTGAGCTGAAGGCAGTTGCTTAATCAACTGAGCCACCCAGGCGCCCTGAATAGCACTTTTAAAGAGGATGTGTATATGATTAAAGGCAAAAAAAGGAAATGTAGTAGAAAGTAACAGAGAAACTAAGAATTTAGTTACTGTGAAATGTCCAGGAGAAATGGTGCCTAAGAAGAGAATGTAATTTGGTGACGATTACTTGAAACTTTCTAGAATTCAACTTCCGTTTAAAAAAAAAAGAAGAAAGGAAAGAAAAAAGAATGTGATTTCTGTAATTGCTATGGAGTTACCGAATTTTAGGGCTGAAAGAACCACAGAGACCCCAAAAGCTGATGGTGGTGTGGCAAATGGCTCTAAGCATGCCACCTAGACTTTAGGACAGAGTAGTTCCACTTCTGTACACTGGGGTTTTAAGTAAGGACTCCAAGAGTTCAGAGGCTAGAAGAGCTTAACACAACTAATCGAAGCCACTTATTTCACAAAAAAAGGAAATACTGAATTTCAGAAAAGTCAAGGCACCTGGCCAAAGGGTTAGTCAAGTGAATAACTAATGAAGTAATGGAAGCTGGGAAAGAAGACTACTTTTTTTTTTCTGTTTACAACGTAATTTTTTTTCTTTTCTTTTTTAAGAAGACCACTTATTAAGAAAGTTGGGAAGTGAAAGAAATGAAGGAGATGAGAAGCAGTAAATTAGGAGGCAGGCAATCCATTCAAGAGATAAGTACTGGTAAGGATGGGCAAACTGATTTATCTGAAGCCAGAAAGGAAGGAGCCAAAGAAGAAGAGAAATGAAATACTAGAATAAACTGAAATACTATGGTTAATAATCAAACAACTAAATCTCAGAGGCCCTAAGATGAAAAGGGAGGGTACAGGTCATATTTTAGAAAAAAATAAACAACACTTCCATATTTTGAAATAAAGAATGTAGATGATAGAGCTTATCAAGGTTAGAAGTTAAAGTCATTTCTCAAAAGTGAGAAAGGATAGAGGAGAAAATTAGTGAACTGATCAGAATTCAATTAATTCTGCGTGGTAGTCACAGACTAGCAGATTAACTTTGTTTAAGATGGTTCATATTCTCCAATTATATCTATAAATTTCTATAAATCTCAAAAATTGAGAACCTAATCCTAAAATTCATTTGGAAATGCAAGGGATAGAGAATAGCCAAAACAATCTTGAAAAACAAAAACCAAGTAAGACTCACACTTCCTAATTTCAAAACCTAGTACAAAGCTACAGTAATAAGATAGTGTGGTAATGGCGTAAGGATAGACATATATACCAAAGAACAGAAATCAGAGTCCAGAAATAAACCTTTACACTTAAGGTCAACTAATTTTCAACAAAGGTGCCAATACCCTTCAATGGAGGAAAAATACTCTTTTCAACAATGATGCTGGGGCAAATTTGATTATCCACATGAAAAAGAACAGAGTTGGACCCCTACTTCAATCACATACTAAACTTAACCCAAAACAGATTAGAAGCCTAAATGTGAGAAAACTGTAAAACATTTAGAAGAAAACACAGAAATATCTTGATCCTGGATTAGGCAATGATTTCTTAAACATGACAGCAAAAGTCCAATCAACCAAACAAAAAATACAATGTAGTTCATAAAAATTAAAAACGTTTGTTCTTCAAAAAACACTACCAAGAAAGTAAAAAAGAAGAAAGGTAGCTGCTGCGGGAAATAGTTTGGCAGCCCTCAAAATGTTAAACAAAGGATTACTATATGTTCCAACAATTATACTCCTATATACATAGCCAAAAGAAAACAGGGACTCACTCAAACAGATACTTGTACCTCAATGCTCATGGAAGCGGTATTCACAACAGCCAAAAGATGGAAACAACTCAGTGTTCATCAGCAGATGAATACATAGGTAAAATGTGATATATACAACAAGGATATATTATTCAGTCATAAAAAGAAATGGAATTCTGATACATGCTACGACATGGATGAAACTTGAAGAAATTATGCTAAATGAAAGAAGCCAGACACGAAAAGAACACTGAATGATTCCACTTAGATGAGGTACAGAGCAGAAAACACACAGACGAAAGTAATAGAGGTTACCAGGGACTGGGAGAGGGAGGAAAGGAGAGTTATACTGTTTAATGGTTAGAGGTTTTTGTTTGGTCACACAGTACTGTAAATATACTCATGCCACTAAATTCTATGCTTAAACATGATTAAAATGATAAACTTCCATGTTTTTTTTTTTTTAAGTGAAAACATAACCCAGGGAAGGCGGAAAATTATTTGCAAATTATATTATCTAACAAGGGCTGTACAACCAGTATACGAAGTGACACTTACAACTCAACAGTTAAAAAGACAAATAATCTAAGAATAGGCAGTGGGTCTGAACAGACATTTCTCTGAAGATATGCAAATAGGCAATGAGTACATGAAAAGATGCTCAACATTATTACTCATTAGGGTAATGCAAATCAAGACCACAATGAGATACCACTTCACACCCAATAAGATAGTTAAAATAAAAAAGATAATCACAAATGTTACCATGGATGTAAAGAATCTGCCCGTATTTTCAAGACCCATTTGCAGTTTCATCTTTTAGGTTACATCTGATACATTTCTGGTTCATCCTGAGGTTCACGTGACTATCAGTTTTCCCAACACCATTTACTGAGAAGTTCTACTTTTTGTGATCACTTCTTTATCAAAATCGTATACTAGTGATTTCCATGGGTCTATTTCTAGACCTTCAATTCTATTCTGTTTCATTGGTCTGACTATACATAAGCCAGAATGAAAACGTTTTAGGACTTCATTATATACTTTATCATCTGGTGGAGCTAATCCCCCTCCTTGTTCTTCCAGTTTATCTACTTTCCATATTATTTCAGAATTATCTTGTCTAGTACTTGAGGGTGAGGGGAAAGGACAGCTACCTGAAATGTTTACACTAACTTGCAAAAAACTGATATCCTTTATGATGTTGACCTTTCTCACCAAAAAAAGGTGGGGGGGGGATATGCCCTCCTCCCATTTAACCAAATTTGGTTTCATGTCCTCAACAGTGTTTTAATGATTTCTTCATACGGGATTTTTCCACGTTTCTTGTTGTTGACACTGTAAATGAGGTATTTTCTTCTATTATATCTTCTACTGTGGGTGTATACAAAATATATGGTTTTCTACCTCACTAAATTTATAAGTCTGCAATAATTTTTCAGTTGACTCTCATGGATTTTTCAAGTATAAAATTATGTTGGTTGCAAAAGTGGGTTTTTTTGCCTGTAATGTTTTTCTTTTGTCTACTTCTGCTGGCTACTATCTCAAACATGATGTTTATCATATTAAAAAGGAATAGTGATAATGTGCTCTATGTCTTATTCCTGACCTTGGTACTTAGAAGAAAATCCCTTTATTGTTTTTCCCTTGAGGACCAGGGCCCCTCCACTAAAAAGAAAGACAACCTATACAGCATTTGAGTGATTTTAAGCATACTTGAGATATAACAAGAAGTTTGTAAATACTACTTACAATTCAGGAAAGCAGTAATACGGGGAGGAAAAAACAAGGTGTTCCACTAATGGTAATTTCTAATACTCAAGAGGCCTGGGATTTCTCTTCTAATTGCTGAGACCACAATTTCTTCCCACTGTGGTGTTTCTCCCTAGTAATTTTAATACTGCACAAATTGAGCCTTTCTCTCATGTCTGATCATTCTTCACAATTCCTTCCTTTACTTTCTGAGCTCTAATCAAAGTGGCCTTCTTGTAATTCCTAGAACTATCATGTTTTTTCTTTCCTTTAGGATCAGTTTCTCCCAAAATTCCTCCCCAAACCACTTCTCTGTTATGATAGTGAATTGCAAAGTGCTATATACTCAAGAAATGGTATCTACTGTTCTGATTCATAGGATGAAAGAGACAATTATTTTAATAACGAAGTCTTCATAAAATCTAACCTATGACAAAGTTCACATGGCCTACCTAGTAATACATACTGGACAGCAGAAGGAATCATCCATCTTTAGTAAGTCATAAAAAAGGGTAGGTATAACAAAATTTACAACAATAAATATTACACTAACCAAAAAACATCATGCACTACTGTGACAAGAATTATAAGTACTTAAAAATACAGGTTCTACAGCCAGACCAGCTGGGTTTTAATGCTGGTCCTCAGCATTTCTCAACTGTGAGAAATTGAGCATGTTACTTAAACTCTTAGGACTTGATAATCTTATCTGTTAAGTAAAAATATTAATAAAACATGCCTCAGAACCAAATGTTAAATGAGATAACCTGTGGGAACTAATTTAAAAATGAAACCCGGTACTCTTAATAGCTCAATAACTGTTAGGTATTAAAAACAGAAATGAAGAGGTTAATTAATAAATGATTATCAATATATTTACATATTGATTATAGTTACAACCATTGGCTGGGCTATATATCCTAAATGTTTAAAACATTCTTAACTTAAACAATAAATTTTGGAAAAGGGAAACAAGGCGGATTATTGAAATAAATACATGGGCTAGTAATCATATACTCAGTTATTTCCTTAAAACTTTAGGGAATTTAGAAAATATATCTTTGGCATATAGTCTTTCCAGGAGGTTAAAAAGATCATTTATCTGTCTAAGAAGAACACATATACAAGCATACCTCAGAGACACAGCAGGATTCAGTTCCAGACTACCACAATAAAGCAAATATTGTAATGACATGAGCCAAATGAATTTTTAAATTTCCCAGTGCTATATTGATACTCTATTATAGTCTATTAAGTGTGCAATAACACTGTGCCTAAAAAGAGCACATCCCTTAATTTAAAAGTATATTACTGCTAAAAAATGCTAACCATCACCTAAGCTTTCAGCAAGTTGTAATCACTCATCACCATTACAAATATAATAATGAGAAAATCTGAAATGTGACTGAAGTGAAGTAAGCAAATGCTATTTGAAAAATGGCACTAATAGACATGCATGATGCAGAGTTGCCACAAACCTTCTTTAAAAAAAAAATGCAGTATCTGTGAAGCACAGTAAAGCAAAACACAGTAAAGCAAGATATGCCTGTACTGTGCAGGAAACTATATTCTATAGGAAATAATCTGAGACTAAACTCTAACCAATGAAGTATAAATTAGGTCATTACATAAAAACTGTGAAGCTGCCACAGTAATACAAAGACATGTCAGTTAAATCAAACTGAAAACAAAAAAACCCAGAAGTCTTAATTTGACTAATGAGAAAAGTAGTTTTCCTGGGTAGCAAAGTTTTAAAAACAATCTTTCCAGTAGAATAGAATGGCTTTCTTTCCCTAGAACGGGGAAGTCAGGGAAAAACCTCAATTCTTGCCATTTTCAACTTTAGAAACTGGCAGGGATGCCTGGGTGGCTGAGCTGGTTAGGCTTACGCATCCCACTATTGCTGATTTCAGCTCAGGTCAGGAGCCTGCTTGAGGTTCTCTCCCTCCCTCAGCCTGCCCCTGCCAACTGCCACCCCTAACCCTGTGTGCACTCCCTCTCTTTAAAAAAAAAAAAAGAAAGGGGGCACCTGGGTGGCTCAGTGGGTTAAAGCCCCTGCCTTCAGCTCAGGTCATGATCTCAGGGTCCTGTGATTGAGCCCCGCATCAGGCTCTCTGCTCGGCAGGGAGCCTGCTTCCCCCTCTCTCTCTGCCTGCCTCTGTGCCTACTTGTGGTCTCTCTCTCTCTCTGTCCAATAAAAGTAAATCTTAAAAAAAAAAAGAAAGAAAGAAAGAAAGAAACATTAGCAATATTTGCCCATCTTAAAAAAATAAGTTGGGGTAATCACCTTCCCCTACAAAAGAAAATAAGGAAAACGTTCATTTCCTCTATACTTCTTTTCTTTTGTGGAGCTATGAAATTATGTATTTGCACTGCAATTTTTTAAATGGTCTAGTTTCTGTAAGATGAAACAGCAAATGACAGGTGGGGAGTTGTTTTTTGACTTACGTTTTAGACTTCTGCTTTATTAAACAGACAACACTGAAAAATAATGAATCACCACCAGTAAGAGCAACATCCCAGCAGACCCGATTCACAATTTTAAAGATTTAAGTATGAGTTGGTCTAGGAATCATATGAGAAAAATAAACGAACACTGTCCAAATTCTAAAAATAAACACCACCACACAATTATGGCCATTTCCACTCCTTATTTTTCTGTAAGTTGTGTATTATGCATCCAATGCATAGCTTGTAATAACATCTAAGCATATTAGCACTAAGTATTTGTCCCAATGATGACATGTAAGCAGTACAAAATCAAAACTAAATACCAAAAGGAAATTTAAATTAGAATCTCAAAATGTGGGGCATTTGGGTGGTGTAGCTGGGTAAGTGTCTGACTCTTGGTTTCAGCTCAGGTCATGATCCTGGGAATGAGTCCCGTGTCAGCCTCCATACTCAGCTCAGATTCCACTTGAGATTCTCTCTCCCTCTGCCCCTCCTGCTTATGCTCTCTCTCTCTCAAAAATAAATACATCTTTAAAAAAAAATCTAAAAACATAAAACAGATTTTAAACAACAGTGAGCTAAGTAAACACTATTCTGTAAACACGTTAGTATGATTTTGAACTTAATATTAACCCCCATTTTCCAGCTACCTCTTGAAAACAAGTGCTCTATAATAAAAGAGCAATAATGAAGATTACATTAAGCATATAAAGAGGTTACCAAATCAACTGACTCTACACTGAACCACGTATACTGCATTCCATAAGAAGAAAGAAACCATAATCAGCTTATTTTCTTTCTTATTTATGGCATTATCTTCATGTAAGACTGGACAAATGCTGATCAGCTTTCTTCCCTTTTTAAAAAAAATTTAACTACAGTATCAAAGGGCGAGGAACCATTCTCAAAAATATACTTTTCTTAGGACGCCTGGGTGGCTCAGTCAGTTAAGTATATGACTTTAGTCCAGGTCATTAGCCCAGGGTCCGGGAATCAAGTCCCGCATGAGGCTCCTTGCTCAGAGGGGAGTCTGCTTCTCCCTTGTCTACTGCTCTCCCTGCTTGTGCTCTCTCACTCTCTCGCTTTCTCTCTGAAATAAAATCTCTAAAGAGGACACCTGGGTGGCTCAGTCGTTAATTGTCTGCCTTTGGCTCAGGTCATGATCCCAGGGTCCTGGGATCAAGTCCCACATCGGGCTCCCCACTCTGTGGGAGGCCTACTTCTCCCTCTCCCACTCCCCCTGCTTGTGTTCCCTCTCTCCCTGTGTCAAATAAATAAATAAAATCTCAAAAAAAATCTTTAAAAAATACATACTTTTTTCATCATTAAAATCTTTTTTCCTAATTTGAGCCCTAATCAGGCTTTTTGCCCACACTTAGAACTGTCTCTTACTCTGCTGCAATAAAATGATGTGCCTTTTTATATTAACTGCAACCTACACTTTAATTTCATATACAATGCATATGAGAAATATGGCAGTGGTTCTCTGACATGGGAAAGGAACGTAACTGAACTTTTAGGCAAAAAAAACAGATATAGTGTGAGAATTAGTGAAATTTCAAGCAGCATATCTTTTCTGAGTTCAGCTGTCAATTAAATAAAGACAACAAACAAGCATCACAGTTCTAGGAACAGAGCATGAAGTAGTCCACCTCAAGTACTCTATTAATTTTTAAAGTGTTATCTTAAAAATGCAGGTGAAAAAAACACATTCCAATCTAGAACACCTGTCTAATTTTGTCTTCAAGCTTAACATTTTACTGAGCACCTGCTATGTGCCAAGCATTTGCTGGACACTCTTACACTTAAATCAACTCTATTCTTGTCAATTAAGTACATTATCCACATTTGCCAGGCTAGGAAACTTTTGCCCAAAGTCATTGTACTAATAAATCAGGCCCAGGAACAAATCCTGGTGGCACTGTGTCAAGTCCAGAAAAGCCTTATCAGCAATAAATGCATCTACCTAATGGTTTATCTCAGAGCAATCCCAAACTGTGGACCAATAATACAGCAAGTTGTATCCCAGACTTTCATCAATTCATTTAATAAGTACTAAGTGTCTGTCACTGTTTGGAAATGACAGAAGAACATGAGTGGTTGCAACCTAGGTCTTCTTGTTTTGTTTTGTTCCCCCATACACATACTATCTGGCTATCTGGTAAGTTTTTACAAAGGAATACACCTTTAAAAGCATCACCACAATCAAGAGGATGTATTTATCTAAAACCACAAAGTTTCTTGTTACTCTGTAAAATCCCTTCCTCTCACCCTTCTGTCATTCCATTCCCCCTTCCCAGGCAACCAAGTATCTGGTGTCAATCCCTATAGTTTATGTTAATTATTATTATGAGTATTTTCAAACATACACAAAAAGTAGAGAATATAAAGAGTACGCATGTACCCATCCTCAGCTTTAATAATTACCAACACTCAATTTTATCTAATTTATCCCATTACTTTTTCTTCCTTCACTTCTTAGTTTTACCAAGCAAACTTTTTACTGGAGTACAAAAGTCACAGAGAAAATAATCATAATCATAGCTCAGTGAATTTTCACAAAGTCCACTGACTCATTTAACCAGCACCCATAATCAAGAAATAGAACATTACTAGCATTTTCTAAGCACCTCATGCAGTCTCCCTGATCACTAATCTCTCAAAGATAACTACTATCTAGACTCCTAACACCAAAGATTAGTCTTCCCTTTTAATAAACTGTAATGGAAATCTTAAAGTATACAAGAAAGTACTCAGAAGATACCCTTATCATATTCTAAAAACAGATTTAATGAGAATATACCTACACAAAATATACAAATATATAAATGCAGTTTAAATGAATTTTCTCGAGGCAAACAAATCTGTGTAAATAGCAACCCACCCAAGAAACAGAATGAGAACAGAAGCATTTCTACCCCCTCTCCATCAATAACCACTATCTTGATTCCTAGTGCAAATTCACTTTGCCATGTTTATGAATTTCAAATGAATGGAGTCACAGAGTATGTATTCTTTTGTATCTGGCTTTGTATACTTAGCATTATGCTTTTAAGATTTATCCACAATATCATGTTTAGTATTCCCTCATATGAGTGTACTTGGGATTTACTGATTCAATCCTTGATGGAATTTTGGGCTATCAATAGCAATGCTGCTTTAACATTCTGTACTTGTCTCTTGGGGAATAAATGTACATTATAGAAGCATTTAAAAAAAACTAGGAGTGAAAATGACAAATTGTAGTGTTTATATATTTGCAGCCTTGGCAGATACAGTATACTAGAGATTGAACGTCCCAATTTTCATACCTGCCAGCAGTATATATGGGTTCCTAGCGATCCACATCCTTCTAAGTACTTGGTACAGTGTGCATTTTTCATTTTAGCCATTCTGGGGTGTGTTCAAATGGTATCAGATTGCAATCTTAAGTAATCTTCCTTATGGCTAATGAAACAGAGTATCCTTTCCTGTGTTTTCTAATCATCTGGATATCCTTTTTGTGTGTTAAGTGACTGCTCAAGAGTTCTCCCCACTCTTCTATTAGCTTGTCTTTTCCACGGTAGTTTAGCAGTAGATTAGTAGTTCTATACATGTCAGGCTTAGTTTTCACTTCCTTTTTTAAAAAATTGTTATGTTAGTCACCATACAGTACATCATTAGTCTCTGATGTAGTGTTCCAATGTTCACTGCTTGCTTATAACGCCCAGTGCTGCATGCAATCTGTGTCCTCCTTAATACCCACCCATCCCCCCACCCTGCTCCCTTCTAAAACTCTCCATTTGTTTCCCGGACTCCATTTGTTTTCTTTTCTTTTTTTTAAAAGATTTATTTGACAGACAGAGACACAGTGAGAGAAGGAACGCAAGCAGGGGGAGTGGGAGAGGGAGAAGCAGGCTAACCGCTGAGCAGGGAACCCGATACAGAGCTCGATCCCAGGACCCTGGGCCCATGACTTGAGCTGAAGGCAGATGCTTAACCAACTGTGCCACCCAAGCACCCCCAGTTTTCACTTTCTTAATGGAATCTTTAATGAACAGAGAGTCTTAAAATTAATGTAACTCAATCTGTCTATTTTTTCTATCATGACTAATACTTTCTATATCCCAGCTGAAAAAGGTTATAGTTGTCTTTTTTCCCCCTCTGTGATATTTTCTAGTGATAGCTTCTATTTCACTAATCTTCTCTGTCATTATCTCTATTCTTCCATTAAGCCTATGTCAGGTATAGCCTGTACATCAATTATTTTTTCAGTTCTAGAATTTCCATTTTCTTTTTTGATGGACTGCAATTTTCTGGTAAAATTCTCCACGTTTTTGCCTACTTTCTGTATCTTTTCTACGATTTTCTTAAAACTTATTAGCCACAGTTTAAAATGTAAAGTCCTGGGGTGCCTGGGTGGTTTAGTCGGTTAAGTGTCTGCCTTCAGCTCAGGTCATGATCCCAGGTTTCTGGGATCAAGTCCCACATCAAGTGCCCCGCTCAGCGATTAGCCTGCTTTCCCTCTCCCTCTGCCTGCTGCTCCCCTTTTTTGTGCTCTCTCTGTATCAAATAAATAATAAATAAAATATTTTTAAAAATAAGTGAAATTTGAAGCCCTTTTCAACTAACTCTTACTATCTCAGCCACCCAAGAGACTGTTTTTATTGTCTCTATTTTTCCTCTTAACTTTCTGTGATTCTGTCCTATTATTTGGTATGCACTGATTGCAAAACACTATGCATGAAAAACTGTAGAGGCTCTGGATGATATTAATGTCTCTTAAAGAGGGTTCACCCTTTCTTCTGAGCACTTATGTAGGGGTTGAGAACTTAAATCCTCAAATAGATTAGGCCAGTCTGAGATGGGGTTATTTTATAGCAAGCCCAAGATTCTGGCTTTTCAAAATAAGAAATGCTTCTTCTCTTCCCCATTCCCCGTCAACTATCAAAAAATGGCCAGTGACAAGCAAACTGCCTGGCTGCTTTAAAACTTAGTAGCAACTACAATACTTCTACAACAGTACTTTTAAAATTTTATATAATCTGTTCTAATAGTACCAAGTCCCCATGAATTTCATTATGGACTTTTAGATTATTCACTGTGAATGAGGATCATTGCTTACTGAGATTGTGCCATTCATTTAATACATAATGTGTTAATATCATTTTAATTGTTGCAAAGCATGAATCTGCCAAATTACATTCTATATATTAGAATAAGTACAAATAAATTACATGTTAAAAATATTTTCCAAAGGAAATTTATTTTCCCTATGCTGTAAATTAAATTCTTTTAGTGCTTCAGTCTGGTATTAAACACTGATGTGAAATTCAGTTTAACCAGTTTTTTAGATAATAGAGGTTACGTAAGAACACTAATCTTACCCAATGACTATAAAAAAGTATTCATATTATTTGAAATATATAATAAAACTTATGTTTCATATTAATAGGTAAAAAAATGGAGCCTAATATTTCTACCAAATTTTTAGTTTGGATTTCTGCATATTTCAGAAAATAACTAATATAGATTCATTATCATTTTACTTTTTATTTTATATTTACACTTAGAAATATAAATTTAATACTGTATATAAAAATGAAATTAAATCTAACATTACTTTGGAAAATACCAAGAGGTCTTTCAAGAAAACAATGATTTTTCTATTAATTGAAAAAAACAAGTTTATGGGAGAAAAAACTACATATCACATATCTGATATTAACTAAGTACATAAAGAACACTCAAAACTCGCAATAAAAATAAACAATCCAACTTTTTTAATGGGCAAAAGAATCAAAGAGATACTTAACCACCTCCAAATACATATATTTACATGCAGATGGCAAATAAGCACATAAAAAGATGCTCAACATGTTTGCTCCTTAATGAAATGCAAGTTAAAACCACAATGAGAGACAAGTACACACCTGTTAGAATGACTAAAATGAAATGTGATGATGACAAGTGCTGTCAAGGATACAGATGAAATGGAAGGCTCTTAAGTTACTATAGAAGGCAAAACGTATAGTCACTTGGGAAAAAGGTTTAGTGGCTTCTTATAAAAGCTAAGCATACACTTAACGATATGACCCACAATTCCACTTCCAGGTGGTTTCCCAAGTGAAGTGAAAGTATATTCACTAAACAGCTGGACGAAAATTCTTAAAGCAAATGTTTACAGAAGCTTCATTCATAAGCACCAAAAACTAGAAAACCACCGAACTATATTTCAATTGGAGAATGAATGAACCAACTGTGGTATATCCATACAACAGAAAAATGTTCAGAAATAAAAAAGAACGAAATACTGATACATTAACGACATGGAGGACTTTCAAATGCACTACGGTAAGTGGAAGAAGTCAGACTCAAAGGTTACCACCCATATCATTTATAGGATATTCTGAAACAGGTAAAGAATGGGAATTGGGGAGGGGTTAACCTTAGAAAGATATGGAGGAATTTTGGGGAGTGATGGGAAGTGTTCTATATCTTTTTTTTCTTTTTAGAGACCAAGAGCACAAGAGGGGGGGTGGGCAGAGGGAGAGGGAGGCAGAAAATCTTAAGCAGCCTCCACACCTAGCATGCCTAGCACGCACGGAGCCAAACATGGGGCTCGATCGTAAAACCCTGAGTTGAAAATAACAGTCAGATGCTTTAACCTACTGAGCCACCCAGGCACCCCACCCTTTTTAAGTAGGCTCCATGCCCAGTGTGGAGCCTAATGCACGACTTGAACTCATGACCCTGAGATCAAGACCTGAGCTGAGATCAAGAGTCATTTAAAGGACATTTAACCAACGAGCCAGGCAGGCACTCCCTGTTCTGTAGCTTGATTGTGGTGGTGCTTACACAAATGTATATGTTTATACATTCGTATACATAGTGGATACACTAAAAATAGTAAAGTTTATTGTATGTAAATTGTATCTTAGTTTAAAATAATTTAAAAAAGAAGTCTGAAGTCAAGAAAACATACTTCCCTTAAGATGAAAAAGGTAATGAAAATTTAAACATCTAAATGTGTATCTGTATAAAACATTAGAAAAATTCCAAGCTATTTTGCAAAATAAAATAAATCATTATTATTAGCCCATCTTCCTCCAAAAGATCAAAACTTTCCAACTCATTGATGAAAACACTGGTACTAGGAGCTAACTCTGAAGTTCTCTTTTGATTATTTTGATTTTCTCAGTGAAACAATAATCAGGCAATCAGCTGAAAGTGAGAGGGCAAGAGGAAATGTTGGAAGTTTATGAAAAGGAGAAGGTATGAACTATTCGTTTGAGAGAAAGGTAGTCAAGCTTTTTTGGTAAAAGATCAGATAGTGAATATTTTAGACTTTCAAAGTCCTATAATCTCTGTTACAACTACTCAACTCTGTTACTTGTAGGGAGAAAACAGCCACTGATATTCTGTAAAGGAATGGATATGGCTATGTTTCAATACAATTTTAATTATAATTAACAGGAAGCAGGTGAAACTGCCCCCTGGGCTGAAATATGGACCCCATCTAGATGACTGGACTAAGGAACTACGTGCTTTCCAGCAGGCATTAAGGGTCCTGCTTAACATTTAAGGTGACCCTATTTCAGCGTAGCTTTCTATTTTATTCCAGAGATTGAGGAAGTTAAATTTCCCTAAGTTGTGATTTAGCCAAGTGAGTATTATATATGAGAGAGAGAGCAAAAAGCGTTAAGTGTAAGCAAGAGAGTGGTTATGATAAATGAGGACAGAATTTAAACTGAAGAGGAAAGAGATGATGAGGAAAAGGAAATGCTAGTGAAAAGGAGGTAGAATCACTGGATTATAGGTCCTAGTTGAGACAAAAGGCTGTTAAAAACTAAGTACAAGAAGGCATCAGCAGGGGCGCCTGGGTGGCTCAGTGGGTTAAAGCCTCTGCCTTTGGCTCAGGTCATGGTCCCAGGGTCCTGGGATCGAGCCCCGCATCGGGCTCTCTGCTCCGCAGGGAGCCTGCTTCCTCCTCTCTCTCTCTCTCTGCCTGCCTCCCTGCCTACTTGTGATCTCTGTCTGTCAAATAAATAAATAAAAAATCTAAAAAAAAAAAAAAAAAGAAGGCATCAGCAGAAATGATAGGAGGCAGTGCTTGGAAAATGAGAAACAAATCAGGAAGAGATTAAGGTTTGGTAGCCACTAGCCTAAGGTATGACCAAGCGTGAAGCAGAATGAATGACAAGATCATCAACAAAGCAGAAGTCTAAGAGCTGAGAGTAGGACATTCAAAGAATAAATTTTGACAGTAGTCAGCAAACTTGTCTATAAAGAGCAAAAAAGAGCCAGACAGTAAATATATTAAGCTTTGTGGGTAAAGAGGTAATATCAAGGATATTGCATATATGCTTATATACCAAAAGAGAAAAAAACTTTCACATATTCTTACTGATAATATTCAACACATCGTGATGGTAATAATGATAATAACAGAATATAACTTTGGCCACACAGATATACTAATGATAAGACTGGAATTATTCTTTATGGGAGGACATAGCATATCACTGAATTGGGGTTCAAAGTTAGTGTTCCCTAACATCAAAGTTGATTACAAATGTTTATCTGCTAATGCTGATCTGTAATGAGATTTTACATATTCTTTAAAACTGTTTTGTCACAAAAATTCTGACATTAATCCAGAAAAATATAATTTTAATTAAAGTGTCATTCATCACTTGGAAGGCATTTATAGAATTCTATTAGATTCTTTTCTTGATATTTGCCTTTTGCATGCCATTACACTGCAGATTAATTACTTCCTACTGAAGAGAAGGTAGAATTATGGTTTAATGGTGGCGAAATATGAAAATTTCTTTTGCACTGACATCAAGGTCTAAAATCTGATGAAAATACAGTTCAAGGTTGGAAAACGTTATCTACCCCATATGTGTGTGGGAATGGAGATTTTGCTTCTTGTAACTTTTAACAAATAGCAAGTGTATAAAGCAGTATTTTGTGATTCAACATTAGCAGCTGTCAAAACAACTTTACAATATAAGTTTAACTATAAGCATTGCTTTCCCCTCATAGTATTAGGTTTAATTAACTAAGAAACATTTTCAAATCTTCAGTAAAAGCTTATTTCCAAAGCCATTTTCCAGTGTTTTATAAAATAGTGGTTGAGGGCGCCTGGGTGGCTCAGTGGGTTAAGCCGCTGCCTTCGGCTCAGGTCGTAATCTCAGGGTCCTGGGATCGAGTCCCGCATCCAGCTCTCTGCTCGGCAGGGAGCCTGCTTCCCTCTCTCTCTCTCTCTCTCTCTCTCTCTGCCTGCCTCTCTGTTTACTTGTGATCTCTCTCTGTCAAATAAATAAATAAAATCTTAAAAAAAATAAAAAAAAATAAAAAAAATAATAAATAAAATAGTGGTTGACAGTAGTTCTTCTCCTTCTGAAAAACTCCCAATGAAACTTGGCCAATTCTAACATATTAAACCGCTGTGTAGTCGGTAAGTCAGGATATTCACTTCTGTATCAGACAAAAATTCATGGGAGCAATAATGGTTAAATCTATTAGACCAAACAGATTACTGCTGACACTACTGGTTCATGGACACATAATAAATTCAAATGTTTTCCACAAAGTACTGCTCATGTAATACAATGAATAGCCCATAAACTTTAAATGTTTTACATTTTCTCAAGCTTTGTAAATTAGTCCAACTGAACACTTTCAGCTCTACACATACTTCTCCCACCATCAGCTGTTAACACATCTTAGTGGAGTCCACTTTGGATTACATACTGAAATAACGTTTTCTCATGCATTCTTTTTAAGGAAATAAAACTATCTTTATTGAGATTTAATTCACATACCATGCAATTCAACCATTTAAAGTGTATTACTCCATTTTGAAAATATTCTTGCCTATAGTTGTTCCACAAAGGCTAATTCTTCAGTCACTTGAAACCTGGCATTGTCTCCTTGAATAAATAACAACTGGGTAGTATTGGTAACATCTGTCAACTCATCAAGAGCCAAGGAAACCATATGAAATTACTTGCCTTGTTTTTTGACTACTGATGTTGCTCCATGTAGGATTTCATTTGAAAACCAGGGTACCATAATAAAAGTTAAAAAACCATTAGCCTTTACTACTTTCACTGTTAGTTGCTGCCATTTAAACTATTAAATTTCATCTATCCTTATTCTTCCTTAAAATATACTTCATAGCCATTTCATTCAATTTCTAGTCTTAATGCCTTGTTCAAAAGTTCAGCCCTCATTACTTTGCCAGAAGATGATAGTGGTATTCCTAAGAAATCTCATTATAAAAGCAATTGTTGCAATGAGAGAGGAAAAAAAGAAAGACTGGGATTAGTTTCAGCAGTTACTTCCCTACAGGGGAAAAGAAACTTTAATAGCTAATTAATTAATCTAAAACCCGAACACTGCTAAGCAAATAAATTCAGACTGTTAAAAGAAGCAGCAGCTTCAACTTTCAATTCAGCGTTTTAATGCTTTAATGTAAACTTGGTTTATACACAATATTCAGGCACATATTTACCATTCAAGAACTGTCATCCGAAATGTGAAAGCGATGTAAATGTAACAGCTTGGAAATACAAAATATCACATGCAATACATGGGAAGAAATGACCAAAAATCCTATTGTTCTGCTAAAATAGTCTGTTACCATTGTCTATTTCTTGGCTACAATCTTACTCTTTTTAATATCATAAAAAACCTATATAACACCAGTTAGCCGCTGAGCAAATTCTCCTTCTAAATAATAATCTAGAAGTCTCAATGATTAAGCAGAACATCAAAAAATGTTTTCAGTAGGTAACTTCTACCCCCACTTCCTGTAACAATCATTCTCTTCTCCATCCCTGCTTAACATCTCATCTCCTTAATAAAAGCCCCTCAAATGTCTCCTGCCTAATCCCTAATTTTTTATGCCCATGCCTTCTGCATAAGGAAAACCTTTGTATTTTTCACTGAATCCTAACATTTTAAATTAATACCTTTCAGTTCCAGGTTCCCATGAGCCCATCCTCTATTTCCTCCCAAATCTCACATTAGAAAAATAAAACGTCTCAACAGGCAGATTTTTCTGCAGAGATAAAAGTTAGACCTCAAACTCCAGAGTCAACACTAATCAGACTCCATGCCCCTCCCCTCTATCCAATGATAATAGAACTAAAAGGTGAGGTAGACAAGAACATACCTAACTGAATTTTAAGGATGAAGACAGTTCTTCCATTATATAAGCATAACAGGCCTATATATAGAATACTATGTAGCTTCAAACAACAGCAATATGAACTGCTCTTTTTGTGCTGGTATTCATTTTATTTTTCACAACTGTATTTGTCTTTTTAAATTTTAAGTAATTAATCTGGGGCACCTGGGTGGCTCAGTCCATTAAGCGTCTGCCCTCAGCTCAGGTCATGATCCCAGGGTCCTGGGACTGAACCCCACATCGGGCTCCCAGAGCAGAGTCTGCTTTCTCCCTCTCCTTCCATCCCTCTCCCCACCTGCTTGCTCACACCCTCTCTCTCAAATAAATAAAATCTTTTAAGAAAAAAATCTAGAGTGCCTGGGTGGCTCAGTTGGTTGGGCAACTGCCTTTGGCTCAGGTCATGATCCTGGAGTCCTGGGATCGAGTCCTGCATCAGGCTCCCTGCTCTGCTCAATGAGGACTCTGCTTCTCCCTCTGACCCTCCCCCGTCTCGTGCTCTCTTTCTCTCTCATTCTCTCTCTCAAATAAATAAATAAAATCTTTTTAAAAAAACTATAATCAAGTTAATTCCCCAAGGTAATTAAGAGTTAACTGAATATATTTTCTAGAATAATTAAAAATGTGCACTGAAAGTTCTTGCTTAGCAATTATTCTTTATGTGCTCTTAGAAAGTCAAAATCAAAACAGATAATGAAATGTAGGTAAGGAAGAATCAGTTAAGTTCTGTAAAGAATTTACAGAAAAAAAAATTACAGACAGATGAAAATAGATGGGGGAGGGGGAATCAATAAACTTCTAGTTAATTTGTCTATCAACTTCTTTACACAGCTGTGAGGAAGAGACAATAGCGAGTCCTATAAGAAATAAAGAGTAGCAAGTACTTCCATCAATAATCAGTAGCACAAACAGCATAAAAGCAGCAAAGGAGATGAAACTGGAGAGAAATAACTACATTAGGATGTCAATCCTATCACAGTTGCTTAACAGTATCATGAAGTTAGACTCTCCAAAAGATCTACAGAAGAGTCAAGTTATAAAATATGTAGAAGCAGTTACTATTATTGTGGCTGCTTTCAAAGAACGTCAAAACACTTCCATAAAATTCAAATCAGAATTGAAAATGATTACATTTAAGAATTTTTGAAGAACAGAAACTCTTCAGAGATAACAACTAAGGATCTTCAAAGTATTCAGAAAAATAAGAATGAATGAACTTGATAAGTAAATTTAGATTGCCTTAAATATTCTAAATCCTATTTCTTCATCCTGTGTCCCAGACAGTACATTTTGTCAGTCACTCTTCCACCAAAGGCACAAATAAATATATGAATTCTGAAACTATGTGTCATTCAAAGTCTGTCAAATGAAAAACTTATTAACAACAAAAAAATTTAGTCAGCCAGTCCAGACATCTGAAAACTTAATGAATTCAAGATGTGAAAGGCATAAGTGTTGGTCATCCACTCAACTGGGTTCTGGAATAATAAGCAGTTGTCATCAAAAAGACAGCTTCAAATATTGGAGCATCTTTAAGGTCTCCACGTGCTTGAATTCAAGGAAGTAATTGGGTATTTTTCCAAAAGAACTTGTAAAAAACCCCAAAGCATCAGATCTAGATTCAACTGTCTTAATGCTTTATCTTCTGTCAAGTGTGAAATAATTGGGGGTACAAGGGGTTAGGGAAAAACTCACATTAAAGGAAGACAAACTAACAAGTGAAAAAGTAACTTGCCTTGTTCTAGACAAACCACATTTTCTAAACTAACTGAAAATGATTTAAAAACAAACAAACAAACAAACAAACAAAACTGAGAAACTGCTCCCAGAAGTAACTTTAAAAAATTCAGGAAATGCTATGTGTTAACTCAAATGCGGGGAGTCCCTTTTCGGCTCTTTTCCTGAAAATTAGTGCATCCTATACCATTCAAAAATGAAGAGGATCTAAAGTCCAAAAAACATTAACTTTGTTTTACTCTAATACTCAGTGGTTTCCAAGTTTTGCCTACTTCTCACAAACTGGTCAAAACTGAAGCAATATTACATTTCTTGAAGCTTAACGGTGTTGCTTTGTTTAAAAAAAACTTTTATTAATATCTGAAAGTAAACTTGATTAATAAACTTGCTATTTTCTGAATTATTCTTCATATTAATTATAGTTAACAAAAAGGAAACACATTCATCGAACTTCCAGTTTTCTTCACAAACCAGTAATATTCTTCCAATATGGCATTTAAGTGCCCTGATATTTTATAATGCTTACTGGATTATAAATAAATGGCACTTCTTAACTTGGCATCAAAATCTGATAATACGATTCTAAAATCAAGCTTTCTAGTCTTATCTCCTCATCTCCACTCGACCCCCCCACCCCCACCTTTTCTGCTCTACTCAGAATGGTCATTTACACATTGTCCATCTTGCCTCCGTTTACTCCTTATCAGGTGAAATCTGCTCTTACTCCTACAACCATAGACTTCATTTCAGGCAGGCATACCCAATTACCTGCAAGCTCTAAGCCCAAGTCCGGGAGAAGTTCTGCTCTTCCCTCAACAAAATAAAACCTCCATGTTTGAAACCAAAAGTTTTGGGGTGCCTGGGTAGCTCAGTCAATCACCCAACTCCTGATCTTAGGGTCCTGAGATCAAGCCTTGCAATTGGGACACAGGCTGGGCATGAAGCCTGCTTAAGATTCTCTCTCTGCCTCTGCCCCTCTCTTCCACCCTCTCTCTCCCTCTCTTCAAACAAACAAACAAACAAACAAACAAAAAGTTTTGTCGACTCTAAATTTTCTTGGTGCTGATCTACCCTTTCAATAGCATACTGGTTAGGGCATGAGATCTTCGAAGACCTGGACTGTGTCATTAACCAGATGCACACATTGGGGCAAGTACTTAATCATTTTGACCTTTAGTTTCCTTATCTGTAAAAAAAAAAAAAAAGAAGAAGAAGAAATAACAGTCCCCTCTCCTCACAGGACTACTGTAAGGATAACGTGAGATAACTTATATACTGTGTTTAATTCAGTGGTTGGCACCAAAAAGGTACTCAAATTTATTTGACAGTATCATTACATTGATGAAACTGAATTCTTAGGAATTTCTAGCTTTTTAACTAACTTCAAAGTATATGCCTCCTTCTGGTTTTTTTAACTTAGCATATGTGACACACTGCTTGTTATCCTGTTATCCAGCATCTGCAATGGTCCTGATACCTGTCAGATTTTTAACTAGCTACTCTCTCTGGGTTGCTGAATTCATCAGCTGCATATCTGCTTACTTATCCTTGCCCAAACATTCCCAACTTCAGTACACCCCCAATTTTTCTCCTGGTCCTGGCTTCATCATGCTTCTGTTCTACCACTTATACTTCCATGATGACACTTAACCGCCATGTAACACAGGGACTACAAAGTCTAAACCGAACCTCACAGGACCGTTTAAGTTCTACGTCTTCCATGAGGCCACCAATCTGAATCCTCACTGATCTATTCCAACTGGACACCTAAGCACAGGTTGTCTGTACTATTGTACAGAATGTGTCCAATTGTGAGTCATGTCACTCACATGTTCTTCATTCAACAATGATACATATGTAAGAATGAATCCACTTCAAGAAATTCCCAATTTGTTAAACTAGAGACTTGTCAAAACAAACGATAGGGGCGCCTGGGAGGCTCAGTCAGTTAAGCATCTGCCTTTGCTCAGGTCATGATTCCAGAGTCCTGGGACGGAGGCCCATGTCAGGCCCTATGCTCAGCGGGGAGTCTGCTTCTTTCTCTCCCACTCCCCCTGCTTTTGCTCACTCTCTCTGTCAAATAAATAAATAAAATCTTGGGCGCCTGGGTGGCTCAGTGGGTTAAAGCCTCTGCCTTCGGCTCAGGTCATGATCCCAGGGTCCTGGGATCGAGCCCAGCATCCGGCTCTCTGCTCAGCAGGAAGCCTGCTTCCCTTCCTCTGTCTGCCTGCCTCTCTGCCTACCTGTGACCTCTGTCTGTCAAATAAATACATAAAATCTTTAAATAAATAAATAAATAAAATCTTTAAAAAAAAAAAAAAAGATAAACTTTTTTTTAACTACAGACACTAAGAACTACCAAAAAACTTTCATATGGATTTCAGGAGAAGGGGTACTCAAGTACACAAAATATATACACAACTGAAAACCAGGCAACTTTCCTTATACCCTCTGGTTCTCTGTATTTCAGTACTAATGCATAATGTCAGTTATGTGTGTGTGTGTGTGTGTGTGTGTGTGTGTGTTTACATGTACAGGTGAGGGTGTATGATTTCTTCTACATCTTTACTGAGATACTTTGTTAAACAGTGTTAGGCTTTTATATGTATTTTATATGTAATCAAATCATTTCACGTGAATTACCAACAGATTTGCAGAGGAAAAAATAATGTGGTTTCTGAATGCTTTGTTAAACCAGAGAATGTCAGTCACAGCAATCTGTAGTTCCCTGGTTAATCTTTCCTGGCAAGGTCTGGCCATGCCAGCGCTAGCCAGCCTCAGCAATCAGAATGCCAGCAGTTCCTGGTGCAGGCGACATGCTCCGCAGCAGGAACAGTATTCAGTCCCTTCCTCTCCATAAATAAGATACACTCTAACTAGGTCTGGAACATTTTCTTTCATAAAGACCTATTAGGGGCGCCTGGGTGGCTCAGTGGGTTAAGCTGCTGCCTTCGGCTCGGGTTATGATCTCGGGGTCCTGGGATCGAGTCCCGCGTCGGGCTC
>NW_019154123.1:27058037-27246251 GCF_002288905.1 Enhydra lutris kenyoni
AAAAAAAAAAAAAAGACCTATTAAAGCTCATAAACTACAGATTCAAATAACGAGAGGAAAACTGTTAGATTTTATTCATAACTGAACTACAACGAAGGAAATACAGTATTGAGCTAACTTAGTCATGGGTGAATCAACATTCTTAACTCCACCCCACTAGCCCAACTGGTTTAAAAAAAAAAAAAAAAAGCTACTGTTCAGCTTTTTTAACATGGTTGTGAATAAAAGTCACAGTCAAGAGGAAAAGAAGATCAACATGTTTTCAGGGGTCAAGTGCTAACTTGGGCAACAGGTTTTCCAGTGTTTCTTCTTGTATTTGTATATACACAATTGTATGCATTAAGATAGTTCTTTTTTTTTTTTTAAGATTTTATTTATTTATTTGACAGAGAGAGATCACAAGCAGGCAGAGAGAGAGGAGGAAGCAGGCTCCCTGCTGAGCAGAGAGCCCGATGCGGGGTTCGATCCCAGGACCCTGAGATCATGACCTGAGCCGAAGGCAGCGGCTTAACCCACTGAGCCACCCAGGCGCCCCGCATTAAGATAGTTCTTAAGAGGGGCACCTGGGTGGCTCAGTGGGTTAAAAAGCCTCTGCCTTTGGCTCAGGCCATGATCCCGGAGTCCTGGGCTCTTTGCTCAGCAGGGAACCTGCTTCTCTTCCTCTCTCCCTCCCTCTCTCTCTGCCTGCCTCTCTGCCTAATTGTGATCTCTGTCCATCAAATAAATAAATAAAAAATCTTTAAAAAACAAAACAAAAAAAAAGATAGTTCTTAAGACAGTTCTTAAGGCTTCAGTAGCCTTTTAAAAAAAAGGGGGGGTTGGGGGCAGAAACTAATGAATATAGATTAACTCTGAATGATTTCGTTTATTTTCAAAATACTTTTTATTTTGGGGAGCAAGATCTTTCTATAAAATCTTACCTATATACAAAAAATGATTCATAACATTTTTACTACTAAAACAAAAAATTGTGAAAACTGCCACACTATAAAATACAATCATAATTTGCTAAAACAGAATATCGAGAGAGGTAGTCTGTGGCTTACTATTCACAGGAATTTAGAGAACTAATAAAAAATTAAAATAAAATATTGAAAATTGTATTTCTTTACTTCTCAAACCCAAACCTTCTCTCCCATGGCAGTAAGACTGGTACTTTCTTAAAGTAAAATGGTGACAAAGTGACTAGAAAAGAACACAACCGGGTGTACGTCATTCTAACATGTAGCCTATACATGCATTTGAATATGCAAAGGAAGAAGCACCTTAGATAAAATAAAAAACACCTGATCACATCATAAAACTGCCACTGACAATGAATGTTTGTTTAACCTTGGTATGTACCTGACCCTAAACAAAATGATCAAATAGATTTTTATCTTCAACCTTGGCTTCAAGTCTTCACCTTCTCTCCCATATCCCCAAACATACCATAAGTAAGAGATCTATAATACATTCACAAAAAGATAAAATTTCCCATAATTGCCAAAAACAGCAGTCCCAAGAATATCTGTCCTTTTCAGTGCCTTAGGCTAAAGAAATAAAGCTTTAACCAGAATTTCAGGGATCAGCCTCTGAATGAAAAAGTACTCTCCCTTAAAGTGACATTTTATAGGCTAAGCCAAATCTTGGAAACATAATTAAGTGATAACCTTGTCCAGGCTGAGTTTTAAAATTTTCTATTTGAAAACCAAATCAGACTAGGTTCTTGGTTTTTAAGTCACAGATTTCTTGATTGGTGGCAAAAGTAGCCAAGCAGGTAATGATTTTTAATCACGTTGCAAATGGAGGAGAGTACAGGCTTAAGTGTTGGGGAGACTGGAGGAGACAGTATAGTAAGACCTAAAACAATGAGGGAGGTTGTAAGGAAAGTGGGGCCTGTAAGAACTAGCAGTTCTCACAGACAGGACCTTTGAGGATGGGTTCGTAAGTGACTCATTATGAGGATGGGTTCATAAGTGACTCATTACCTTCTTGACAATTTAAAAATGGATAAACATACGCAAAGTCTCTTTTACAGCCCTAACTATTGTGATGCATTCTTCTAAACTAAGAACCTACAGAGAGAAAGCCATGACATGGGCAAACGTTAGAACACTACCCACCCCTCCAAAAATGAAAGCCATTTAAAATGTGGAAAGAACAGTAAGGGACAGAGTAATAAACGGTGGAGAACATATATTCGGTTCCAAATACATACTCCCCTTGGTTACAAGACAAAAATACACTACTGTCTTCACAAAGAGTCCACAGAAGGAACCAAGAAAATGAAGAAGGATAATCAATTTCCTTTATATCAGTTCCACCTGGGGCACTGAGGTGGTATGAGCAGTGTAGCAAAACTGAGCCTCTCTTCGAAAGAATTTTTCTCTGTTAAGGAACCACAGTGACTGTTTTGCCCTGGTTCCTCTCAATTTCTTTTCTTCTAAGTGTATTCTCCATATCATGAGAACATCAACCTACCAGCCTTTCCCTCCATCCCTTTTACATATTGCTAAACCCAATTATGGTTTAGTGGCATAGCAAGAAAAACTCAAAAAGGCCAAAAGAACTCATGCTTCTAGTCCCATTCTGCAGTTAATGATTTCACATGTGTATCTGGACTCACAGACTTAGGCTGGAATCTCAATTAGCTCCATCATATATATGCGAGATTATATATAAATTTAGAAAAGTTTCTCAACTTTTTGTGTGCTTATTATTTCTCTATCTAAAAAGTGGGAATAGTAATGGCCCCTCTCTTTCAAGATTAATGTAAGAACTAAATGAGATATTTACTAAATATCTAGCACAATATCTGGTCTTATTAAATTCTAACTATTAACTACTAATTATAACCTGTTTAAAGTCCAAGGACCCCCTTGGCCTAGCACAGTTGTTTTTCCAGTAAGATTACAGATTTGTGACCAGCACATTAAAAAAGAATTTATTAGAACAACAGAAAATACAGAGTGCAATTAAGGGGAAGTACTGTTTCAAAAATCTTTTTTGTCAGATACACACACACACACACACACTCTCTCTCTCTCCTTCTCTCACTCACACACACATGCTGTCTTTCTCTCAACTAAGCCTCCTGCAGTTTCCCTGTGTTGCCTTCCCTATGTAACCTTCAATAGCTAACACAGCTGGTTCTTGCTCAAGGGCACAAGAGCATGTTCTGTAAAACTCTACAACATTTATCAGGCTGTGCTTGTTTCTGTGTACGTCCCTCCCATTAGAATATAAATTCCAAGGAAACTTCTTTACCTCTGTATTGTTGACACCTGAAAAATACTGAAGGCTCAGTAATATTTTTTTTAATAAGTAAATCATCAAAATCTAATAGGTATTAAAAACATACAAAAATTTTTAACCACTTAATCATTATCTGATCAGGTTTTATTACTGTATAGAAATATAAATTTAGCTGTAGGTCTCCTAAAATCAATAAAGTTGTTCTCTCTCCCAAAGTGCCTATTACACTCTCTTCCATCTGGAAGTGATGATACATGTTTACTTAAGAAACTGAAATGGCTGTTGTGCATAACAATCTTTGAAAAGTACAACTTTAGCGCACACAGATGTGCCGCACAGTTGAAGTTGTATTTAAGGAGACCAGCCACATCCGTGCTTCTTTGGTAGATGCAAAGAAAGGCATATTACCAGGCAGCAGCTGCTTCTTTTATATGGCAAACTGTCTAGGATCCCCTTTCACGTGCACTGCAGGTACTATGAGAACACATCTAAATAACACTGGGCAGGTTCCTGCTTCGGTACTTAATATAGAAAAATACGAAGAACTTTCATATTTTCAGTATCACCACCATTCTCAATTCTACTTAAATGTAAGAATCAAAGTGATACAAATACACCAACTCTTTTTATTCCATCACAAAAGGCAAAAGACTAGAAATAAGTTCTAAAGAAATTCTCTTCACCATGCTTACGGATATCAAAGTCAAAAGCTGAAAGTCTACTAAATCAAGGTTACATATAACACTTGATTTTACACTTGTCAAAAAATAAAATAAAAGCAAATAACTGTTTGCTCTAAAAAGAGACTTAACTTTTTAAGGTATGGGTTCCGTTAAAGTGATCTTCCAAAATACTTGTTTCTGAATAATTAACAACTTAACTGAAAAACCGGAAGTCTCCGATTCATCAGGATTACAACTCTCTTAACACAGCAAGCTACATACATGACACAGTAAGGGAACGAAGAGCGGCGTCTGTGTCTTGGGGCTCAGGCACCACTTTGCTTCCTCCCCAGACTGATGAGTAAGAATGATCATTGTACCTAACCCTGAACTTGTTAAACATCTTAGGAAACAGCTATTTCACAAAAATCTCCTTTTGCCATTTCAAATACATTTTAAGTTATTTTATTATGAAACTCTATTTCAAAGTAATTTATTGGGCTTGGACATTAAAGCCAAGTCTTAACAGTTAAGACTGATTTATTCCAAGAAAAAATATGAGCTTTGATACATACTTTTAAGAAACAAAACTGATTAACAGTGGCAACAAGTTCCTGCTACTTGTTAAAAATTCTTCCCTATATTTGGAATGGTAATTTTAACAACCCTAGGAAGAGGGCAACACTCACCAGTGTGAATCTTCTCATGTCTCTGGAGCAGGTACTTCTGTATGAAACGCATGTCACATTGACTACATTGAAATGGTTTTTCGCCTTAAAATAATTTCACATCCACAAATTAGTTACTGGATAAAACACAGTTTATAGTTACTATTTCTGAGGAAAGATAAATCTTAGAAGCCCAAATTCTGGAAAATTCCAAATTATCCACACAATATATTTATACTGTTCATTAATCTAAAAGAATTTTACTTCCTCAATTTCCCCCCACAATTATAAAATGCACATTCTCACAATCACACAAAGATGAGATCAAATCCACTCTATATCCGAAAGAAAGAAAGAAAGAAGGAAGGAAGGAAGGGAGGGAGGAAAGAAGAATGGAAGGAAAGAAGGAAGAAAACAATTTAAAACGATTTAAAAATCAGAAAGCTAAAAAGGACCCTTGGTTATCTACTGTGTCTTAAACAGCTCCTCTCTCCTTTTATCTGAAAGAAGATCCACCCACCTTGGTCTCCATGGCTAACTATCCCTTTATGCCCTTTCAATTATTTTCTCCAGAACCTTCAGAACTTTCAAACATCTTCCCCCTGACCTTCCCACCCCACCCCCAATCTGACCTCTTTAATCATTCCCCCTTCTCTGCTGGAACCTTTCCTTCTAAGTATTCTTGAAGTCTGCTCTATGCAAACAATCTTTCCAGAAATCCTGAAACATTCCCACCTTATTACTTTCTCTCCTTCCTTTTCAACCATACCTTAAGAGTAGTTAACCTCATGTCTCAAATTCTCCACAACCCACTTGTGCTTTAACCCTTACATTCTGCTTTCTTAGAAACTACTTGTGATCTCTTTGCTATTTATTTCAATGGTTTCTTCTCAGTTTTCTATCCCTCTCTATCCTCTCTGAAGATTGTACCATTGCTGATCATATCCTCCCTGGAACTCTTTTTTTAGCTTCTGGGACACTCTATTTCCTACTTCATTAAACCTACCCTACCACTCTATCTTCCCCACCCCACACCCTTTAATTTAACCTACGTGTCTAGTCTGTTTCCCCAAGGATCTGTGATTAGTCTTTAGGTCTGCTCTCTGCAATGTCATGTTATTATCATTTTTTAATATTTGAAACTATTTCATAAATCCATATTTCAAACTCTATCTGGATGTCTTGCAGAGGAAAATAAATGTTGATAGGCTTTTAATAATACATTCTTTAACTGTTTCTCTAGCTGAAAAGAACACATGAAGCCAGATAAGTGTCCAATTAAGACTAACTAATTTTATACATCCCTGCTCATTGTTTTCTCATTTAAAGTTCTTCCCTGGTTTCCTTCTGACATTCTGGCCTATGGAAATCTCTGATTTAAAATACAAGGTTAGCTACAGTCATAGAAATAGATGACATTCACACGAGGTGAAAATAGCAACAATAACCTTACTGGCCACAAGTCCATTTTAATTGAAGAAATACCTGTATGAATGAAGACATGTCTCTGTAAGTGATAGTTCGTTCTAAAGGCAGCATTGCAGTGCTCACAAACGTGAGATTTAGGGGTTTTCAAACCAAGTGATCCATCCTCATTTATTGTAAGGATCTAGTTTAAAAAAAAAAAGGCAAAAATGAAGTTTTAAAAACATAATACTAACTTACAAAAAAGGCAATGCCTTTTAATGCAAACAATCATCACCAGAAATTATGAAAAGTTTTTTCCTCATTTTGAAAAGGCTGTAAGAATAAGGTTATCATTAACTGTAGGAAAGTACAAGGTGACTCAGAATGGTAAAAATCACTAATAAAACCTCAGAAGCTGGTAAGAAGATCTCAGCACTCTATCCCCTCCTCTCCAAAGGTGATGTCTAACAGAGTCCCTAAGTGTTCTCTGCTGGGGTGAGTATAACTTTACTTTCAATTTCAAATTCTCACATATGCAAGATGAAAGTTTTATGTTTTAGACAGACATGGCTTAAGTATCAATCAGTATAGGACTGGTTAAATCCTGGAAAATGAATGCAACTTAATATTATGTAGTTGTAAAATAAAACGAGAAAGCTATAGACCTATATGGAAAAAGCCCAAGGATTTATTAAGTAAAAAATCCAAGGTTTAAATGCAGTACATAATTTTGCAAATTTTTTTATATAAGAAAGTACATACCAAGATACATATTTATTTGTATATGCATAAAAACTATTTAAGAAAGATACACATGAAACACATATAGCGAGTTGTGATGGCTGGGGAACTGGGCAGAAGGGAGATAAAGTGGGAGGGGGACTCCACATTGTTTATATTTTAAAATATACTTATATATTTTAAATACTCTTCTTAATTACATAAATGCTTACCTATTACATTTTCTTTCTTTTTGCTGAAGAAGAGAAAAAGCAATCTAAGTTTTTAAGTCATTTAGCATAGAATTTGGAGTCTGGTTCACTCTAGGACCTCTAAGGTTACTTATTCTAGGGTTATTAAACCATCGTTGAACATATTCCTAAAAACATTTATTGGATAAATAAATCAAGAGTGGGTATGGGGAAGGAAGACAGGTGACAAAGAAATCATATCGTCCTGGGCTTCCTGAGGTTGAGGATATTATGGGCCTGGTCTGGACAGTGCCAGAGAGAGAAGCTCATCTTTGGGCTTCATGTATTCCAACTTATCAACCATTTGTTCCACATGCAACATTAAACTGTTTCTCTCATTAGACACATGGCAGAGTAAAAATAATAAATGATCTTTTTTTTTTTTCATTATTGGGGAGATTAGAAATGACATGGCAGAAGATGATGTGAAGATAAGAAGCAAAGAGAAAGCCAGTAGGAAATCAGATCACTAGAGCATGGCAAGTAAGAGGGAAACAATACTGGAGGTAGCATACAGTGTAGGAGCTATGAAACCGCATCCCACACAGGGCAGAAAAATCTAGGAAACATCTTGGGAAATATAAGGGCCTGTGAAACTGATTAGGGCTTGTAAACACACAGCAACAACCCCTTTCTCAAACCTAGAAAACAGGAGAGGTAAGGGGGAAAAGGCTTTAGTTTTTAAAACATTCTTTTACTTTAAATTCTGGAAGACAACTCAGCCGGTACTGTATGTAAATCAATGGTAATTATTATGCAAATTATACAGGATATGTGGGTTCTGGGCAAACTGCCAATGCGGTCAACAATGCTTCAAAGTCTATGCACCAGAGTCATACAGAGAAACATTTGGCACAAGAAAGGAAGTGGGTGTCACAGCTTCCTGATGAGAGTCAGTGAGAATAGAAAGTTTCATCTCTGGCCAGTCCCTCTAAATGTTTTGACCCCTCCAAGTCACAAAATAACATGCAAGTTAACACTATGCAAAGCAAAACAAAAACGACAAAATCTTTTCTAGGAAGATTCAAAATATTTCTATCATAAAACAAGTAACAAAAAGATGTTAAAAATTTTATATAAAACAGAACTAAAAACAAGATAGCCCCAGGTATTTTTTTCACACATATGTAACAAATAAGATCCAGTGCCAAACACATGGCAACTCAACAGCTTCCCGTGGCATAGCAACTGCAGGGGGTGGGGGTCCTCTGCGAGGAACGAATCCGGCCCAAGTTACTGACGGGGAAACGGATGTGATCCCTGACTGTACAAAGCCCTCTTATGAAGAGTTAAGGAGTTCTAGGTCATTGTTTTCTGGCACTGAAGGTAATGCTGCCTTTCACTGTGGATTCAAGCTTTAATTCAAGGTGGATTTTATGGATGAAACAGCATTAACACTGGTTTGTGAATAAGACGACTGAAAAATCTAGCACATTTATAAGTTCAAAGACAGAAAAATCAAATTCTTAGACATTTTACTATTTCTCTCTCTCTCTTTTTTGGGGGGCAGAATAGCAAACATATTTGTATAAAGGACACTAAGTAAAATCCATCTTGCTTCAGAACAGCAAGTGGCTCTTCCAATCTATAATCTCTTTTAAATATACCCACGTGATTCTGCCAGTTATACCACTATAACCCCAGTGCCCAAAATGGTATCTAAAACATAGTGAGACTCTATAAATTTCTAACATGGCTGTCTGCTACCCATACCAAACATCCTCATGGCTCACCACTTTATTCTTTTTCAAAATTTTTGCCAAAAGTGGTATCTTTCAATTTTTCGAAGTTATTAGTGCCACAGTGACATGGCTATGCAAAGAACAAAGGCCCTTAGTGGAAAAGAAATGGCACATTACTATAAGCAAAATTTTCTTCCTTGGTATAGATATGGCTTCTGTTCTTGTTCACACCCTTTCAAGATCCTTTGGTGGAATGTGATTTACCAATTAAATGTGTCTGCCTTAGAGATTAGCAGTCTCACTTGCTACTATAACTTGACTGTAAAATATTTTTGCTTTTCTTTTCCCCCTCAATTTATGAACACTATTACAACTAAAGATTTTAAATTTCAAGGTTTAAATCTTAAGATGCCTGCTATATTACCTGCACATGATTTATCTTGCTTCTTGTCATTCCTACTCTTGGAGAAATTTGGTATATTATAAAGACCAAGAAATTGGGCTTTATCAAGAGTGGAGAAGTTAATAGTAGTCTAAATAATACTTAACATACTTGATTTTCTTATCTGTTTATAAATTCAAAACAGAATTTTCCAGTAAAAAAATTTCAAAACCAAATGGAATGCCTCAATTAATCTGCTTTCTTAATCTCACGGGCCATTAGATATATTTTTTGATCTGACCCAAATCTGTTCCCAGCTAGCTACTATATATAATAGTTATCTTAAATAATACATCAATTTTCATCAGGCACTAACAAAGCTCTATTAAATTTAGAGATTTTTCACTCCTCAAGGGTCACTGCCACTGAACAACCTAATACCCTTCAGGGAGGAAAAGTTTTGCTGTCTTAAAAGGCAGAAATTATCTTCTCCATTCTGTTATGTACTATTAAAATTATTAAAGTATACTTTGAGGTAATGGTTACAGGTTTTATCATATATACCTAAATCAACCTAAATCATCTTCTACACCACCAAAACCCAAAAGACAATGTAGAGGAGAGAGTTTAACTTTCTCCTGCATTATGAGTCAGTTCACTGCAACGGGGGTGGGAGGGGTAGAGAATGAGATCTTCTAAAATTCTCTTTATTCTTCAAATCCAATTAGAAACAGAATAGTGCCATCCCAAAGACATACAACAAAATAACACAGCTACAACCCATCCATAGCAATAACCAGCACACTACCTTGACCCTAACTACTTCTAATATCCCACCCTCACACTGTCACTCTCATTCTTCAGAATTTTCACTACCTCTCCATACTAGATTTTATATATTACAAATTTCATTTTAAAATGACAAGCTTTTGACAGTGCCAGAACACTATATCTATATATATAAGTCACTATATATAAAAGTCACTATATTGTAGGCATGGTAAAATAATAATGCTCAGCATAGTAACACTGAGTTTTAGACAAGTTTTTCCTTTGTCTAGGTTTCCCAAATACTAGGCAAAAAAATATGTGATATTTAAAGAAAGGTTTACATCAAAATATTTTTTTAAGTTAGGGTTCAGTTTTGTGAGAAAATTGTTTACTCAAAACACACAGCTCCCTGAGAAAATTAGAGAAATAAAATGCCTGGGTGGCTCAGTTGCTTAAGTGTATGCTGACAGCTCAGGTCTCGATCCCAGGGTCTTTGCTCAGCAGGGAGCCTGTTTCTCCCTCTCCCTCTGCCTGCTGCTCCCCTTGATTGGTGCATTCTCTCTCTGACAAATAAATAAAATTCTTTTTTTTTTAGAAGTCATATTTTCTTGTTTCTGATGCAGTGCTCTTTTTTTTTTCAAGATTCTATTTATGTTTTTGACAGAGATCACAAGTAGGCAGAAAGGCAGGCAGAGAGAGAGGGAAGCAGGCTCCCTGCTGATCAGAGAGCCTGATGAGTGGCTCAATCCCAGGACCCCGGGATCATAACCAAGCTGAAGGCAGAGGCTTAACCCACTGAGCCACCCAGGCACCCCATAAATAAATTTTTTTTTTATTAAAGCATTTTGTTTTGTTTTTTAAAGATTTTATTTATTCATTTGACAAAGATCGCAAGAAGGCAGAGAGGCAGGCAGAGAGAGAGGAGGAAGCAGGCTCCCTGCTGAGCAGAGAGCCCGATGTGGGGCTCGATCCCAGCACCCTGGGATCATGACCTGAGCCAAAGGCAGAGGCTTTAACCCACTGAGCCGCCCAGGCACCCCATAAATAAAATTCTTAAAAGAGAAAAGTAGAATACTAACACATTCTTTTACTAATGTTCTTCTTCATTTTTCTCTTAAGTACTATTCTGTACTTCCATCCCCCATTTTATAATCAGTTCTTCAGCTTCAAAGCCCTTCTTCTAGTCAACACGTAAGAGAAAGTATGACACATGCCTAGTGTATCTATTTCTTGTTCCCTTTAATTAAGTTTTCTTCATTGAAAAATTCAATTAAAGGTCTTTTTTATATCAAATCACAAATCTTTTCTGGGAACGAATGGTGTATGATAAATTGCTAAGAAAGGGTTCTCTACATAATTCACAATCTATTTGATCTGTGGAATACTCTTATCCTTCCTGAGTTCAGCACAACTTTGAATAATCTGTTTCTACTCAGACCACCTAAACTGTTAAAACAAAAACAGCTCCTTTCTTTAGCACCTGATGAGAGATTCTGGCACATCATAGGCACCCAAATTGTTTGCTAAGGGAATGAAAAAAAAAGATACATTTCTGAATAAGAAGTAAGGAATTAAAAGTACTCTGCTCTAATCATTCAGTCACTAAGACATTTGAAAAGATCTATACAATGTACACAATACTGGATTAATGTTGTTATACATATTTTTCTTAAGAAGATTCTCAGAGTTCATTGATGTTGACTCAGTAATCCTCACGGAAACCTCTGTGTTTCTTCATAATTCACTTCACAAGTCAGTATCTAAGTAAAGTGGTAATAGCTCATTCCTTACTTCTTATTCCACAAGTTTCTAGTATTAAGACTTTGGATTTTCAAGCATAAACATAAATCACAATCGCCCTGGACTCTTTTCAAGTATAAATGGAAATCCCCTCAATAAGAATCCCCAAGGACAGGGCCTGGATATTTATAACTGGAAAAGCCCTATAAGTGACTCTAGTAAGAGCCAGGAGGAGACGCACTGACATGAATGCATGGAGAATGAATTATGTTTACTAAAACTTTTCACACATTTCTGATAACTTTAGTTATACACAGTGCTCATTCACAATAAAACGAGATTCAAAGGGGCAATGGAACTAAGTATAGCAATGTAAAAAAGAATAGCATGTCATTAAGGATGAGACAATGAAGCGATTATAAGCATCAAAAAAAAAAACCATTTAAAGTCTACCAGTCAGGAGTTTTCAGGGGTAAGAGGCGGGGAAAGCCCTAATATCTCAGTCCTTCCAAAGGGTTTCATTATAATACATACAATTTTTTTAAAAATGTTTACATCATCAACACAGACATTAGACATTATTGTTCAAATGCACTATATTTAAAAAGAACACAACACATTAAAGATTTCCAACAAAGTTGTTAAAATTAAATTAAATGACATTAAAAAGATTTTATTATACAGAAAAATTTACTTTCATAAAACAGCTTAATCCATGACAGCACCAAATACCTTGACCTAGCTAACATTCCCTAGCTTGACTATCCTCTTCTTCAGATATGTTGCAAATGTATTTTGGCAATTTTCAAGTTTCAAATCTACCTCTGCCATACAATAAAGGCTTAGAAAGCAATTATTGCTTAAAATCCATGGCAACTAATGACATAACAATACAGTACTTCTCACTACAGAGCGGCTCTTGAAAGGAGAACATGGATGCATATATGGATGTGTAAGCTCTAATATTTAGAGCTCTATGTGTAAGCTCTAATATTTAACAAGTCTATCATGTTAGTTATATTTTCTGTACAGATCCCCAATCTAATATGACACAATGGTGGCACACACCCAAAATATTCATAATGGAAAAATTCAAGGTCTGGGAAAGATTTTGGGAGAGAGTAGAGTCCTCTAAACATAGTGAATTATAATTCTTTATGAAACTTAGAACTGTTTTTAAGGAATTTAAAATAAGCAACACACTGATTTATAAATGAGATAAGCTTTTCTTTCTCTTCTTATAAAAAGACAGAACTAGTTACTTTAATGAAAAATATGAAGTTTAAATTTTTAAAAACATACTTGAGAAAATGTAAATTAACTCAGTGGCTCTGCCTCAAATTCTAAGATGCCAGATACCAAAACCATTCATGTGGACACTGCAGACCAGTATTAGAAAACAGTCACAACCATTTAAACTGTGTCAGGACAGTTTAAAAATAATTGTTTTTGTTATTCTCACCCCCTCATCTTCCATATATTATTTCTAGTTATTTCACTCTCCTAGGAATTCCCTAAAAAGACCTCCCCAAAACATTCTTATATAATATACTTAAAATATGCCAAATCTTTCATCTAGCAATTATACAAATATAAATTTACATAATACCCTTAAAAATATTCTAAGCATTAGAATTAACTCATAAACATTATGAGTTTATCTACAAATTAAACAAGCAAAATAGCTTTAAACCTCTAAAAATCTGATATGCACTTAGAAACACCTAGAACAGAGCACCAAATAGAGACTTCAAGTAACTCTCTACTAGAAGATAATAATCTGAGTTTTAGTCAATATTTTAGGATACATTATATTCAAGAATAGTACCAGAAAAAAAAAATGGCAATAAAATATCAAGGAAAATGTAGTACATACACTGTTTTTTTTTAAAGACTTTATTCCCCATAGATTAGCAGTGAACCCAAAGTAACAATCACAATTGCAATATTATAAATTAATTTTTCCTCAAAACCATGTATTGCTCTGTATGCTAAAAACTTTATTTACTCATTAATGTAAAACAACAACAACAAAAAGTAACATAAGTCACTGAGAAAAAAATTAACCCCAAGAAAACAAGGGAAGGAGAAAGGAAGGGAGGGATTTCACAAACCATAAAATATAAAATGCCAATAATTATGGGAGAAAAAAAAGTTTAGTATGGCCATTAACTAAAGAAATTAGAATTTAACTATAATGAAATGTCCATCTTAAGCTACAAAAAACGAAGTCTCAACACTTGAAAGTACAGACAGGACACACCTCAAGTCCACTAAAGGTAACAATGTAACTGGTACAACATTTTCGGAAGGAGCCACTTCATCAACACTTTTGAACAATTCATGCCCTCTGACTGATGACTGACTGATTCTACACACAATTTAAGTGCAGCATGATTTAAAATGAAGGCAAAGATAACACAACTTCCAACAACATAGCCATCACCAAATATAATGTGATACATCATAAAATATTATGCAGCTGGTAAAACCTAAAATCTTTAAAAAACCATTAATAACTTTAAATGTAAAAACTGCTTACACACTGTTAAAAAATTAGGACATTTAATCAATTTATGTACACAAATTTGAATACAGAAAGGGAATATGGCAGAAAATTACGTTAGCTTTCTCTGGCAATATGACTACAGGTTATTATAGTCTCTATATTTTTCAAATTTTTCTATAGTAGGTATACATATATATCCCAAAAGCTATGATATGTTGTTAATGTTTACCAACAGAGTAAGGAGTCAGGTGGTGGGAAGTGTTGGTTGATATTCAAGGTGTAAATATTCTCACTATGGCTAATTTTAAGTTACTAATGATTTTAGCAGTGGCTTGCAAAATTCCCGTAAACTTGGCAAGCTCTGGCAAGCCAATTCAAGCTTGCTCCAGCCCATCACTAAGTCCAAAAATAGACAAATTATATAAATAATGATGATGATCTAAATCACAAATGCAAACATAAGGAGCCATCAAAATTAAAAGGTCATGTTATGACTAAAAAAAAATTCTTCTTCACTGTATGAGGGAAAACAAAAGATGAAAAATAACTATAAAGATGTAAACATACCACTCAGAATTCAGAGATGTCATAGGAATACCAAAATGCTACCTACGGTCACCTACTACTATACCAAAGAGGAAAAAAGCAGGCAATTACAACTAGTATTTACAAAGTCACTTATTTACTAATCTATTCATTCACCCATCAAGTATTTATTAAGGGCCAATTATGCCTACCATTCCAGGCTCTTAGGATATAACTGTGAATAACATAATCCCTGCCCTCATGGAGCTTACATTCTAGCATAGGTATCCAACAACCTTTCCCTGACGAAAAACTGGTGCTGAATTTTCTTGAAATCGTAATATTAAAATAAGTAACACTAATATGAATGAGAAGCAAGGGCAGAAAAGAGACACGTGGAAAAAGGAAAGTTTGTTTTTAGAAAAAAGAGATGGTAAAAAAGGTGGAAAAATGAAAACCAATGGCCCACCACCTCCATGCAGACACGTATTCCATCCTCCTGGAGATTCTGATACAACATTGCAACTTCACTATGCCACATGAGATTTTTAATGTTTGCCTTATGGTCCAGCCAGGTTCCTGCCCATAAGATTAAGCAAAAGTTTGGGATTAGGAGGTTAGGGACCACCACCTTAATATATTCTCTTACTTTTGCAGGAGAACGTTGTTTCCGTTTCTTCTTTTTCTGTAAGTCTACTGGCTCTCTGATTTGTTTTTTGTCTCTCATCAGTTGCTCAGATACATCAGTAAAAGTAATTTCCTGCTTTACACTTATCTGTTAAAACAAAAAAGCCAATTTTAGAAATAAACAAAAAGTCCATTATGACAAAGCCACTGCATGTTTAATTCTTTGCTAAACCTACATATAGATGCTTCCAAAATAATTGTGTGTGTGTGTGTGTGTGTGTGTGTGTGTGTGTGTGCAATATAGTATGTTGGAAGAGTTCATTAACAGGCAACAGAGTAGTAAGAGTCAAGAGTATATAAACTAAGAAATAGACTAAGATTTTATAAAAACTATCTGGAAAAGAAGACTGAAGATACCATGGGAAAGGATTTTAAGACCAAAGAATAATGTAGAAGTCAGGACAAAGTAAGATCAATTTCACTCCCACATTTAAGGAAACTGATGCTGAAGTTAAAAGCACAAAAGGAGGTTTAAATTTGAAAAATCAGTCAAATATTGGGGGGAATAAAGGGTATTCAGACTTCACAGTAGGCTTTGCTGCCATTTGTAAAATACGAAGCAACACAAAATTCTAAAAGGTAAACACGTTAGAAGAAAGGTAAGACAAACAACGAAAATTTAAACTCAACACTCTGACAATATCTTAGCTTAACCTGTACTTTCCTGGCCTATACATCAAATCATCACCAAATAAAGATGTTTATAGAACTGGATATGGTTCTGGGCCACTGTTATGCACAAGGCAGGATACTAATGACACAACAAATAAAAACTACAAAAATGTTATCCCATCTTCAGTTCTCTGTTTTCACAGATAAGAAAAGAGATGCTTGTCCTAAAAAAAGAAAAGAAACAAAAAACAGAAACGCACGCAAGTTCTTACATCACTAACGGTAGTGCCAGTTCTCATCACAATTGATCATACTTAGTCATCTGCTCTTTCATACTACATTTTCCATCTATCCTTGAAATGAAAACACAAGAATCTTAAAATTAAAAACTTTTCAACTCAATAGGCTATGAACCACATTAAACATCCTCAACCTTTCCACCATGTAAGGACACAAGAAGTCTGCAACTAGAAGAGGGCCCTCACCTTACCATGCTGGCACCCTGACCCTAGACTTCCAGCCTCCGGAACTGTGAGAAACAAATCTCTGTTCAATAAATAGAAGCTAAAATAAATAAATAACTCCTTAAAAACAATCCAGGAAGTACCATGTACAAGTGGCTACATTTTTCAAAACACACACTAAAAAAATGGTGCAAAACATTATAAATATCTTACAGATTCACAGTGTAAAGTTGGAAGACAGCTGTGTAGAAAGGGTTCATGAGGAAAATGGAACATAAGGCAGGGATTTCAGGCTGACAAAATAAGGAACTGGAAGCTCTCATAACTTCCTGAAGTGTAAACATTTTAAGAATCACAAATCAAGAAGAACCTTGGCACAAAAACAGGACATAAATGATTATTGGGCTAATAATTCTATCAGGTTATAGAATAATACTAGCGAACCTTCCCATGGCTTCTTTTGGTATCATTACTTGGGACATAAAATAAAATGGTAAAATCACCACCAACAAGGCTTTGGAATACAGACATGTTGCCACCTCTGAAGTGATGTGTACTGAAATACAAAATTTGGGTTGGGTGTGAGACAGAAGAGATGATTACAGACTATGTAATAAGCAGCTGCTGAATTGCTCTGTCCCATTTTGCAGGGGCACCAAAAAGTAGTTCCAATATTTCCATCAGTTTCTAAATTGCAAAGAAACCATGAAAATGTAACATGCAGCAGTAGGAAACAGAGGAATTATTTTTAGCAAAAGTGCCAAGTAGAGTATAAGACAAATTCACAAATAAATTCTGCAATTAGCAGATATTCACAAACCAAGGAAGAGTCTTTATGTATAAACACTGAAAAAGATTAACAAATGTATCTAAACCTTTCAGTTACTTCCACATATATAGAAAGTGGGTTTTTTTTTTTTAAGATTTATTTATTTATTTGTCAGAGAGAGAGCACACAAGCAGGGGGAGCGGCAGGCAGATGGAGAAGCAGGCTCCCCGCCAAGCATGGAGCCTAATGTGAGACTCAATCCCAGAACCCTTGGGATCATGACCCAAGGGGTACGCAGATAATTAACGACTGAGCCACCCAGGCGTCCCTGGAAAGAAGTATTTGAACTAGCATTCTCAAATATAAGGCACACTTTTAACATATGAAAGCCCAGCCTCAAACCTGGAAGTATCAAGAATCAAAACATTGTGAATGTCAGGCACACAGGAAGTTACATTTTTAGAATGCACCAACAAGCTTATTACCCATAAATGGAATAAATTAAACTCCTCTATATATAACATAACCACTCACTAAAGTACACAGATCCAGCCTAAGGTGCTTAGAAATGATGAAGGTAACTCTAAACCATAAAGAAATAGACAGGTATGGTGATAAGTCAGCTAAAAAGAATGAATTGCAAAAAAGTCTGAGAAAACTTAAGTCTCCTTTGGTTTTAAGAAGACAACTGTACTCTTAAAAAAAAAAAAAAAAAAAAGTTTTCAGTTTTTTATAAAGTGGGCTCAATGGCCAGCATGGAGCTGTCTACATTTGAGACCTGAATTTCAATGCTGTTCTCACTACTAACCCAGAAATACCATCAAACTGTCAATCAGCCTAACTATCCTTCTTTTGTAAAATCTGACTAAACCCAGGCTCTTCTCCATCTAAAACCTGAAGCCCCCTCTAGATCTCTCACTTTGAGATTAGGGAAAACTGTCAAGCATGACTGCCATATCATATCTACCTTCCATACTCCTCTAACTTCTTCCCCAACACCTTTAGAAGAGATAGAATCCCATAATGCCATACCTCCTCACCCCTTGCCACAGCCCAAGCTGGTTCTTTCTTGCTACTTCTAAAATGTATCTCTTAATTATCCTGATGTTTTCTTCATTTTTTTTAATCTTTCACTTCATTCTCCTGACCTTAAATATAAAGAAGCCTCTCTACCTTGAAAAATACCCCTCTCTTGATTCCCATGATCACTAGTAACTCGAGCCCAAATCCAGAATGACTCTTTCAAGACTTATTTCAGTTCTGGCCCCAAAATAAAAACAAACTATCCTACTTTTACATTTAACTATTTCGTGCACTTGTTATTTGATTATCCACAAGTAAGATATTCTTCTTTGGTATTTCCCATAATAGCTTTACTCTTTTATTCATGCAACAGCTACTAAGTGTCTGCAATGTGCTAAACTCAGTCTAAAATAATTTAACAGAAGCTTTATATTCACTAAAATTCTAATATGTACAGAGCACAATTCTAGATACCGAGAATTCATCCTAAATATAAGGTCCCCTTTTCAAAGGTCTTAAAAATGTACACGGGAGTTCTGATGCGTAACAACAACAACAACAAAACCACCAAGCAATTCAAGACTGTACATATTAGGCAGAGAGAATAAGGGCAGGAATCAAAAGGAAAATTAATGAGATTGGAAGTAACCACGAAAGGCTTCATGAATCAAATAAGAGACTTAACCAGAGCTGCAGGTTTATTATATATATATCCCCCTTTTACTTTTGCCTTCCAACCCTGCTACCCTTCCCAACTTCTTTCTTCCAGACTCAATAATGTTAATAAGTGATATAACAAATGTGAAATGTGCTAAAATAAATTTGCCAGACACAGTGTGAGATAAATATTTCATTTGGGTTACACATTTTAGGCTACCCTCTACCCATAATTCCCAGGTAAGAAGGTTTATTTTAGACTCTTCCTTTTCTTCATTCTCAGTATTCTACATTCATATCCAGCAACATCCATTTCACTCTAACTTTATCAACCTTGCTGCCTTACATTATCATCTCCCTTATATGTTCTCCCATGAAAAAATTAATATTTAACTGTTTTGGGGGGCACCTGGGTAGCTGAGTCTGCCTTCAGCTCAGGTCCTGATCTCAGGGTCCTGGGACTGAGTCCTGCATTGGGAATCCCTGCTCAGCGGGGAGTCTGCTTCTCCCTCTCCCTCTGTCCTGTCCCCATTGTTCCTGTGCACTGTGCACGCATGCGTGCACTTCTCTCTCTCCCCCTCTCAAATAAAATCTTAAAAAAACAAAACAAAACTGGTTTTCCTGTCATCTCCCCAGTGAGGAATCTACAATAGCTCCTTGTTGCCCCTGGTATCAATTACACTCTCTCCAGCTCAGATTTCAAGATTCTCTGTGATTGACTTTACAGAAAAGACCTAGGTCACTTGGCAGGAATAGTTCTCCTTACCACCTCTCCTCTTTTTTTCTGGAGCCATATGTTCCCTTCAATTTTCAATTTCCTCTGTACTCTGTGCTACTGACTCAATTCCTATCTCCAAGGCTCTGCTGTTTCACTGCCTTTCTAAAATAATCTTCCTTATTCTACCAGCTACATCTTCTCTGCCTAAAAGCACACTTATATTTCCTCTATGAAATCATTTCTCATGAACCACTATTTTTCTAACAATTTCCTTCTTCTTATGGCCAAACTTTTACAACGAGTAATCTGTGATAAGAAACCTACACGGGGCATCTGGGTGGCTCAGTGGGTTAAAGCCTCTGCCTTCAGCTCAGGTCATGATCCCAGGTTCCCAGGATCAAGCCCCGCATTGGGCTCTCTCCCTTGCAGGGAGCCTGCTTCCTCCTCTCTTTCTCTCTGCCTACTTGTGATCTCTCTCTCTCTCTCTCTCTCTCTCAAATAAATAAATAAATAAAATCTTTTAAAAAAAAATTGCAACAAAATAACTGCCCCCAAATTTAGAGAAATGGTTATTCCTGAGAGTAAAAGTAATACACAGCCATATAAAAAGGATCTGTTTATCACTAGAAGGGAATTGTTTCAAAGTATTGCATCCAGGTAACAAAATCAAGGTAACTGTAAATATAACAAGTGTTTGAATATAAAAATAAAGATATAACAAATTAACTGTACTGTAAACATACTGCCTAAAGAAAGAATGTTAGCTATACTGAGGAATACTCCTAGAATCTGGAATAGAGAAAGTTAAGACCAAGAGAAAGAGAGTGAGTTAGTGAGTGTGTGTGTGTGTGTGTGTGTGTGTGTGTGTGTGTGTGTGTATTCACAGGATAGTTTTGGCAAGAACAGTTAAATGTAACTGGTCAATAGGAATAGTTCTAATTCTAAGCTCGCCAAGGCACAGAATAGGGCAAGGAGAGGAAGCAGCACACTGATGGAATAGGCCCTTTGTGTGATTCATGAACTATAACCTTCCCTTCTGCCTGACCCATGATTGCATTCAAAATTTTGAATGGAGTTACATTTGTCAGGATTTGACAAGGTCCACAGTGATCTTTTGATTTTGAAGGGTTCAGGGAACCATAGTTCACAGCAAATGTTCTAGTCTGTTCCTCTATATTTCTTATGATAAATGTGCATTTGGGCTGCAATGCTAGCAACTTAATAAATTAGATAACTCTAAGACAAAGTAGATGAAGTGCTCAAATCAAGTTTTCTTACCTGAGGCAGTGCTGACTTCCCCCAATTCTACATGGACATTCCATTCTTTCAACTTCCATAAAATCATGACTTAAGTTCTCTCCTAGTCCTCATGGAAGTTTTCTGAATCTATCCTTCTAATATATGTATCTATATATAGATATATATAGATATACATGTCTATATATTTCTATGTATATCTTCATTTTGTAAGAATTTCAGTAAATCTTTATCAGTGGTTCTCAAAGTGTGGTCCAGGGACTCCTGAAGGTCCCTGACACCCTTTCGGGTTGTCCATGAGATAGGAAATACTTCCATAATCATAGCACTTTTTTTTCCCACTCTCCTCTCATGCATACATAGTGGCATTTTTCAGAAGCTAAAATGTGATGTCACCACAGACTGAATGTATTAGCAAGTATGAGAATCTAGTTATGTTACAATAAGCCAGGTAATACGCATATTAATAAAATTATAAAACAAAGTCTCTCTAAATTTTTCATTTTAGAAAACAAGGTTTTGTTTCATTAAAAATGTTATATGTTATTCTTCACAGAACTAGAACATATAATACTGAAAGGTGTAGGGAACCAAAAAGACCCCATGTATCAAAAGCAATCTTGAGAAAGCAGAACAAACCCAGCGGTATCACAATCCCAAATTTCAAGATACACTACTAAGCTACAGTAATTAAAACAGTACGGTTCTGGCACAAAAACAGACACACAGATCAGTGGAACAGAAAAGAGACTCCAGAAATAAAGCCACAATTATATGGTTAATTGATCTATGACAAAGGAGGCAAGAACATGCAATGGGGAAAAGACAGTCTAATAAATAGTGCTGGGAAAACTAGGCAGCTACGTGCGAAAGAATGAAACTGGACCATTTTCTTACACCATACACAAAAATAAATTCAAAATGGATTAAAGACCTAAATGTGAAAGCTAATACAAAAAACCCCCAAACAAAAACAAAGGCAGTAACCTCTTTGCCATCAGCTGGCCAGAGAAACATTTTTCTAGATATAGCTCCACAGGTGAGGACAAAAACAAAAGTAAACTATAAGGATTACATCAAAATAAAAAGCTTTTGCACAGCAAAGAAGAAATCATCAACAAAATGAAAAGGCAACCTACTGAAGGGAGAAAACACCTGCACAATATTAGTCCCTTATATCTGATAAGGGACTAACACCCAAAGTATATAAAGAACTTACACGACTCAATACCAAAAACAAAACAAACTAAAAAATCCCACAAATGATCCAATTAAAAAGTGGTGAAGGACGTGAATAAATGTTTTTCCAATGAGGACATACAGAGGCTCAAAAGACACAAAAAGGTGCTCCTTAATCATCAGAAAAATGCAGATCAAAACTACAATGAGGGGCACCTGGGTGGCTCAGAGGGTTAAAGCCTCTGCCTTCGGCTCGGGTCATGATCTCAGGGTCCTGGGATCGAGCCCCATGTCGGGCTCTCTGCTCAGTGGGAAGCCTGTCTCCTCCTCTCTCTCTCTCTGCCTGCTTGTGATCTTTGTCTGTCAAATAAATAAAAAATCTTTAAAAAAAAAAAAAACTACAATGAAGAAAAAAGAAAAAAGAAATATCACCTCATAGCTAACGAACTGGCTAGAAGCAAAAGAAAAGAAATAACAAGTGTTGGTCAGGATGTGGAGAAAAAGAAACCCTCATGCAGTGTCAGTGGAATCTGAATTGGTGCAGCCACTGTGGAAAAGAGTATGGAGATTCTTCAAAAAATTAAAAACTGAAATATCCTACAATCCAGTAATTCCACTCCTGGCTATTTACCCAAAGGAAGCAAAAACACTAATTTGAAAAGATATATGCACCCCTATATTTATTGCAGCATTATTTATAATAGCCAACATATGGAAGCAACCATATGGAAATGTCCAATGCTGGATAAATGGATAAAGATGTGCTACATGCACTCATAATGGAGTATTACTCAGCCATAAAGAATGAGATCGTGCCATTTGCAATATAGACAGACCTATGGGATATTATGCTAAGTGAAATAAATCAGACAGAGAAAGAAAAATACCATATAATTTCAATTCTGTGTGGAATCTAAGAAACAAACGTACAAACAAAACAAAAAAGGAAGAAACAGATCCACAAATACAGAGATGGTGAATGCCAGCAGAAATGGCGGAGGGGGGAGGGGCAGAAAGGTGAAGAGGAGTGGGAGGTACAGGCTTTCAATTATGGAATGAATTAGTAACAGGAATAGAAGATACAGCATAGCAATTATAGTCAGTGGTATTGTAATACCATGGTATTACATATGGTAGCTACTCTTGTGCTAAACACAGCATAATACACAGAGCTGTTGAGAATCACTATGCTGTACACCTGAATCCATGGTACACAATGTGAGACTGTGTGCCAACTACGCTTCAACGAAAAAAATGAAAAAAGAAAACCTCTTGTTTAGAAGGCAGAAAAATACCGCAATTGGTGGGTACCAGTTAGTGGACGATTTCCCAGTATTATTTTTTAAAGGTATATTCTATGTTAACTTGCAATGCAATTTGTTATTTAAAAATTAATAAATAAAAATTTCAATTTCTAAAATGGTAAATAATGATCCATATAACCAACATAAGCAAGAGTTATTAGAAGCATTCACAATTTTTTAAGAGCAAGAGGGCTGTAAGACCAGAAATTTTGAGAGCTGCTGACCTAGATACATCTTAACTATATTTTGTGTTCCCTTCCTCTTCTCCATTCACTCTCTTTTAATAGGTACCTGGACTCCACCAACATAAAGAAATGAGTACAAATGGGTGTGCATGTATGAGTTAGCAGACATACATATATTTCCTGGCTCACTCTACTGGGATTACAAAGGAGCAACAATATCTAACACACTTAGCACCCAGAACTTAGGTTCTAAACACTATTATCCAAATAAGAGGAACTGGGGCTCCTTGGAGAAGTGACTGATTCCAGAACTCATCCAGGGAAAAACATAAGATGACCTTGCAACATCCTGTGGTACCAGAAACTAAAGAGCCAGAAAAAGGATGAGCATGTGTCCGAAGGACACAAGAACCAGTCTGGAGGAGCTCTTAACCAGCATAGCTGAACAACTTGAGCAACAAAGTAATGACATTACTGGATTGGAACTCATAGAATAAAATGAATACCCATGCTGAAGTAACTGGAAAAAATAATAAAGAAGAGACAGCTACGATTAACATAAATATAGCAAGAAGGAGAAAAATACAAAATCACAATTAGGTAAACACAACATTAACTACAATTGGAAGGGTCCACTAATGAATGCTAAAACCAGTAGGTAGAAATTTGAGGAGAAATCAAGTATTTAAACAGATTCAAAGATATCTTAATTACAAAGGGAAAAATAGCGACCTCATACTGGGGAAAACTGGCAGATAGTACCTAAACAAAGAATCAAGGTTAGTATCACCAGTGTAAGGCATACCAAATTTTCTATCAACATCACTTCTTTGGGGTTGTCAAAAATGCAGAGCTTCGGGGCACTTGGGTGGCTCAGTGGGTTAAGCCTCTGCCTTCGGCTCAGGTCATGATCTCAGGGTCCTGGGATCGAGCCCCGCCCCGCATCGGGCTCTCTGCTCAGCAGGGAGCCTGCTTCCCCCTCTCCCTCTCTGCCTGCCTCTCTGCCTGCTTGTGTGCACTCTCTCTCTCTCTCTCTGTCAAATAAATAAATAAATAAAATCTTTAAAAAAAAAAAAAGAAGAAGAAGAAGATGCAAAAACTAAATGCAGTATAGGATCTTATACTGAATCCTCAAACAGAAAAAGGGCATTAGGGGTAAACAAATGAAATTCAAATAAGCCCTTAGTTTTACCAACATTAAGTTCCTGGTTTTGGTAACTGCATTATGGTTGAATAAGCTTTGATATGAGAGGAAGCTGTGTGATGGGTTTATATGCACTCAAAACTATTTCTACAACCTTTTTATGAATCTAAAACTATTACAAAATAAAAGTTAAGAAATTTTTGATTTTTCTAACTACAAAAATACTTAGCACCCCAAACTTACCATATAGTATACATTAAATATGTGCAGATCTTCTGTGAATTATACCTCAGTAATGTTGGTCTTCTATAAATTTGTAGTTTCTCCCCCTCAGCATGATAAACAAAGATTCATCTACCATTTACTGTATACTGGGCACTGTCCACTGTTCTAGGTTCCTAGGTGTTAAGGCTACAGGATTGTGGGGCAGGGGGTGAGGGGGAGGCAGGTGGCACATGCTCTCTAGCCCATATAGTCTATTACAGGTCATCTCAGTTTCACAGTAAAATTATTTTCATCCCATCTTAAGAATAAGAGAACTAAGGCTCAGAAAAGTTAAGTCACTTGTCTAAAAATCCCATTAATTAAAAGGGGAAATCAAAATTGAAATCCAAGTCTTCCAAATCTAGCAACTGAAATCTTAACAGCTGTGATCGGTGAATTAATTATTACCTTCAAGTTACCAATAAGGAAACTAAAACTTCAGGAAGTGTCTTACCCAAACTATTATATTTCAACATTAGGACTTAAACCAAGATCTTGTGTCTTTTAGTCCAGTGTTATTTCCACTACTATAATAGCTTCTTAAGAAATCTGAATTATTAAAACTGATTTTAAAATAATTTTTATGTGAAAATTTTATTTTTCCAAATAGGAATTACAGTTTGCTTGCTGCCAGAAGGTGGAAAAATTTCTAGAGGTTCTAGAATGGCTACCATAGAAGGGAGAGAAAATAATTTTAAAAATAACAAAGTGAGGGACACCTGGGTGGCTCAGTCGGTTAAGCATCTGCCCTCAACTCTGGCCATGATCCCAAGGTCCTGGGATTGAGTCCCACAACAGGCTCCTTGCTCAGCAGGGAGCCTGCTTCTCGCTCTGCCTCCTCTGCCTGCCACTCCTGCTGCTTATGTCCTCTCTCTCTGACAAACAAATACCTTCTAAAAAATAAATTAAATAAACAAACAAACAACAAAATGGACAAAATATCATCGATATATAGGTGAAGCATAAGACTTGAGTTTCAATCCTACCTCCTCTAATTACTATCTGGCTAAACCTGGCTTCTAGTTGGAAAAGTATGGAAAAACACAAAAAGCAAAGGTGGGGAGTTAAAGGAAATACAACCTAATTCCAAAAAATATTAATACCAATGTGAGGCTAAACTAAAATTTAGTCATTTGGAACCTTCCTCACCTATACAACAGAGGAAATAATCCTCACAGAATTTCTGCAGAGTTAAAAGATATTATATATGTAAAGCATCAACTACAAAACATAGCAGTTGATAGCAGACAGATCCTTGATGCCACTAATGATCATAATCATTTCTTCATTTCTTAATCATGGTAGTAATAATATCCAGCATATACACAACAGAAAATCAAATGAGATTACAACAGAAAATCAAATGAGATTACATCGAGAACACTTTGAAAACTTTCATTTTCTAAACAAATATTTATGGTTATTAATTAACATACACTTACAGATGGGTTACCAATTTCTACAGAATATCTTCACCTAGACATCCTATTATCTAAATCAGTATTTCACATTAAGAACCTCCTTCCAAATTCCCTGCCTTGCAATATGCTATATTACCTCAGTCTTCTGTTATAAAGCGTCTTTTAATTTTCTTCTCTACTGCCAACCCAAGACCAAGTCCAGTTGTTTTTATTTCCCTCAACATAATTTACAAATCTAGAAATTCTATTTCCTAGTTCCTACTCTAGATCATTTATAAAGATATTAAGTTGGAAATCTCATACACTACTAGAGGAAGAATAATTGGTCAACTTTTATGGTCTACAAACTGACCAGGACATATCAGAAGTCTAAGAAATCTATACTGAAGAAATAAACTCACATGGCACAACAATGTCTACATATAACAATATTCTTTACGGTAGTAAAAACAAAAGTGCAAACAGTCTAAGTATCCAGTAATAAAGACTGAGGTAAATTACAATACCGCTATTTGATGTTATACAGTTATAAAAAAATCTTAGTTTTGGATAATATTAATGACATAATGAAATGCTCATGGTGAGGAGTAAATATATAATTATGTAGATAAATATATTTTACAATATTATACAAACACACAAATACATATGCAGCAAATTTTATACAAACACAAATACATACACAGAAAAACAAACAAAAAGCAAACACTAAAATGCTAACAACCAAATGTTAGTAGTGATTATCCTATAGTGACATTAGCGATTTTTTGCTATCTGCTTTATAGTTTTAGAATTTTTACATTTCCTCAACAAGTATGTATTATTTTATAATCTTAAAAAGATATTAAGTCCAGTGTTAGTATAAATCCCTAGTAGTCATCAAAGAAAAAAACCTGTTTATCATTAAGTTAACATACTAAGTTATTCTAAGAACTAAAACATTAAGCCAGCGAAGTGAGACTGAAAAAACTTGTATTGTGAGTGGGGAAAAAAAAGCCATCAAATAAACCTTGATCCCTATTGCACATCATCAGCAAAAATCAATTCCAAATGGATTATTAATCTAAATGGGATAGAAAAACCATAAAGCTTCTAGAAGTTAACAAAGTATCTCTGTGATTTTGGGGCAGGCAAAGAATTCTTACATAAAACACTAACCAAAAGGAAAAGACTTATAAATTGAATGTTATTAACAACAGCTTCTATTTATCAAGAGTAAAAAGGCAAATCAGAATGAAAAAGATGAGATATATACACAAAGATAAACAGATACCCAACAAACAGATAAAGAACTACTACAAATCTGTAAGAGAAAGAAACCTAATAGAAAAATGGACAAAAAATAAACATGTGCCTTACCAAAAAATAATACCCAAATTGCCAGTAAGTATGAAACAGTACTAAATTTTGTTTGTTTTCAGTGAAACATAACCTAAAAATCACATTGCAAGACTACTATCCAATCATAATGGCTAAAATTAAAAGGACTGACAATACCAAGTACCAAGGATATGGACAATTAATATAAACTGGTAAATCCACTTAAAAAAGCTTTTGCCAGTACCTACTAAAGCTGAACATATGCAAACCTAGCAAATTCAATCCTAGGTACAAAACCAACAAAAATGAGTATGTACATGCACCAAAAGACACATCCAAGAATATTCACCTCAGCACTTTTCGTAATAGTCCACATCTTGAAATAACCTATACGTCAATTATACTACAATGGATAAATTTTGATATATTCACACAACTGATGCTTATGTAGAAATAAGAATAAACTAGTACTTGCAAAATGTGGATACATCTCACAATCTGAATCAAAGAAATCAGATCCTACAGAGTGTATGAGTCTATTTATAATCAGTACAAAATCAGGTAAAACCACTAGGCCACGCTAGAAGTGTTATGGTAGTGGTTAACTGCGGGAAATTAAAAAATGGTTGTGACTAAGAAGATGGGGAGGCCCTCTGAGCTGCTAGTAATGTTCTATGCCTTGATCTGGGCAGTGGTTATTCAATATGTTCACTTTTGAGAAAATTTCTCACTTACAATTTCTGTACTTCTCTGTATAAAATGTTATACTTCAATAAAAGACATACACCTAGAGTATTACAAATGTGTAGGTACATACAGATATAAGTACAAGAAACATGCTCATATATATAGGCATCTATGTCTATATATAAAAGTATGATCCTTTCACCATTATTACTTTGTTCAAACAGATCTAGTAGTAACATAAATATCCATCAGTATTGCCTTAAATAAGGCACACCATTTAATCAGCTATTAAAATAAGTTTCATAGGCAATTACAAAATTTCTATAGGATGTGTTTTAAATAAACACAGCTAATTTCAAAAGCATATAAACAACATTATCATCTTATCTACATAAAACACAACACACGCAGGTTTTCATAACAGATTTTAAAACCATATTTATAGAAATAAATACACATACACACTCTGCATGTTTGTTAATAAATTAAAAATTTCCAGAAGACTATCAGTATTAGTAGTTATCTTTTGGGAATTAAATTAGTTAAGTGGTGGAAACAATTTTTACTTTTTACTTTATTCTGAACTATTTTAATCTTTATAATGACTATGTGATTGTTTACAACAACCTACATCAGACCATTATGAGAAAACCAAAACAGATCTCTCTGAGACTGATCTAGCTAGGCTGACTCTATAGCCTTGTCCATAATGATTTTCAATTTGTGTAATACTGTCCTAAGTAAGAGAGTGTAACACTCATTCAGTACCACTGTCTCACAATTCCAGATTAAACATCAAAGATCAGACAGAACTGTATTAAACTTAAGAGACTGGCTATATTATTTAAAGTCATCGGGAAAGAAATCTATTAATAAATTATGTCCAGGGGCGCCTGGGTGGCTCAGTGGGTTAAGCCTCTGCCTTCGGCCCAGGTCATGATCTCAGGGTCCTGGGATCGAGCCCCACATCGGGCTCTCTGCTCAGCAGGGAGCCTGCCTCCCCCTCTCTCTCTGTCTGCCTCTCTGGCTACTTGTGATCTCTCTCTCTATGTCAAATAAATAAAATCTTTTAAAAAGTTGTCAAAATAATACATATAAAAAATAGATCATTGTGGATTAGCTCCCTAAAACAAACTCTTATTTTTTTGTTAGGATTTTATTTATTTATTTGAGAGAGAGAGAGCGAGCGAGCATGGGGATCGGAGTGCAGGGTGTAAAGGGAGAGGGAGATCCAAACTCCCAGATGAGCACGGAGCCCAATGCAGGACTCAATCCCAGGACCCTGGGATCATGATCTGAGCAGACACATAACTGACTGAACCACCCAGATGCCCTAAAACAATCTCTTAAAAGGGATAGCTTCGGTCTTCTGCTTTTCAAGTAAGTTGAAATAATAAATAAGCAGTAGCATGATTCACACCAGGACAAACTATGAAGTACGATTACTTATGCCAGGTTTTCTGCTCATATATTGATTCCTACCAAACATGGCACTAAGATCTATATAGCATGTGAATAAAGTCTGGTTTAAAAAAAAAAACAAGGGGCACCTGGGTGGCTCAGTGGGTTAAGCCTCTGCCTTCGGCTCAGGTCATGATCTCAGGGTCCTGGGATCGAGTCCCGCATTGGGCTCTCTGCTCAGCGGAGAACCTGATTCCTCCTCTATCTCTCTCTGCCTGCCTCTTTGCCTACTTGTGATCTCTCTCTGTGAAATAAATAAATAAAAATCTTTAAAAAAAAATTTTTTTTTTAAATTAAAAAAAAAAAACCCGGGGCGCCTGGGTGGCTCAGTGGTTAGGGCCTCTGCCTTCGGCTCAGGTCATGATCTCAGGGTCCTGGGATCGAGTCCCGCGTCGGGCTCTCTGCTCAGCGGGGAGCCTGCCTCCTCCTCCTCTCTCTCTCTGCCTACCTGTGATCTGTCAAATAAAAAAAAAAAAAAAAAACCCAAAACTTGGGCACCTGGGTGGCTGAGTCATTAAGCATCTGCCTTCGGCTCAGGGCATGGTCCCACAGTCCTGGGATTGAGCCCCATGTTGGGCTCCCTGGCTCAGCAGGAAGACTGCTTCCCTCTCCCACTCCCCCTGCTTGTGTTCCCTCTCTCACTTTGTCTCTCTCTGTCAAATAAATAAATAAAATCTTTAACAAAACAAAAAACTTGAGTTGATATAAATTACCACCTCTTCTCCTTAAAATAAGCTCAATTAATGAATCTATTTCTGAAAAAGATATCCAAAGAGTATGCTGAAGAAAAAAGTATTTGAATGGGAAGAATAAAAACACTTCTTAAAACACAGAGCTCCAATAATAGCCAATGCAATTACAGGACCCCAACAGCCAATGAACATAACAAAACTGCTTCTAAATCCCGCAGATGAGCTCTAAAAGAAATGTAATGGTTTAAAAAAAAAAAAAATGTAATGGTAATAAGAATTGGCTACAGGTAATAAATAACTGTTAAAAAAAAAAAGTATACAACATAATGGGGATAATAAGTTGGGGAGTTAGCCAAAAAGAAACATATCCTACTAATTATTATTTAAGCAAATAAATATAATAGCAAACAGATCTCTCACCTTCCAGGATGCTCGTGAAAGAACATTTGTCACCAATAAATGCAGTCCAATTCTGGAATTACACCAGAGTACAAAATATGTGGCAAAAATAAAAAAATATCTTAAAACCACTGAAATGGGTTAGGATTGATTTTTTTTCTCTTTTTTTAATAAGAGGGAAAAAGTTACCCATTACAAGATATATGCTCAAATTGCTGGCATCAGCATGTTACATTTTTACTGACTAGAACAAGAGGCATATGGGAAAACATCTATATAGCCTTTCTTAAATTAATAATAGGATTTAAGAAAACTTAAAAACTAAAAAACCAAACATAGTTCTTACACCAATGGCCAAATATATTTTGAGTTTCCTAGGCCACTGAACAAAATATTTATAAATAGGAAATACATGAAAGTATTCCTATAATTTTGTTCATGCTGTTTTACAGCACAGAAATTCATGACTAAAATAAAATGCTACACAAATGCTGACATGTATTTTTTCAGGAGTTATAAGTACCTGAAATATTTTACATTTGATTTTATTATTATATGACTAGAACATGAATTTTTGTAGTTCCTAATTCAAAATCCTTTTGCTCAAGTGATACAATCTAACAGTTTTCTAAAAAACAATGTAGCATATATTATTATGAATTACAATTTGCTGCAATTTGTCAATACAAGTATGTCTTTACTCTTGAACATGCTTACCATCAAACTGGAAAAATTAAGACCATAGAGAGTTATGATTTCTCAATTCTTACTGAATGAATATAAGAATTAAAAGAATAAACCAAATACTTTTTTCACAGTTCTAAAATAAATTTAGTTTCTGAGTTAAGAAGCTTTCTAGTGTTTCCAATAAAACTTTCTGCAATGTTAGAAATGTTCTTTATCTTTGCTGTCCAAAACAGAAGCCACTAACCACATGTGGCTACTGAACACCTAAAATGTGGTTAATGAGACTGAAAGACTTATTTTATTTCATTTTAATTCAAGTTTCTAACACATTAGAAAACAAAATTCTAATAAGTAAACTGTAGACATTTCAAAAAGTGGCCTGCAGACTGCTGCTGAAAATGGAGGGCCACTGAGTTTGGGTTACTGATTTAGAGTAAGATTAAGATAAACTGAAAATTAGCAGTTACCACAAATGAAGAACTTTTACTTCAATTGTCACAAAACACTGGAGAGTTTACCTAGGCTACAGAATCTTAACTGTTATTAACAATCTAAGAAAACTCAAAATTTAACTTTAGTTTTTAGTTAACAAAAGAAGTTAATATGAAATAAAGTTCTTTGTGGCTTCCAAATGAATGAGCAAATAAAAGAAGAAATCATTAATGTGCTCAAAATCTACTTTTAAAAGTCTTTAGCACACAATCTAAAGAGGATGAAAGGCCTGTAACTTAAGTTTTCTTCTGGGGACCTGGATCATATTGTTCTAGATCAACGTCCTCTCTTTAATTCAAAAATATATACTCATGATCCCAAGACTTACCCTTCACCACTGTGCCATATTGGGAATATATGCCATAATGGGAATGCCTAAGTAAGAAAAAGGGATTATGATTTCTTGTGTCTGTTGTGTTCCACTACAGAGCAATGTTACACAAATCCTAAATTCTGCCCTCTGGTATATAGTATGAGAAAACTTTTCATTAACTCTTTCTCGAAATGGACTCAAATTTATCATTACCTAGTAGGAGTAGCAGGACTCGATTACAAATTACCCATACATATGGAATATGAAACAGACATTTAAGAAGTATTACAAGACTAAGAAGTTAAGAAAAGTTCAAAATACGCTGGTAAATGAAAACAGTCTATAAAAAGCAACATGATCCTATGTCTGGTATACATATCAAAAAAGCACATTAGTACATATACCAAAATGTTACAGGAGTGTACACCTGGTGGCGGGAGTATGACAGGGTATTTATCATACACCTATGCTCACACAAAAACCTATGCATGAATGTTCATAGCACATCTGTAATATCCAAAATGTAGAAACAACTAAAACGTCCTTTAGGAAGTGAATGGTTAAACTGTGGTACATCAACACCATGGAATACTACTCTGTAATAAAAAGAACAAATTACTAATACACACAATAACTCAGATGGCTCTCAAAGGCATTATGTTAACTGAAAAAAGTCAAAAGATCTAAAGATCAAGTCTAAAGATGACATACTCTATGAGTCCACTAATAAAACATTCTCAAAATGACAGACACAGAGGTGGAAAATCAATTAGGAGTAAGACAACCAGCGGTTAGAAATGGTGGGAGAAGAGGTGTGTCTACAAAGGGGTCACACCACAGAGATCTTTTGTCATGATGGATTCAGTTTGTCTCCTGATTGTGATGGTCATTATACACATCTACATGTGTGATAAAGTATACAGCACTGGACATACTATAGCAATGTCAATTTCCTGATTTTGAGATTGTACTATAATTATGCAGGATTTAACCACTAGAGGAAACTGGCTGAAGGGTACATGGGACCTCTCTACTTATTTTATAACTTTCTATGAATCTACGTAATTTCAAAATTAAGTTTAACCAAAAGTAAAAGGACAATAAGTCTTGTCCCTTCCTCTTCCTGCCCCTATTCACCTGTTCTCCATGAACCATTCATTCCTAAAACTATAAGCTGAAGCATAAAAGGGTACAAAATCCCAGACAAGAAAAATGGGCAACTGTTGCACAAAGATGTCTGGATGTAAGCAGAGTAAGGAGCTTCTTCACAGAAGACAGCTCAGGGTAAAGTGTCAAAACCCAAGCAGCATAAGGGTCTACGTTATAGAGGAAGGGTAACCTGGAGCAAAGTGTCAGAAGCTCAGTGGAGTGAGAAAGGTACCAAGCATGAGCATGGACCAGCACAGTGCAGAAGGAAGGCTCCATATGGTAAAGAGGTCCAGTGCAAGTTGTGAAAGCACATGGAGGAAGCAGAGTATGGTCTGAGGCATAGACTAGGATTAGAGAAAGAGGCCCTCTGCACAGGAAGATGCGGTGACGAATGGTTTACACATGGCAAGGTGGTTCTGATCAAGTCAGGAAATACACCAATGATTAAGAAAGCCAGATTTCTCACTGTCTAAGAAGGGAGTTAAAAAATACAGAAGGGAGAAAACTAAAATATACTCTGTGGTAATGGACTGTAATTGGAGGGATCAGTGTGACTCACAGTTTTATAATACTGATAGACATGGAGATAATTATAGATAGAAGTGGGTGTATATGTATACATATGAATGTATATAATTATATACATACATATACTCTCTGGCTTTGTCCACTGAGTCCTGGAAGCAGCTATACCTCAAAAGCAATGAGCAGCACATTAGGCACCCAGATCTTGCCTTCTAAATGCCATCCACTAAAATGAACAAGGACTCCTTAGAGAAATGGCTGATTCCAAGGGTGAGGCAGGAGAAAACATACACAAGACAGGCCTAAAACATCTTGTAACAAAAGGCAAGCATGTGCTAAGAAGACTGATGGGACATGTCAAAAGAACAGAGAAGTCAGCCTGAAGAAGATCCAATTGGCCAAATCTTAAATCAAGCATTAAAACAATCATAGTAATAGACTTATCCCAGTTAATAAAACTCCTAAACCCATACTGATACAAATAAACAAATAAATTAAAAAGTGTGATGAGGAATAAGATTACAGTGACAAAATCTACCAGCCATCACCTTAATCAACTTATCAGAGTGAACCATCAGAATGGGGCAAATAAAAATCATTTACCACCTATTAGAATGCAATGCAGAGAAGACATAGCATCACTATTTGTGATAACTCCTCCCAAAGATAGTAACTTAAGTATCATTAAGAGGGAAAATCAGATAAACCTAATCTGAGAAACATTCTTTAAAAAAAAAAAAAAAGTCTACTAACCTTCAATTATTAGGATCATAAAACTTTAAAGTGAGGAACTAACGCAGACTAAAGAAAATTAAAGAGATGTGTCAATTGATGCAATATGTAGTTTTCAACTGGGTCTTTTTACAAGTCAACTTTAACTGTTAGAAGATAAGTAGATCAGTACAGGATATAAATGTTGAAGACCATTCCAAAATATATAAAGAACTCATAAAACTCAATAACCAAAAAACAAATAATCCAATCAAAAAATAAGCAGAAGACATGAACAGACATTTCTCCAAAGACATACAGATGTCCAAAAGACATAAGAAAAGATATTCAGCATCACTTACCACGAGGGAAATGCAAATCAAAACTACAGTATATTATCACCTCATACCTATCAGAATGGCTAAAACCAACAACACAAGAAACAACAGGTGTTGGCAAGGATGTGGAGAAAAGGAAACACTCATGAAGTAGTGGTGGGAATGCAAAATGATACAGCCACTGTGGAAAACAATATGGAGGGTCCTCAAAAAGTTGAAAATAGAACTATCCTATGATCCAGCAATCACAATACTGAAGAATATAGAAGCACTAATTCAAAGGGATATATGCCCCCCTATGTTTGCTGCAGCATTATTTACAACAGCCAATATATGGAAGCAGCCCAAGTGTCTATCAACTGATAAATGGATAAAGATATAGTATACATACATGATGAAATATGATTCAGCCACAAAAAAAGAATGAAATCTTGCTATCTGCAACAATATCGATGATTCTAAAGAGTATGATGCTAAGCAAAATAACTCAGAGAAAGAAACACTGTATGATTTCACTCATATGTGGAATTAAAGAAACAAAACAAATGAGAAAAGGTGGGGGGGAGAGAGAGAGAGAGACAAATCAAGAAACAGATGGTTACCCGAGGGCAGAGGGGTGGAAGAATGGGTTAAATCAATGATGGGGATTTAGGAGTGCACTTTGATGAGCACTAGGTGATGTATGAATTGTTGGATCACTATACTGTATAACCAAAACTAAGATTAACTATGTTAATTAACTACCTGGAATTAAAATAAAAACTTTTTCCAAAAAAGTGTCAAAGATCATAACTAGGCCAACTTGACCTAATTGATATTTATAAAATAACCTACCCAATAACTTCCAAAATACACATCCAAGAGTATAAAACCTTGACCAACTAACCATATATCCAGACCTCTATCCAGACTAATCAAGCCCTAAAACAAGTCTCAATGAATTTTAAAAGACTGAAATCATACACTGAATATTCTCTGACCACAATAATTAAACATCAATGACAAAAAAATACCTGGAAAACTTTGAAACATTGTAAGTTAAGCAAAAAAACTTCTAATTAACTCATGGGTCAAAATGAAATCACAAAGGAAGTTAAGAGAAGTTTATAGCTACAAATGCTTATATCAAAAAATGAAGAATAGGGGTGCCGGGTGCCTGGGTGGCTCAGTGGGTTAAGCCTCTGCCTTCAGCTCAGGTCATGATCTCAGGGTCCTGGGATCGAGCCCCACATCAGGCTCTCTGCTCAGCGGGGAGCCTGCTTCCCCCCCTCTCTCTGCCCACTTGTGATCTCTGTCAAATAAATAGATAAAATCTTAAAAAAAAAAAAAATGAAGAATGGCCTGAAACGGTCATCTAGCCTCCCACTTTAAAAGCTAGGAAAAGTAGAGCAAATTAAAAACAAAGTAAGCAGAAGGAAGGAAATAAGGAAATGTTAAAGCTGAAATGTACAATAGTAACAATCAATAAAACCAAAACCTGATTCTTTGACGAGAACAATAAAATTGATAAGCCTCTATCCAGACTAATCAAGAAAAGGACAAACTACCACTATGAGTAATGAGAAGGAAAAAATCATTATAGATCTTTAGACAATAAAAGAAATTTTAAAATTATGAAAAATTCTGTTCAATTAAACAAGAAGAAATGGACAAATTCCTTGAAAAGTACAACTTATCAAATGGATTCAGGAAAAAAATTTAAAAATCTGAGAAACCTTAAATATGTTCTAAAAATTGAACTTGGAATTTAAAACTCCTCCAAAGAAAGCTCAGTCCCAAATTAGCTTTAGTAGAGAAGCCTATCAAATATGTAAAGTAGAGATGTACATATCTTACATAAACTCTTTTAGAAAATGCAGTAAGAAATACTTCCTAACCCATCTATGAGACCAGCACACCTAAAACATACTGCAAGAATACTTGTATCTCTCATAAATGTACACTTAAAAATTATTTTTAAAAGTTAGTAAAAATGAATCTAGCAAAGTATAAAAAGGATGACACATCATGACCAAGTGTAATTTATCCCAGGAATACAAGGATGGTCTAATACTTGAAAATCAATCAATATCATTCACCGTATTAAGATAATAAGAAGAAAAAAATCATGATCACTTAACAGACATAGAAAAAGCATTTGAAAACCAAAAAAAGCATTTGGAGTTACAAATTTATTTATTTTAGAAAGTTTCAGCAAACTAGAAAGAAAATTTCTTCAATGTAATAAAGATCATCTATCAAAAAAATCTACAGCTAAAATAATTCTTAAAGGTGAAAAACTAAATGCAGTCCCCTAAAGATAGGAACAAGGGAAAGATATCTACTCTTACCACCTCTATTCATCACTGTACTGAAGGCCCCAGTCAATACAATAAGACAAAAAAAAAGAAGAGATATATACTGGGAGGAGTGGGGGTGTGGGAGCAAGGGGAGATAAACACTGCAGGAAAATGTAAAATGCATGAATAATATGATCAGACAATATGACTATGAATAAACTTAAGGAATCAACAAAATAACTACTAGAACTTATATATACATATAACAGTCACAGGATACATGGTCAATATAAAAAGAATCAACTACATTTCTATATACTAGTCATGAACAATTAAACATTGAAATTTTTCAAAATACCATTTACAATTGCATCCAAAACATGAAATACTTAGGGATAAATTTAACAAAATATTTCCAATAATTACACTGAAAAGAACAAGGCTAAGATAAATTACAGAAAACCTACACAAACATAGCAATATACCATGTTCATGGATTGGAAGCCACTATTGTTTAGATATTGATTTTTATCAAGTAAATATGTAGAATCAATATAATCCCCAAAAACCCAGTTTTATAGAAACTGAAAGGCTGAGTCTATATTTTATATGACAATACAAACAACCTCAAATGGTCACAACAGTCTTGCCAGAAAAATAACAAAATTGGAAGACCATACTACCCGACTTCAAGATTTACTATACAAGATTCAGCAGTCAAGATGGTGAAATACTGGGGTGCCTGGACAGCTCAGTCGTTAAGTGTCTGCCTTTGGCTCAGGTCATGATCCCATGGTTCTGGGATCGATGCCCATGTTGGGCTCTCTGCTCAGCAGAAAGCCTGCTTCTCCCTCTCCCATTCCTCCTGCTTGTGTTCCCTCTCTGCTGTGTCTCAAATAAATAAATAAAATCTTAAAAAAAAAAAAAAAAGACAATGTAATATTGATACAAAGATAGACTCTAGCTCAACCAAACAAAATGAGAACCCAAGAGAAATGGCTTAATAATATCAAGAAGTACCCAAAAGAAATGAAAAAAGACTTGTACAAGAATGCTCATAGCTCATAGCAAGTTTATCCATAAAAGCTGAAAACTAGAGATAACATGACTATAAAAGGGGAAATGAATGAACAGATTTTAGGACAATAACACAACAGAATACTAATCAACAATAAAAAGGAATGAACTACTTATGGATACACTCAACCAACAAAGATAAACCAAAAACACTGTGCTGAACAAAAAAGGCCAGACACAAGAGTTATATATGATTCTATCTACATAGAGTTCTCAAGGGGATTGATCAGGAAGAAACACAGGGAAACCTTCTAGGATGACAGAAATATTCTGTATCTTAATGGGCTGCAGGTTATACAAGTCTGTGCAGTTTGAACTTCAAACTTGGGATCTAAGAGCATTCACCTTAAACTTCTCTTTAATTAAAGAAAATATACACACACAAACCCATACACACGCATAAACTTTTTTTTCACTCAAAAAATATCTGACTGCCTACTACAGCCTAGGAATTGAGAACACAAAAGTAGAAGGCAAGATACGGAAAAGGGACCTTACGGTCTTGTAAGTGAAGAGATGCAAAATGTTAGTTTTCATAATGAAAATCAAACAAGAGGAATCTTTTCAGCAGAGAAGTAAAAACCAGCAGACTGCCAATCAAAGAATATTACAAGTGTATACAACATACATAGAAGTAATAATAGAAAAAATCATAGTGGAGCCAGGCAACTAAAGTAATTTGATATGTTTACTGTATAAACGGATGAGAGAAGCTCCTGAACTGCTGCCTAAAGGGTTGTTAGAAAAGATGTGATTATGATGATGCGGGCTCTTTCTGCCTCTGCAATAAGCTATATTTTATCTGTTTAGCAAGAGGAAACTGAAGTTTTCATGGGGGAGTGAGAAATATAAATCTCATTCAGAAAGATCACTATAGAAACTATATGAAATATAGATTGGACAAGTCAATCTACATTTACAGGACAGTCAATCCTATTAAAAAAGGCTAATGCAATATAGACCACTTCATCCTCAACAAGAAAACACAATCTTCTCAAGTTCACATGGAGCAGTCACAGACCACTTTCAGAGCCATAAAACACACCTTAACAAATTTGAGAAAACAGAAGTTATACAATATATGCTTTCAGACCACAACAGAATTATTCTGGAAATTAATTAACAGAAAAATAGCTGCAAAATCCCCAAACACTTGGAGGTTAAACAACACACTTCTAAACAATATGTGGATCAAAGAAATCTGAGAAATTAAAAGATATACTGAGGGACGCCTGGGTGGCTCAGTTGGTTAGGCAGCTGCCTTCGGCTCAGGTCATGATCCCAGCATCCTGGGATCGAGTCCCACATCGGGCTCCTTGCTCATCAGGGAGCCTGCTTCTTCCTCTGCCTCTGCCTGCCATTCTGTCTGCCTGTGCTTGCTCTCTCTCCCTCTCTCTCTCTGACAAATAAATAAATAAAATCTTTAAAAAAAAATAAAATAAAAGATACACTGAATTAAATGAAAATAAAACTATAATTTATCAAAATTCATGAGATGCAGTAATAGCAGTGCCTAGAGGGAAATTTATAGCATCAAATGCATTTATTAGAAAAGATCTAAAATCAATCATCAAATCTTCCCCCTTAGAAAACTAGAAAACAAAAGCAAATAAATCCAAAGTAACAGAAGAAATCATAAAAATTAGAGCTGAAATCAATGAAATTTAAAACTAGAAATCAACAGAGAAAATTAAAAGCTGGGGGAGCCTGGGTGGCTCAGTTGGCTAAGCATCTGTCTTCGGCTCCGGTTGTGACTCCAGGATCCTGGGATGGAGCCCTGTGTTGGGCTCCCTGCTTGGCGGGAGCCTGCTTCTCCCTCTCCTCCCTGCTTGCGTTCTCTCTGATTATCTCCATCACTATCTGTCTCTCTCTCAAATAAATAAAAATAAAATCTTTAAAAAAAAAAAAAAGAAAAGAAAATGAAAAGCTGCCTCTTAAACTAGCAATAAAATCAGCAAGCTTCTACTGGCGTCTGGAGAAATATAGGGAATTCTTGTCTAATAGGTATAGAGATTCAGTTTTTTTTTTTTAATTAACATATAATGTGTTATTAGCCCCAAGGGTATAGAGATTTAGTTTTGAAAAATGAAACAGGGGGCGCCTGGGTGGCTCAGTGGGTTAAAGCCTTTGCCTTCAGCTCGGGTCGTGATCCCAGGGTCCTGGGATCGGGCCCCACATCGGGCTCTCTGCTCAGCGGGGAGCCTGCTTCCCCCCTCTCTCTCTGCCTGCCTCTCTGCCTGCTTGTCATCTCTGTCAAATAAATAAACAAAAACTTAAAAAAAAAAAAGAAAGATGAAACAGTTCTAGAGACCTGCTGAGCAACAATGGATATTAAAAGGATAACAAAGGAATATTATGAACAACTCTAGGCCCATAAATGTGATAATCGAGATAAAATGGAACTAATTCCTTAAAAGACACAATCTGTAAAAACTCATACAAAAGAAATAAACAATCTGAAGAGGTCTACATCTGTTAAAGAAATTAAGTCAGTAAGTAGTAACTTTCCAAAAAATAAACTACCAGGCCATATGCACTCACTGGTGAATTCTATCACACATTTATGTAAGAAATTATACCAATTCTCTACAATCTCTTCCCAAAGTCAGAAGCAGAGGAATACTCCTAGATCATTCTATGAGGCCAGGATTACTCTAATATCAAAATCAGATATAAAGGTATTACAAGAAAACTAGACCAATATATGTCATGAACATAAAAACAAAAGTCCTCAACAACTTATTAGCAAATTGAATCCAACAATATATAATGAGAATTACACACCAAAACTGAGTGGGATGTATTACAGGTATGTAAGGGTGGTTCCCCAATCAAAAATCAGTTAATATAATCCATCACATGAACAGGCTAAAAAAAGATAAGGTTACTGCAATGGGCTAGGAAAAAGTTGGTGAGCACACGTATTAGAACACAACTATAAGTGTTATTCACTCATTCACACAATGTGCCAACACCTGGGATACAATGGAACATAAGAAAAAATTCATCCTCTCATACAGCCTGCAATTTATTAGAGAGATAGACACTGGACAAGTAACTGTCCCTATTGCAGGAACTCAACCTGGACTAAACAGAAGGGGAAGGCTGAGAATGATGAACCACTATCTAGATTAAAAAACAGGAAGGGGGCTTTAGCTATTGAAATAGTAAATCTAGGGGTGCCTGGGTGGCTCAGTGGGTTGAAGCCCCTGCCTTCGGCTTGAGTCATGATCTCAGGGTCCTGGGATCAAGCCCCGCATCAGGCTCTCTGCTCGGGCAGGGAGCCTGCTTCCTCCTCTCTCTCTGCCTGCCTCTCTGCCTACTTGTGATCTCTGTCTGTCAAATGAATAAATAAAATAAAAATAAAAAACAGAAAGGGGGTATGCCTGAAGGGAATACTGTAAGCAGGATATGTGAAGGTTCTGAAGGAAAAGAAAAAGCACAGTATATTAGATATAATGAAAGAAATTCAGGTTTAATATTACAAAAAGAACTGAAGATTACATTATGGTTATAATTTTGCTGGTCATCAGGTAAAAAAAAAAAAAACCACAAAAAGTCAAAAAAGTTATGGGTGCCTACAAAAGAATACTTGACATCCAAGATAAACAGGAAAAACTAATAAAGCTCATATAACTAAAAAAGCTCAAAAACTAAAAAGCTCATATACCTTTTAAAAAGATAATGAAAAAAATAGAGACACCAGGAATTGTCAACTTACAGAATTTGAAGGGAAAAAACCCTCAAGTGTCTGATCTTTTCCTAGTTACGCTCAAGATTCAATCTTTCTCCTCTTCAAGGAAACCCAGAAGTTAAAACAAAATCTTTAAAATTTAAGCACTTAAAATTTAATACACAGTAATCTTGACAGAGAAACTTTATCCTGGAAAAGATTAAGTTTCTAAAATGTATATAATACAAAAACTTAATTTTGCTTTTTCAAATGTGATTTCTGTCAACATTTAGCATACCTATTCAAGAACATCCATTTGAGCTATTAAGCCTTTAAATATTTTCTGAAATTTCCTCAATGACTTGAAGTACTATTGAACACAAAATTAATTATGTTTCTAACTATAAGTTATATTAATCTTATAAAGGAATTACTTACAGGGACATTAAGTGCATACTGTAGTCCTTGAGGAAGTCTTTCATGTGTTTCCATCTGCTCTTCATCATTTTTTACTGTCTCCTCATGGACCATGAGTTCATCATGTGATATCATATCCTGTTGTCTCATTTCACTTTCTTGTAACACTTCATCTGCAGCAAGGATCTCCTGGTGAGGCATACTTCGGTCTTGAAGTACCGACTCCTGCAGTTCCCCAGACACGGTAGACTGGCCAGACACTCCACCCATTACAACCATTGCCCTGGAAGACTGCATTTCGTCTATGCCGCCACATTTAAGAAATAATCCTTCCAGTTTGTCGTCAATGTTCATGCTTAAGTATAACTGCCTAGAATAAGTTTGGCAACAAAGCATAATAAATTAGTTTTATATGTCTACTTGATACTTTTTAAATTTCAATTATGAAAGGTACACACTTTAACAGAAAAATTTTATTCATGTAATTCATTATCATCTCCAATTTTAAAATTACCAAGATAAGTTTCCAAAGACTAGTAGAATACAAATTTTCATTTTTGACAATATGGCATAAAATCTTAATCTATTTCATTATGAAAAATGAATATGACATAAAGCAAACTGGGGGAAGTATTTATAACAAAGGATTCATATCATTTAACATATTAAAGTGTCTTAAAAAATAAAAAAGTGCATTCATTAATAAATAAATAGACAAACCACTATTAGGCAAATCACTATATATATAAAATAAAAGCCACTTACAGCAGTAATCAAAGAAATGAGCATTAAAACAGAGCTACCAGATTTCATCCACCAAATTGGTATGATTCTTTAAAAAAAAAAAAGTCCAAATTTGAGGTAAATAAAAAAAAAAAAAAAAAAGACATTCATTTCCTAACGGTAAGAAAATAAGTTAGCTCCATTATTTTCAAAGGTAATATAGTACTATGTATCAAAAGCCATAAAAATGCACACCTTCTTCAAACTGGTGATTATACTTTAAGAAACCTATCCTGACAAAAGAAAATACACAGGAAAAGTCACTATAGTATTATTTACATTAGCAAAAAAATGGAAATAACTATGCATTCAACAAAATGAAACTGGTTAAAATATATTCATACATATGTTTTAAACTATAGTGATGGCCTTACGAATCAGTAAATTTATTAAAAATCCCTGAACTGAACACTGAAAATGGGTGGATTTTATCATATATAAATTATATCTCACAGTTATTCTTTTTTTTTTTTTTTTTTTTTTAAATTCATTTGACAGAGAGAGAGAGAGATCACAGGTAGGCAGAGAGGCAGGCAGAGAGAGAGGGAAGCAGGCTCACCGCTGAGCAGAGAGCCGATGCGGGGCTCGATCCCAGGACCCTGAGATCATGACCTGAGCCGAAGGCAGAGGCTTAACCCACTGAGCCACCCAGGTGCCCCTCTCACAGTTATTCTTAAAAATAAAATCAGAATAAAGGCTACCCTGTGAGGGTTGCTGCTGATAGTAGGTAGGAAATGGGAGAGGTCTAGGTGCCAGCAATATTTTTTCTTGAGTTGAATGCTGACTGCACAGGTGTACTTCGTTTGTAAAATCTTCAAGTTGTACATCTGTAATATGTGCATGCTTCTGTCAGTTATTATACTTCAATACATCTGCTGAAGCTCAGAAAAGCATGTATACAATAAAAATATTCTTGAAAGGGACGCCTGGGTGGGCTCAGTTGGTTAAACGTCTGCCTTTTGCTCAGGTCATGATCCCAGAGTCTTGGGATCGAGTCCCACATAGGCTCCTTGCTCAGCGGGAGCCTGATTCTCCCTCTGCCTGCTCTGCCTGCTCTGCCTGCAGCTCTTTGTGCTTCTGCTCTCTCTCTGACAAATAAATAAATAAAATCTTAAAAAATATATATTCTTGAAATATATTTGAAAATGTAAGGGAATATCCCAATATACTAAAGGAAATGTGTGTGTGTTTGAATGTAGAGATTTCTAAAATGCTAACAATATTAACATTATCACTGGGTGGTGAAATTGTCATAAGTTTTTTCTATATTTATATTTATCTCTAATTTGAAAGCTTACTATAATAAATTTTTATGTTTTACACTTTTTAAATTCATTAAAATGAAATAAAAGTGAAACTTGTTAATAATATCTTGAATAAAGCACATGAAAAAATTTAATAGGTCATAAGAACTACACACAATCAAATAATTACATTACCTTATTTACTCCATTATTTAGAAAAAACAGGCAATATTACATCTGCCCTTCTAACTTTGGTTGTTGTAAATTCAAATTCAACTGTGTTACTGTAGGAACTAACAGAACAATCATGAAATCCAAAGAAATTTCATCTCAAAGAGGCTGAAAGCACTGGTACAGAGTTTGTTTTTCAAAATCGCTTTCTACTGTCAGACTGTGTAAAGTTAACATACATATCCTACCCAAAGGGAAGGGTACACAAGTAGTAAATGCATTAACTATGTTTCAGTTTGGTTACCTCTTTCCCAAATCAATCAGGTAGATAATGGTTAGTACCCTGATCATAGCTTTCAGAGGTAAAATAAATGATCAGGTACATTCAAACACACTACTGAAATTTAAATACACTTTCATTTACTAAAGTTATCATTTACTGAAAAACTAGTACTTAAATGAACAGCTCAAAAAAAACCCCACATAAACAGCTAAGTTAAAAAACACAAAAAATATAATCCTTACTTACTAAACTTATCTTCCCTGGTACCAGGTATTATCAGCCTAGAATACATAAAACAAAGGACCTAGAATCTGATTTTACTTTTCAAAATCTTTGTAGCAAACTTGGATCAAACTCCACATCCGGGTCCCTGCTCAGCAGAGTCTGCTTCTCCCTCTGCCCCTCCCCGGGTCCCTCCTCCCAGTCATGCTTGCTTGCTCTCTCGCTCCCTTGCTCTCAAATAATTAAAATCCTTTTAAAAAATCTATAGGACAAAGATTTTAAATAAAACTCCAAGTAACTGTCCTCTGCTAATATTCTACTTATCACGTTTCTCAGAAAATAAACTATCCCATAAGAAGGTGAAACTTGAAGTCCTACAGGGCTAAAATTTGCTTATTCTGGCCATTTCTTTGGAGGTTCATACCAAATCAATTACATTCTTCTAATCTATTTACTGTTTCCTTAAAGAATGTGGAAAGTCCCTAATTTGGAAGGGAATTATGTAGCACAAAGCCACCCTTTACTGCAATTCCTCACTGCTGCTCCAGCTGCTACTGTATATTGTTATTAAAAACAAAATACAAAAAACTGGGGAGCTTTTAAAGAATATGGGAGATGTAGATGAAGAAGTCATTAAAAGGTCAACTTAAAGAAACTGATAACTTTAAAGAAAAAGTGGCCAAAGTTGAAGCTGACTTGTTAACCTGACACAAGGTCTACACTTCCCAAAAGCAACGGTCCCCAACTCCACTTTTTATGATGATGCACCTCATCACTTTTTTTAAATTGAGTATATCCTAATATATGCATACTATTTAAAACTATACCCCTAAAATACTGTTAATATAAAATGTACATATGAAAATAAACATTAAAATATAATTTTTTACTAACGTTATCCCTAACATGAGGCTAAAACAGTAAGTACTGAGGAAGTCAAAGTACTTTGGGGACAGAGACTATTTTGGGAAAAAAGGTAGGCTTACATTACGTGCCAGGGTGAGGAACTTGGAACAGGAAGATACCACACCTCAATATAGAGAGAGCAAATGGAAAAGGAAGTGGAAAAGACTAAATAAAAGACAAATATGACCTCTTCGAAAATCTGCTTGAAATCAGGCCACAGACACAGAAAAAGGAATCTCTCTTCCTTTTTTACATATGATTTCTTATTCCTGTGACCCCAAATTAAGCCATATATTTTGAGTTACTGGCTAGCTGAGAAACTGTTTTGAGACAACTTCCCTGAAACACCAGAAAATACTAAGATACAAATTTCAGTATCAATGAACGCTGCTCTGACAAGGGCTGAAAGCAAGCCTTGGAAATATCAAAATGAAAACTGCATGCCCCCTTGACCCAGCAACCTCACTGCTAAGAACATACATAAAAGCAAGCCTTGGAAATATCAAAATGAAAACTGCATGCCCCCTTGACCCAGCAACCTCACTGCTAAGAATATACATAATCATATAAAGTAATTCATCAAAATTAACCAAAGATGTATGTACAAGGATGTCTGGTGGAACCCTTCAGTGGGAAAAGACTAGAAACAACCTAAGCATCAACTGAAAGAAGACTTGTTCAATTAATTATGATTCAACCATACAATGGAACACATGCAGTCATTAAAAGGAATGAGGCTGCTGTATGTACCAGGTGAAAAGTTCTTGGAGATATATTAGGTGAAAACAATCAAGAAGAAGACACATAGACATATAAATTGAACCATACTTCTACCATACATCTCAACTAGTAAATGGGCAGAGTACGCTGAACAGGAAATTAGATAAGGTTCTCAAACAATAAAGTTAATTTCACCAAGGATAGAGTAAAAGAAAAAAGGACAAAGCTACAAGAAAAATGATAAGGAAAGACCATTTCTATTGCCTCTGAAACTCTCTTAACATTCACTTGCCATCTTTAACTTTCCCCCTTCTAACTCCTGCATGGTCTCAGTGAAAGCTCTCATGTGCTTCACTGCACATTCAACAGCCCGAATCCAACAAAAGGTCCTATGCACAAAAGTTAACATAGACTACTTTCCTTCTCTAACTTCAGTTATTTTCAAGGAGGATCAGTCAGGAGTAAAGAAAGGAAACTGATGTAATCAATCCATGTTAAAAAGTGAACATTAGGGGCACCTGGGTGGCTCAGTGGGTTGGGCCACTGCCTTCAGCTCGGGTCATGATCTCAGGGTCCTGGGATCGAGCCCCGTGTCGGGCTCTCTGCTCAGCAGGGAGCCTGCTTCCCCCTGCCTCTCTGCCTACTTGTGATCCCTCTCTGTCAAATAAATAAATAAAATCTTTAAAAAAAAAAGTGAACATTAAATGCTAAAATGTCAAAAAGCCAACTAATGCTTTTTGACCCAAACATCTATACAATTAATGGAAATGTAGGTGTTAGGGGTATATTACACAGCAGAGAGGAAGAAAGAAATAATGTTTCCTTTAAATCATGTCACTTACATGAAAGCCTGCTCTGGAAGAAAAAAAGAAACAAACAATTTGTGTTCCCATGAGCCTCTGTCCAACCAGGGAAAAAGAAGGGCTAGGTGGAATAATAAGCAGCCAGTCACCCTGAGTTCCTTGTGATGACAAATTCTTTTTTAAGGGACCACGGGCAGCTGACAAAGAGTATAAAACGTCACAGCTGTTTAGAGCCAAGACAAGATGGACAATGATGTCCTAGGGCTAATTCAGCTAAAGGGATAGCCCTCTTTCTTCTGAAGGTCAGAGTTACCCAGAACAGAGATCACTAAAAACTAGAACATAGCAAAAGAGAGAAGAGGAATAGGCTACCTCGGGCCAATTTTTCCTAAATCTCCCTTTAGCAGATTACTTCAAACTACATTCTTTCTCCCTTCCAAGTTTTATTCTTCCCTCATCTCCATCTCTCTCTCTCTGTCAAAAAAGCTGACAGGTACAGCAACAGGGATATTTAGGGCACCACAATACAATTTCCTGCTCCATTCAATGATCTGTCTCCCGCACACTCCTTACCATCCTCTCCTAATGAAAAATGTTTGGTTCCGCTGTGTAAAAGTAATTCAAATTGTGGCCAATTAGGTAGCCCCTAGTCATTAAAGCCTAACAGCAATGCTCTACTCAAAGAGAACATAAATTATTAGCCATCACTTTCTCCTGTCTTCCAGAAGGGACAGCTGACTCTCCTTGTCACCACCTTCTAATTTAATGCTTCTAATCAACTGTGTGCAAGCAATTAAAAAGTAAGCTTTATAGATTTATAAGATGAAATGGAGTAAATAAGCTTTGAGTCAGGATTTTCAATAAAGAATTAAACACATGGGCTTTTAATAAAAGCATTTGTGATAATTATTTCTAAGCTGAGGGGACTGTTTGGGCTTGCTTTCAGAAGACAAAGTTAACAGAAGCATAACATATGGACAAGCTGGCCAATACTACTCATTTTTAATCAACTCTGCAAGGCACTTAAAGTGCCTACTGATTTTTTTTTTAAGGGACTTCTATGCAATTAATAAGGAAAAGTCCTTTCTGAATTCATTAATAGGTTTGGGTCTGCATTATAAAGTTCAGAGATTATCATTACCTAGAGAGGAAGGACAACTAATGTAAGTTGAGGATCTGCTAGCTGTAAGACACTGTGCTAGGTACATTTATATGTTACATCACTTAACACATACAGTAACACTCAAGACAATAAAAGTATATCCCCATTTAACAGATAAACTGGGGTTTACACCAAGTCATAGCCAGGAGGTACACTGGCATTTCAAAAGGGGCTTAGCAGGTTTAGTGCACTTTTTGCCTTAGTATACTAACCTTCCCCTTTGAAAAGGGACATGAACACATTCAGAACTCACAAAACTCCTCTTCTCACTCACCTACTCTGAGGCTACTGCGTCACCACTGCTTGGCTTGGTAAAGCAATCCAAGTCTCTTTAGCTGACTATTCCCACCACATGGTATCACAGGAGAACTTTGTGACACAAAATCTCATTTTTGCCTTTGGAAGGCAAATGGACACTTCCTACATTCGCTATTTTCCCACTACCACTCACACCTTAGTAAAATTATCCTGTCATTCTTCTTTGCATAGGCTTACCTATGCATATATATGGTATATGCTATACCATCTTAATCTTTCCATTTTTTTTTTTTTTAAGATTTTTACTTATTTGTTTGACAGAGAGATCGCAAATAGGCAGAGAGAGGCAGGCAGAGAGAGGGGGGAAGCAGGCTCAAACTTTTACCAAGCTACTGCAGGAAACTTCCTTTCTCTTTTACCTAACCATTTTCACTTGGAAATCAAACAAAATAATCCTAAGTATGGCTGATAAATATAGGAGAGGTTCTAAAGAACACCTGATTCCAAGAAAAGAGGGCTGTACATTTTAAGGTGAAAACAGATTTGGAAGACTTCTGCCATAATCCTCTAAAATTTTTGGAAGCACCTAGTTCCCCCTCAGAACGTACACAAATATTCACCTGCCACTTTATCACCATTAATTAAATCTTGCATTCAAACATGAAAGAAATATTTCTCATTTAAAGATACTGCTTTTCTGTTTGATTTACTTTGTATATTATTTTCCACCAACTTTTATTGAACAATGTAGAGCTTCCAACATTATGAGTCAAAACAGATTATAGTAGGCAAGCTTAGGAATTAAACATCATTCTTTTCTATAAAAAGTATAATTTCCAACTCAAAATATTCTCCCAAATCAACAATACCCTGCCTTGTACCAGAACCCATTCAACCTATAAACCTCACTTAAATGCAAAAGAAAAGTACTCAAAGGAACCTATTCTGAAACAGAAAAGCTACATTTTACAAATTACTTCTGACCCAAAACAAACTCCTTGCTGTCTGGAGGATGCTGGTTATATTAATTTAGATATTAACATTTCCAACCTATGTATGAGTCAGTGAGAAATTACAGCTTAAAAAATACCAGCACTGAAAACACAAGTATCAGTCAGCCTCAAGACCAACCGGTCAGACAAAGCAAACCATGATCAATATGGATTAACAATTTGCTACTGGTCATTCTCAAGAAGTTTCCTATTCTCTTTCATCTTTCAAAAGAATAGTTTTATCTATGCAAAAAAAATGCTTCATCTCTAATTTAAAAACAAAGTCTACTTCTTGTCTAGGCATATTCTATATTCAGAAACCCCTTCAGATACACCTCTGTATAACTACCATTTTGCATCTATAAAGTATATCTTGTAAACTACACTCCTTGATGATTTTTAAATAACTACTAGTTCAAAACATTCTAACAGGAGCATCATTTATAATAATGGCAAGTGGACAAAATGGTCTTTCTGATCAATGCTAGCAACAATTAAAGACATTAAATAAGAGAAAATATAAGCTAAGATCTGTCATTTTATATAATATAACAAGCAAAGGAAAATCTCTGACACTTTCTTAACCACAGAAAAATAATTTGCAAATATTTAAGTCAAAATTAACAGGCATTTCTATATGCTTGCATCCCCCATCAAATAAAGCAGAATGTAAACATATTCTGTATTCCAAATACTCATCACCAAAGTCTTCTAAAATAAGGTAACAACAAGAAAATAGTGATATTTAAAAATATTAAAACGTGAAATTTTTGGCAACTCATACTGTTAAGAAATAGCTGTAAATTATCTTGAAAATGAGGAAGGAGAATTAAAAAAAGGTCCAAACAAAACAGAACCCTACATTCTGCTGGATCTAGTTGTTTCATCCATCACATCTTATGCCAATATCAACAATTCAAACACTAATGTTAAGAATAGTTATTCTGTTAAGAAACTATGAATTTTCTATAGTTTTGTATAATAAAAGGAGTATCAAAAACACTTAAAACAAACTTCCCTGTACACTAGGAACATTAAAGACCTAAGTTATTTTTAATATGTGCTACATAGTAACCAAAACTTATTTCAAAACAGAGAAGTGCTATTAATATCAACAGTTTTTAAACTTAGATAAATGCTCTCATTTTAATAATACAAACCCTGTTTTTTAAGTATGAATTAAGGATGTATTTACACCTTCAATACCAAAAACACTACTATAATGTCTTACCCTATTCAAGAATAAACTTAAGTCAACAGGACTACTATAAATGCTCTATGTAAGTACATAAATTTATCAAGACTAACTGTTACCTCAAGTCTTTTAAAAAGGGTACCAAGGTTAAAATATGTTGACATAAAATAATGTGGAAAATTGGTAACTGGTTTCCAACACTTTAATAAATTCTATAATATATAATATTTGGTACTTGTTTCCAAATACAATATTTACAACAGGACAAGAACTATAAAATACAATGTATGATGACGTATTTTTTCATCTAAAAAGAACTATTTGAAGTGTATAATGTCTTTGAGGATAAGTTGTTCTGATCTTAAACATTTAGAGTAACAGACTCTTTAGAATTAGAAGGAGTTAGTTACAGATCATTTAGCTCTATGTGTAACTGAAAAGATCCTCCCATCCAAGATCCCAATGCCCTTGTTTTAGAGTGTAAAATAACAGACAAATCATTTCACCCTAATGGCAGTGAAAAAAAAAAATGAGGAATTATCTCAAGGCGATTTTAACTTTTAATACCTTATTTCATCTTATGATATCAAGACTAGCAGTGTTTAGTCAAAAAAAAAAAAAAGGCATGATGACTAGTCACAAAACTTTAACTGTCTCAGAATGCAAGCAAACACAATTTCCAAAGTATGTCCCAGGCCAAGAGTTAATGTTTAGATAATAAAAATTATATTTTAATGTTAATCCACACTAGTTAATGGAAAGTAAATCTGAAAGAAACCCTAATATAACACACAAAAAATTCCCCCTTCTTCCCTGCAACCAATCTCTTCTCTCCTTCTTGCCTAATAATAAAAAAGTGAGACACATGGCTACTTAGGTAAGATTCATTTCTCAGCCTTCTTTATACAGGTGACTGTGGTCATTTGACAATGTTATAACCACTGGAATATGAATAGAAATGGTATATATAACTCCTCTTAAAGGGAAGGAAAATGTCCTTCCTTCCTTCCTGTTGACAGACACAATGGTAACCATCTGGGACCACCAGAGAGAAGCCACGTATTAAGAAGAGCAAGACAAAGACATCCAGGTCATGATGATTCTAGAGCCTCTATAAAATCTCAAAATTGTTTACATGGACTTCTCAAATAAATATATTTCTACCTTCAAAGCCTCTGTCACCGTGGCCAAGTCTATATTTTAATTAGTATCTCTAATATAAATGATTAGGCAAACATACAGTATGTACAAATGTACAGTCACTGGTATGTTTTTTCATGTTTTATAAATCATATGCTAAACACTACTGAGTTTGATAATAGGTTTAACTAGTTTTCCAATGTATGAAAACAGAGTTTCCACGAAAATTCTGAAAAGTTTAACATGGGTTTGTATGTGTTAATGGCAAATGAGTGAAAAATACAATATCCTGCTGAAAAAAGGGTTAAAAGAGAAAACATCTTCCCACTTAAATTTCACTTAAGTTACATAATAAGCTACACATATTTTTCTGCAATAAACTAAACATCTAAAATGATATCATTACTCCTCAATTGTCTCTTAACAGTTTTCTCAAGAGAAAGATTAAAATCCCAAGTTTCTAACAGATACAAACATCAAAACATAATCTATGGTACAAAAATCAACATGAAATTCTATCACCCAAAAATGGTTTCATATTTGAAAAAATTTATTCATGATTATGAAAAACAAGCGTTGACATTACCTGAGACTAAGGTAAAAATGAAGACTTCAAGGAAGGGAATGCTGTAGAGTTGAAAAAGAAATCATGGTTGAGTTTCTACCTTTCATAAGCTTCAGAGACCCTCAACACCACCTTAATCACTTATGCCATCCAAGTCCTACAAAAAAAAAAAAGAAAGAAAGAAAGAAAGAAAGAAATAGAAAAACACACAACAAAATACATTACTTATGAAGGGAAAAAATACTGTACAAATACAACATGGAAAAACTGGTATGAATAATGAAGTGATCATTCTTTGTAAATAGGAAACCATGCCTGAATGACTGGTACAATGACTTGCTCTTAAGTTTGAAATTAGGAAGATAAAATAGTGGTAAGTAGTAACTGCGAAATAACCTTGGTCTTAAAAAAATAATATGCCTAGGGGTGCCAGGGTCACTCAGTCGGATAAGCGGCCAATTCTTGATTTTGGCTCAGGTCATGATCTTGGGGTCCTGGGACTGAGCCCTGCATCAGGCTCCACCCTCAGTGAGGAGTTTGCTTCTCTACCTCTCCCACCAATCATGCACACACCCATGCTCACTTGCTCTCTCAAAATTAAATAAATAAATCTTTTAAAAAAATTTTTTAAAAAGAATAATTTGCCTAATCTGGAGTCTACAGCTTTAGAGATATGTGATGCTTAGGGAAATTCAGAGGGTTACAGACCTAAAAAAGCTAGAAAAGAGAAAGCAAAGATTACAAAACCACTTAATAGTACTATTCATATCTACTTTGCATGTATATGAAGTGAAGAGGAAAGCAAATACAATACTAGGCCTTACAAATAACAGAACATGTAGAGAATATGTATTTATTCACAATAGAAACAATTACAGTTGTAAAATCCTATTAAATACTTAGATATAGAAACATAATCAGCCAGGTCATCTTTGACAGGAAATGCTGACAGTAAGATGAGTACAATCAACCATTAATCACAGGAAGACAGTATGCCATACCCAAAAAAACCAAAAAATAAAAATGAAGAACACTAGCTATACACAATCAACCTGTCTGACAGTATTTCTGAGCATAGCAACAGACTCAAGAGTTTATGGAATTTACTACCATAAGTCATTAAAAATATTAGATTCCTGGGGCATCTGGGTGGCTCAGTGGGTTAAGCACTGACTCTTGATTTCAGCTCAGGTCATGATCTCAAGGTCTTCAGATCAAGACCCACATTAGGCTCCATGCTTAGAGCAGAGTCTGGTTGTCCCTCTCCCTCTGCTCCTCCTCCTACTTGTGTTCTCTCTCCCTATCTCCTTCCCTAAAATAAAGGCTTAGTTTGCAACAATAAATTACAAGATTACAAAAAAATGAAAAATGTGACCTAAATATAACAAAAAATAGCAGTCACTACAGTTTCTAGAGTATCCCCAGATATTGGTTTAAGCAAACAAGATTTCAAAACGTTTATTACAGATATGTGAAAAGAACACATATTTAAATTTTTTAGTTATGAAAATAATCAGTAAGAGATTCTTAATAAATGTATACAGAAATTACGTAAAAGAAGCACAGTGGAAACTCTGCAACTGCAGAGCATAGTAACTAAAACAAAATATTTACTAGAAGGGCTCAATGACAGATTTAAAACGGCAGAAAAACCTATGACCTTCAAGACTATCTACTGAAATTATCCAGTCTAAAAAACAGAGAGAAAATAAGTTGAAGAAAATTGAACAGAGCCTTGGAGGCTAACTTATTAACACTTCTGGAGTCCCAGAAGGATAGGACCGAAAGGGCAGGGGGAACAAATTTTTAATAAAATACTTGCCAAAACTTCCCATATTTTATTTTAGTTAAAAAGAAATCAAATCTACAGGTCTTAGGAGTTCAATGACTCTCACGTAGGATAAATACAAAAAGGCCCACACTTACACACATAATAGTCAAACTGGTGAAAGCAACACAAAGAGAAAATAATGCAAGCACAAAAAGAAAAATCACTCAGCATGTGCAGGGAACCAACAGGATTAACAGCTGACTTTCAATCAGAAACAACAGAGGCCAGAAGACAGTGGAATGACATATTCAAAGTGCTGAAAGATAGAAGCTGTCAACCAAGAAGGCAAAAGAATTATCCTCCAAGAATGAAGAAATAATAAAGAGTTATCTCAGACAAAAAAAGGCTTAGAGATTTTTTTTGCTAGCAAACCTACCTAACAAGAAATACTAAAGGAAGTCCATCAGGCTTTCAGCTTTCAGGAAAAGACAACAGATTCAAATGCACAGGAAAAAGGAAGAGCACCAGAAACAGAAAATATATGGGTTAAACTAAAGGACTCTATAAATATATTTTTCTCATTTCTTCTCTCAAGATCTTTAAAGAACATAAGCATGGGGGCCTATAGGGAGCTCGGCCATTAAGCACCTGCCTTTGGCTCAGGTCATGATACCAGGGTCCTGGGGATCAAGTCCCACACTGGGCTCCCTGCTCAGTGGGAATCCTGCTTCTCCCTCTCCCACTGTCCCTGCCTGCTTTCCCTCTCTTGCTGTCTCTCTGTCAAATAAATAAAATCTTTGAAAAAAATAAATAATAAATAAATAATATAAATGCAGCTAAAACAGTACTTAGAAGGAAGCTTATATCTTTATATATCTGGGGGGGGGGAATGGTTCTCAAATCAGTTACAAAAGCCTCCACTTAACAAAATAGAAAGAGAACAATCCAAACCCTAAAGTAACCAGACAAAAGGGAATAAGATCAGAGCAGAAATTAATGAAATACAAAACAAAATTAGAGAAAAACTTGGTTCTTTTAAAAAGATCCACAAAATTAACAAACTTCTAGGCAAACTAAGAACAGAGAGAAAAAAGAGAAATTACCAAAAACCAGGAATGAGTGAGGGGATGGTAACACAGACCCCACAAAAATGAAGAGTTCTACAATTGAAACTAATAAAAATTATGTTAATTATACCTCAAAAAATTTTGAAGAATTATAAAGGAAGGAATATTCTAACAAATTTAAGCCAAGAAATTACAGAACTTTTATAAAATGGACAAATTCCTAAAAAGACTATAGCGGAAACAGAAAAATCTGAATATAACAAATAAAGAAACTGAATTAGTATTTTTAAATTTCTCACAAAGGAAAGAACAGGCCTAAATGGCTTCACTGATGAATTTCATCAAATATTTAAAGAAGAAATACCAATCCTTCACAATCTCCTTCACAAAACAGAAGACGACAGTACATTCTGCAACTCAATCCAGGAAGCCAGAGTTACCCTGAAACCAAATTCAAAGACATCACATAAAAACTACTCAGCAGTGTCTACAATTATAAAATTAGATACAAAAATCCTTACAAAATATTAGCCAACTGAATCTAGCAACATATAAAAAGGCCTATACACCATGACCAAGTAGGATATATCCCACGAATGCAAAGGTGGTTTAACATCTGAAAATCAATTAAGGTAATACACTATATTATGAGAATACAGGACAAAAACCACATGGTTGTCTCAAGAGGCACAGAAAAAAAGCATCTGACAAAATTCAACACCTATTCGTAATAAAAACTCTCAACAAACTAAGACGGGAAGAAAACTAATAAGCATGTTCAGCAAGGTCACAAGAAGTACGTTCAGAAATATCATAAAATATTAAATCAATAAACAAAAATCGATTTTTATAGTGAAATGACAGCTTTGTATCACAGCTTCCTACCAAAAATCTGAATTGATTCAAATCTTCTTTATCCCTTAGCAGAGTTTCAAAATTTTCTTCAAGTAGCCCACTCCCAGGCATTTTATATTTTTAATTGTTATTGTCAATGTATACTTTTTCTTCCATAATATTAGTTCTAAGGCCTATTGTTTGTATAAAAAATTGTTTGTATATATTAATTATATAACAAGTTCCATTACTGAATTCTCTTAACACTCTCAGTATACAAAGAGGCAAGTAGACGAACTGAACAGAAATTATTTCAGACAGATGCCCTTCAAAAACATGGAAATTCAGTATATGATAAATGTGGCATTTCAAATACATAAAAAAGAAATGCACCATTCAATAACTGGAATGGGGTCAACCAGCTAGCCAGCTGGGAAAAAAACTAAAGCTAGAGCTCTACATCTATTGTTTATACCAAATATATTCAACATACATCAAGATTTTCAGCAATTTAAACCATAAACAGTAATAGAAAACCTGTATAATTCTTTTTCAAGTACCATAGTTCACTGAATCTAAAACTACCAATCTTAAGATACACAGCTATTTTATGGGTTACTAAGAAAGAAAATAATAATGTCAAACTATGACAAACCAGGGATTCATGTCATTCAGAGACATGACAACAGAGAGAAAAAAGTGAGTCCTATAACCAAGGATGAAGAGCTTTTAAACTTTACACAGAAACCCCCCACCACCAGCCATAAAGGAAAAGATCACTAAATTCAATCCTAAAAATTAAAACTTCTATAAAGGCAAAAACAAAATCTAAGGATAAGAAAAAAAAAATTCCGTGAAAATAATTTGCCTAACAAATGGGTAAGGGCTCAGCATATGACCAAAGAGATCACTGAAAATATATATATGGCCAATAATGATGGGAAAATGCTCAGGCTCACTCATAATGAAATTCTGGAAAGCAATACTAAACAACAAAATACTGGCAAGTATTAAAAAGTTTGACACTCACTAGTGTTGTCACAGAGATAGAGACTCCCATTATCCTAGACTACCGATACTGGGATAATCTTTCAGTGAAGCAATTCATCTACTTAATTATCAAATGTACACACTCAGGCCAAGCAATTTTTCCCGTAGGAATTTATACTGCAGATCTGTTTTTTGTTTTGTTTTGTTTTTGAGAGAGAGCTCATGCACACACAGGAATTGGCGGGGGAAGGGCAGAGTGAGAGGGAGAGACTCTTGAGCAGATTCCACATGTGGAGCCTGATACAGGGTTGATCTCATGACCCTGAGATCATGACCTGAGCCAGAATCAACCAGTCAGACGCTTACCCGACTGACCCACCCAGGAGCCCCTCATACTGCAGAAATATTTTAAAATACATGCAAAGATATGCCCAAGATTATTCACCATATTAACACTTATTATAGCAAAAAAACTAAAAATGTAAATATACATAAATAAGTTAGTAGTTAATATAATTATGGTATATCCAAATATTGGAATACTAAACAGAATGAAATTAGAAGGAATGATATGCAAAAATATAGAAGTTAACAAAAAGACATGTTGCTGAATAATATGTATGGTGTGATCTCATTTGTGTAAAAAATATGTAAATACAGGTATACATATAAAAGTCTGCATATATAGGAAATGTCTGACAGAATACACACATACACACAAATGTTAATCACGAATAGGAATGGAGAGAACCTTTTCTTTTTTTTTAAACCTTATAACAGTCTCTACTGCCTAAGTGTATATACTCTTGTAATAAACCTGGATAAGGAATGAGAAATGCTGAACATGACAATTACCAGAAAATATGGAAAAAGAAGGAAATCTTAAAATATGGCCACTATATTATTTTCACATCCTCATTTTAAAAGAATTCTCAAAACAAAATTTATGAAAAACTTTAGAATTTCTATGATCATTAACAACTGACACCAGACTATGTGCCATTGACAGATACGTAAATACCCTGAAAACTGTTAAATATTTAATTTTCTTTCACTAGTTTGAAGGATAAAAGCATAGGCCTAACATATGTACTAACTTAAGCCAAAAAGAAAGGAGAAAATCATCTATCTTCCTAAAATAAGGGAACTGGGGCCTAAAAGAGACATATAAGTAATACAGCTAAGTGAGAAAAGATAATGACCCACATCCTATAAAACTAATAAATTTAACTCTTTCAATGTAGATATTCATTATCTCTATATAGCAATACCATATATACATACATAATTCATGCTTATATTTAAGTGGGTATAAAAGGAAAAGGGATCATCCAATAGATACAAAGTACTATCCAACAGTTGTGATTAGTTTATCAGTGCAGTTCATACCAAGCGCATGGACATCTATCACAGGTAAAAATTAAAGACTGAGTAAAACAGTGTTGGATTACCTATAAAATATGTCAAACAAATGTCCATCCCACCAGACTATTTGGCTCAATTTCCAAGCTCCCAATTCCTCCCCTCTACCTTATAATAGTATAAAAATACAGGTTATCCCTCAGAAGAACCAGGATCAGACATATTCTTAAAGTCAAGTAAAATAGTGGTATCTAAATATGCGAAATCTAACAACATTCTCTTCATGGTAGAAACTGTTGGATTAAATAAAATTAGTAGTAAATGCTATCCCAAGGAAATGAGGAGACACGAAATGGACTTCTTCTAATTTAATTTCTAGTTGAGGATTAAGATTTCTTTAAAATCTTGGCAATAACCCAGAATTATCTTAAATAACTTAAACAAAGAAAGTAGGGGCAGCTTGGTGGCTCAATGGTTTAAGCATCTGAATCTTGATTTTGACTGAGGTCATGACCTCGGGGTCCTGGGACTGAGACTTGCGGCAGGTTCCCAGGGACTCTGCCTGAGATTCTCTCTCTCCTCTTCCTTTGCCCCTCCTCCCCACTTATGCATGCTCTTTCTCTCTCTAAAATAAAATTTTTTTTTAAGATTTTATTTATTTATTTGACAGACAGAGATCACAAGCAGGCAGAGAGGCAGGCGGAGAGAGAGAGAGAGAGGAGGAAGCAGGCTCCCCGTGGAGAAGAGAGCCCGTTGCGGGTCTCGATCCCAGGACCCTGGGATCATGACCTGAGCCGAAGGCTGAGGCTTTAACCCACTGAGCCACCCAGGCACCCCTAAAATAAAATATTTTAAAAAATAAAAAATAAACACAAAATGTGTTTCATTAAAATCTTATGTTGATACTCTCCATCATTCAAAGAATATCATTTCCTGCTGAAATCCCAAAGTAACATTTCCCTCAGCTCAAAAGTCCAACTACATTAATATACTTTTTAAAAATACAAAAACATTAAGTATTTATTTAAAAAATTCAAGGCAAAGGTATTTAATAATACTAAAGTAGACTATACATATTTTTTTAAAATATTTTATATTTATTTTACAAGTAGGCTGAGAGGCAGGCAGAGAGACAGGAGGAAGCAGGCTACCTGCTGAGCAGAGAGCCCGATGTGGGACTCGATCCCAGGACCGAGATCATGACCTGATCTGAAGGCAGAGGTTTTAACCCACTGAGCCACCCAGGTGCCCAGACTATACATATTTTTAAATGTTATGCTATACTAAACCTTTTAACAGAGACTAATACGGAAAGTTAATACCCTGTGTTGATATTGCATTGATATTAGACATATACAATTTATGTAACTGTAGTATTTCTTTTCCTGGCATATGAAATGGAGGTAATGAAGACTGAAAGCTGAAATTTTATTAGGAACAAAGAATAAGCCAAATATAATTTTTTATTCAGAAATAATAAAGCATTTATATAGCTGCCCTCACACATTTTTAGGATTCAATAAATATCATAAATAGCTATAAATGAAAAGCAAAACAAGTAACTTTAAATCTTTAGAAAATAACCAATATATTAATTCAAAGTTATTTATATAATTTTATCAAGGCATCACAAACACTACCGCACTTTCTAGTCCCTCAGCCAGTCAGTAGCTTTGTTGCTAAAATAGTTACAAACTAAAAACTCTATTTTATTTTTTTTTTAAAGATTTTATTTATTTATTTGACAGAGAGAGATCACAAGTAGACAGAGAGGCAGGCAAAGAGAGAGAGAGAGGGAAGCAGGCTCCCTGCTGAGCAGAGAGCCCGATGCGGGACTCGATCCCAGGACCCTGAGATCATGACCTGAGCCGAAGGCAGCGGCTCAACCCACTGAGCCACCCAGGCGCCCTAAAAACTCTATTTTAAACTGCTAAGCTCTTGATTGCCTGCCTCAGAGTTTTGTCTCAAAGAATTCAGAAGAGCATATATGCTACCTTCTCAATTATGTAGAACAATTTTTTAATATGTATTTGCCATAAAACTATACTACTGTGGTAGACATTATTATAAACAAATAGAGCAACACTGTATTTGCACTACACTGCTATTCACTAGTCTATGTGAAGAACACATAGCTGTGTTCAACTTTTAGAATTTCTAAAGCTATAGGAATACTGGAACGCTGAACAGAAAAAGCACAGCAAAGTCTATATACAGGAAATAAAAATGCCTTCAAATTATATATTTTAGTATTACATTATGAGTCTTTTTCAAAGTTGATTGGGTATATTTACTTCATAATCAAGACATTATTACATATGCCATCACAGAATATGGTAAAATCTACAGGCTGGACAAATGTTTTCGAAATGTTAATATTCTGTTGAAAACATTTTCACAAAAAGCCTACTCATCTTCTTGCATCACTTTTTATTGAAAGCTCTAAATTAAGGCTCTCACACATCAAAGAATATAACTAGACATGTTAAAAGAGAATGAAACAAAAAATAAACAGTAACGCAAGGAGGAAAAGGAAACATGCAGCCCCCCCACACACACACAGAGGCACACTCGCATGCACAGAATAATATAACCTCAAGGTCTAAATCTGTAAACAGAAATTCTGGAATATCATTTCCATCACAACCTTTCCTCTACCATGGAAACACAATTTCCTCTAACTCACCTGTCACAAAGCCTCTGTCTCTGGAACCCTCAATTCATGGAGCATCATCTACCAATTTCACTTTTCCTTCCAAGTCTCTATCTTTTCTCTTCCTCTCCCACTTCTCTCCCCCAAAAATGAGAAGTAAAGAACCTACCAAGCTGGAAACTAAGACCCTGTAAGTATAAAAAGAGGTATCAAGTTACTTGGACAACCACCTAAAGGTCAGTTACGATCTTCCTCTTTTCCTGCTTCACTCCCTCACATCAGGAGTTAGTGAATACTCCTTCTTAGCAATTCCTCTGTTTTAAGGTTTTGCTGGCTAAATATTTCCTCATAATACCACTTGTGCAGATGTAAACAGTGAAATTAAGACTAAAAAACATGTTTTAAGGCAGGAGTATTACACTTTGCTGTCAAATCAAGATATTTATCTTTAACTAAAGATAGCAGGATGTTACTAGATCCATACTATGCTGTAAATATGGACTTCTAATTTTACATAGTATGAACCCTCACACTTATTTAATAATTAAGGTGATTTTCTACCATTACCAATTTTAATAACTATGGTACAGAAAGAAAATAAATGAAATATTTTGCTGGGACCATTAGCTATTGTCCTTCATTATTCAGCTTTGAAAGACTGGCAATATTCACACACACACACAGACACGCGCGTGTGTGCAGGTGGGCTGATTCATTAAGCCAACATTTTTGTCATTAACTGAGTCAACATTCTGACCACGTGATATGCATATACAACATGCTACCTAAGATTCCTAAGACATGCATAAAATACCATGGCCTCTGCCCACAGGGGTTAATAATTTAGCAAAGATGGCAAGTACACACATAACAAATAAGATCTGTAATAATAACATAATGTAATAAGGGCTATAACTAAAGTTGAAGCAATTTATTATAGAAAAAATCAAAGCAGAGAACAATCACAGGCTGCTGGGTGGCTCAGTCGGTTAAGCATTCAATTCTTGATTTTGGCTCAGGTCATAATCTCAGGGTGGTGGGATCGAGCCCTGCACTGGGCTCCACACTCATCATGGAGTCTCCTTGAATCTCTCTCCATCTCACTCTGCCCCTCCTCACTCAAGCTCTCTAAATAAGTAAATAAATAAATATTAAAAATCTTAAAAAAAAAAAAAAGGCAGAGCAATCAATCCTTCCTTTGCTACTAAATGAAAAGGAAGTAATCTTTTAATGTTGATTCCACATTTAAAAATGCAATGAACGGGGCGCCTGGGTGGCTCAGTGGGTTAAGCCTCTGCCTTCAGCTCAGGTCATGATCTCAGGGTCCTGGGATCGAGGCCCTTATTGGACTCTGCTCAGCGGGGAACCTGCTTCCCCCTCTCTCTCTGCCTGCCTCTCTGCCTACTTGTGATTTCTCTGTCAAATAAATAAATAAAATCTTAAAAAAAAATGCAATGAATATATACTTCCTAGGACTTTGTAGTTATTAACTCACTTAATCCAAACAACCAATTTAGGAGATTGGAACCATGATTACTCAGTTTCCGAGAGAGGGTTAAGTAACTTACCAAAGGTTATAAAATTAGTAAGTGGCAAAACCAAAGTCCTTCGAATGGGCTGCAAGGCCCTCTACAATCTGTTGTGCTATGCTTTCCCCACCACGACCACCAGTACCAGCACCAGCACCAGCACCACCACCTTTCAGACCTCATCTTCCATATTCTCCCCCTGCTCACTCCACTTGAGCCTCACTAGCCAGACCTCCTTATCTCCCTAGATCTTCTAGCATGCTACTGTCTCCAGGCATATGGTACTGGCTGTTCTAGGCCTGGTACACTTCCTCCCAAAGATACTCCTAAGTAAATCCTTTACTTACTTCAAATCTTTGCTCAATCATCATCTTATTTAAGAGGCATTTTCCTGCCATACAATTTAAATTGTAACCTGCCCCCACATACACTCACCCAATCCCACTTTAATCTGTTACACATTTTGCATAGTAGTTACCACCTCTCAACATACTATGTAATCTGTTCATGATCTTTTATCATTTTTCTACTCCCAACTATAAACTCCACAAGGGCAGGAATTTTATTTTGCTCAATGATACATCTTAAGTGCCTAAAACAGTGCCTTGCCCATAGTAGATATTTAATAGTTTTTAAATGATTATATAAAGCTTAACTCCAACAGAGAAATAAAACTTCAGAAGCTTAATCACCACAGAACACTATCTCAACTATGGAATCACAGATAACAAAACTAAAGCATCTAGAAAAGTCACATTAACCTAATGAAACAGTAAAACCTGATACCAAAACCAGCCTAGTGAGGTTTTGGCAACATTACCCTTCAGATTGATAAATTCCCCTAAAAAGTTTTAAGAGGTCTGGGGACGCCTGGGTGGCTCAGTTCATTAAGCGGCTGCCTTTGGCTCAGGCCATGATCCCAGGATCCCGGCTCAACAGAGAGCTTGCTCCTCCCTCCCACTCTGCCTGCTCTCTCCCTCTCTGTTAAATGAATAAATAAAACCTTAAACAAAATTATTAAAAAGTCTCAGAGGTCTTAAAAATAGATTCAATCTACTGATGAGTTTACTATAAGCTTTATGAAACATTGTATCAAACAGAAAATCATTCTTAGCAATGTAAAGAACCATTTTAATCCTACCTAATTTCCTTTGTTTTAAAAGAGTGCTAATAAAGAATTTTTTTTATTTTTTTTATTTTTTAAAGATTTTATTTATTTATTTGACAGAGGGAGATCACAAGTAGACAGAGAGGCAGGCAGAGAGAGAGAGATAGAGAGAGAGAGAGGGAAGCAGGCTCCCTGCTGAGCAGAGAGCCGGATGCGGGACTCGATCCCAGGACTCTGAGATCACGACCCGAGCCGAAGGCAGCGGCTTAACCCACTGAGCCACCCAGGCGCCCCAAGAATTTCAAAAGTACTGTTAGAAAAGCTACAAAAACGGCAGGCACTTTACAATAGATCAGAAGAAACTTTAGTTTTTTCAAATATTTCACATGCTCAATGTTTAATTCTACAAACCTAGGCAACTTCTATCTCATTAAATATTTTCAAAGTGTATCTGTATGTGGTTTGCTCAGTGTATTTCAGCCTAGCATACTGTTTCAACTGTCATCTTTGCCTAGAAAAGTAAGATTGCAAAAGATGAGGTTTTATGAATTTATGATCAAAATCCAGATGAGAGGAAACCCCCACAAGAACTGTCTTTATTAATTTCTGAGACAATCTAATCAAAACTTAGCTGCTTCATAAGTATTTTACTATATATTATGCACCTTAATGTTACTTCCAAATACAACCATTCTAGAAAAGCTAATTGAGAAAAACCATAGTTCTTGGTTAATTATCTCTTAAAAACCTCATTTTTAGGGGCGCCTGGGTGGCTCAGTGGGTTAAGCCTCTGCCTTCAGCCCAGGTCATGATCTCAGGGTCCTGGGATCGAGCCCCACATCGGGCCCTCTGCTCAGCAGGGAGCCTGCTTCCCCCTCCCCTTTTGCCTGCCTCTCTGCCTACTTGTGATCTCTCTTTGTCAAATACATAAATAAAATCTTTATTTAAAAAAATTTTTTTTAAAACCCTCATTTTTAATTTCACTGAAATGTGTAATGCTTACAAAATTTCAACTATTGATGTTTCCCTAAGTACTACCAAATAAAAAGGCTACTACCTCTTGCTCTTTAAATGTAATCAAGAAAAGCACAAAGCAATAAAAGAATATGTAATAGCACATATGGTATAAGAATCTGAAACAAAAAAATACTTTAGTATCTTTTAAAGTCCTTTAGCATCTTTTACCTACATCACATTTTAAGGTGAGTCAAGTTCTAGGATTACATTAGTTCTTATTTTTGTGATTTAATGATGTTTTCTGAATGTTTAAAAGGGGGTGGGGGCTTGTTCCAGGCAAAAGATTTTTATAAATATGGCTGGAACTTCTAAACAGTAACAAAGCACAGATATCTGTTTCTTGAATTTACACTAGCTGCAGTAAAAATTAAAGTTATTAGAACTCTATATGAATGACAGTCCAACAGTGTATTTTTCATGACCAGATCTTTCCCAAGCAGAAATGAGAGCCCAAAAAATTCAAACCAACCACCCCAGAAATTACCCTGCCCAGGTCTTTCTAGAACCACCTGCCATTTCTACTCTCAACAAAAATCAGGCCAAAATCTTATAACCTTTTCAATTAATGTAGCTAATCCACTCAGCTGAAAATGAAAATCCTACAAGGAGTAATCAAATTCTTTTTTTTTTTTAAACATTTTATTTATTTATTTGAGAGAAGAGAGAGACAGTGAGAGAGAGCATGAGCGAGGAGAAGGTCAGAGGGAGAAGCAGACTCCCCGTGGAGCTGGGAGCCCGATGCGGGACTCGATCCCAGGACTCCAGGATCATGACCTGAGCCGAAGGCAGTTGCTTAACCAACTGAGCCACCCAGGCGCCCGAGTAATCAAATTCTTAAAAGAAAACTGACTAAAGTGAGTGAAATAAAACCACGAACTGAAAATTTCCATTTGCCCTTGACCTTTTCAAATCACCTAAAAAACAAATATTTGTCAAACAAGAAACCAATTGTCCACCACAAGCATTTTTATAAACTCCTTAGACTCTTAGCCACTAAAGAGGCAGGACTAACCTTGCAATCTAAGTTACCTGTTAAGGAGAGACACCTCCCAAAAACCATGACAAACTATCAAGCAACTAACTATTTAATCCTTCCCCAATTTAATAATAGAAATTCATTTTTAAGATTGGTAAACCACTCTCAGCTGGTTAAGCATCCAACCTGGTTTTGGCTTTGGTTGTGATCTCAGGATCATAAGATCCAGCACTGTGTTAGGTTCCACGCTGGGCGTGGAGCCTGCTTGGGATTCTCTCTCTCCCCAACTCTGTCCCTCCGCCTCCTGCATGTGCACGTGCATTCTCTTTCTCTCTCTTAAAAAAAAGATTAGTAAACCAATAAACTCAAAAGGAAAGCTGTTTTACTTTTACTTGTACATAACTTTTTACTGAATACACATTTGTAAATAACATTTATACTATGATGATCAAGATCACACAAGCAAATTTTCAAATGATGTCTTCAAAGATGATACAAGCATACTCTGATAAAGTACTTCGTGGTATACAAACTGCTCTCACTTGTCACATTTCACCTGACCCCTGCAATTACCTAGGCAGGTATTATTGTTTATCTCTGAGGTTCAAGGGGTTAAGTAAACAAGTCCTTCCCAAGTTAAAAATATATTTAATGCTACTCTTAACAATGTCCTGGGAGTAAGAAAAAAATTATATATATATACATATATTTATATATTTGAAGTATAATAATATCAATGAGCATAAAATTTTAAATTAAAATGCTATCTATGACAGTTATCACGTAAGTAAAGAAAATTAAATAACCATAATTTTCGTAACACAAAAATTATCCCAATAATAACCAAGGAAACCCTAAAAAATTATAATACTCATTTAAAAATTAGTTTATTTACATTGATTTTTTAAAGTGTCAATTCTTTGTGAACAAAAACAATATTAAAATATTATTAAAAACCAAAGATAAGATGAAACTGGAATTATTACTTCTCATATGGAATATAATTAACTCTCATTTAAAAACATGCAAATGGCCCACAAAAAGCCAGTTCATCTTTTGAAATTTCCGTCTTATTCAATCACACAGTCAATCATTCTTATCTGCTATCTAGAAAGCATGCATGCCCAGAGTTACACCAGACACCAGTACAATGTAGAGTTATGCCTACACATAAAACAAATGGTTTTTAATCTGATTAGCAAACTGAGATTTGCTATCAGAGTCATTCAGAGAATACCTCAAAAAGTGGCTGCAAAGGAGCCCAGTGAATGTAACTGCAATAACTATATCAAGTTTTAACAATTTATGAAGTATGTTTGTGAGACTGTTCTTCTAAATAGGAGAAGTCGATTTAGCAAGTCAACTCGTTCAGAAACACGAGGTTCTACTAACGTAGAATGATGTTTTCTTATTTAGGCCAATTTATTCTCAATTAGAAAATTAGGAACTATAAAGGCAGGACAGGACATTTTATCTGCTCTTTTCAATCCATGAATTAGAAACAGATTAAATTGGCCTCATAATACAAGATTTTCATTTTGTTCCGAAAATATTAATATTAAAATGCTACAATGTACTACTGGAATTATTAAACATCTTAAGTGCAAATAATTTATTAAACAAACAGATCTTTGAAAAAATACTCAGAATTTATAACCTCATTTTAATTATCTACATAACAAAATTCTGTTTATGTGACAGATGCCTAGTAAAATAGCATGTATCTATTCTCTGGCACCCTCTTGAACTGGTTAGGACTGACTTCCCAAAAACTTAGGTGTCTGTTATTCTGATTTATAACCAAAGCAAGCATTTATATAGTGCTTAAAATTTCACAAAGCATATATCCATATACTATTATTTTCAGAGCTAATATAACCTGACTGGAGATCATGTAGGTTCACAAAAATTAAGGAATCTGAACTCCCTGTCTAGACAAGATGGCACAGATCTGTTTTCCTCTGCTCTTCCTCACTAAGCACAATTATAAACCATAGAAATAATACAAGAGACAACCAGAGGGAAACTGAGAAAATGGTAAGAAGGCAGTGAACCAGTCTGGGACCAGAAGACAAGAAACAAAAGAGCTGAGTCCCCATACCCAAGAGAAAAAGGCAACCCAGACTGTCATTTCCCAAGCACCAACTTAGCAACAGAAGGCACACCAGAAAGTCACATTCTTCCCCCAAATTAAACTGGAGTACCTCTACAATATAAGAGGGAAATCCAACTGGAAGTCCAGCCAATAACAATGACCAGGGGAAGAAATTCTTCCTTACCCACTTGGCCTGAGACTGTTTTCTGCCCAGAGATAGAGACAAGTAGGCAAAACTGAGGAACCCAACCAGAGCAAGCAACTCAGTTTGGGCCAAGCCTCTCCTCTCTCACCCAGAGACTGGAGGACAGAGAGAAGAATGGGGAGGCATGGGATGAACAGTAGGAGGATCTTACCACAATTCACTCCTTCCATCTTGCAATATCCAGAAGCCCAGCATGGGGAAAACACTTTTGCTCCCCCAGGCAGCAAAAACAAGGGCTGAATGGGAGCCCAACAGCATCAGATAAATTAAGGTGACCACAAAGACTCTGAAAATTAAATTGCCAATGGAAACACAGCTTGCAAAAGTGGGCCCAAATCTGTATGCTAAATCTAAATAGGGTCTACTAAAATAAAAATGTAAATAGAGCCCAGAGACTCCTAATAGATAAAACAGAAAAGACTCAAGAAGTAACAACATGAGTGAGGAAAGATCATCAACTAAGGCCAATGCAGAAATGAATCAGACACTGGAATTATCTGACAAGGATTTTTAAAAACCATAATAAAAATGTATCAGCAATCAATTATAAATATTCCCAAAACAAGTGAGAAAATGGAAAATCTCAGCAAAGACACAGAATTTATTAAAAAAAAAAAAAAAAGAAGCAAAAGAAAATTATAGAGCTAAAAAAATACAGTAACAAAAATTTGAACTCACCGGATAAACTCAATACAAACAAATTAAGTCTGGGGCAACTGTAGACCAATAACAAAAGATCCAACGTTCATGTCACTAGAGTCGCAGAAAGAAAGGGGAGGTGCTGAAAAGAGTATCTGAAAAAATGATGGCTTAAAACTGATCAAATGCGGCAAATACAAACTTACAGATCCAAAAAAAACTGAGCAAACCCAAGACAGGATAAACACAAAGAAATTTACACCAAGATACACCATAATTAAATGTTCAAAATTAAAAACAAAGAAAAAACTGGCAAGGCAACACACAGAAACAACATACTACTTACAATGGAACAATTCAAATGACACCAGATCTCTGAAATCAAAGAGGCCAAGAAAAGTGGCAACAGTATTTTTTGAATACTGCCAACCAAGAATTCTATATCCAATGAAACTATTCTTTAGGGATTATTAAACATCCATTTAACAATCCATTCAAACTATGACAACAAAATACTACAGAATGGGTGGCTTATGCACAACAAAAACTTATTTCTCACAGTTCTGGAGGCCAGAAGTCCAAGATCAGGATGTCGGTATGGTTGGGTGAGGGCTCTCTTCCAGGTAACAGACTTGTCTTTGTATCCTCACAGGACAGAAAAGGGCAAGAGAGCTCCTCTCTGGCTTCTTTTGTAACAGCACTAATTCCATTCATGAGGGCTCCTCCCTCATGACCTCATCACCTCCCAAAGGCCCCAACTCCCAGCAGGATTTCAGCATATGAATTTTAGGGAAATACATTCAGACCACAGAAGAAACAAAGGGGCCATTTTTAAAAAAGCATTCCCCAAAAAAGAAAAACTAAAATAATGTGTCACCAGCAGCCATACTTATAACACAGACTGGATGAAGAAAACATTCCAAACAGGAAGAAAAGAAATACAGATATACACAACAGATTATCCTTTCCATTAGTTTTATAAATCATACTTGATGACTGAAACAAAAATGACAACATTATTTCATACCCAAGACAATTATGTTTAAAAAGTTGAGAAGGTAGGACGCCTGGGTGGATCAGCAGGTTAAGTTGCCTGCCTTCAGCTCAGGTCAGGTTCCTGGGATCCTGGGACCACGCCCCACGTCAGACTCCCTGCTCAGTGAGGAGCCTGATTCTCTCCTCTCTCTGCTTCTCTCTCTCTCAAATAAATAAATAAAATCTTTTTAAAAAATTAAATAAAAAGTAAAAGTTAAGAAGGTCTAAAGGGTAAAATAGAGGTGAAGTTAACACATTTTGGTTGAAGTTGTAAAATGTTGATACCAGCAGATCATTATAAATCATATATGCATACTGTAAAATAACTACAACAACCACGGTAAAATCTATACCAAGAGACTCAAAAACATTATAAATAAATCTTCTGCACATTATAAAAGATGGGAAGCCTAAAGAATGTTCCAGTAATCTGCAGGAAAGCAAGAAAAGAAAAGCAAAATCCAAGAATCAGAGAAAAGCAAAAACAAAAACCAGCAGACATAAGTAGTGACCAATCAATAATTACCTTAAATGCAAATAGCTTAAACAAACTAATCGGAAGACTGGCAGAGCAGATTCTTTTAAATGGCCCAACTGTATGTTCCTAGCAAGAAATCTGATAACATATGTTGAAAATAAAGGAATGAAAAAGCTGTAACAATACCTTTTTTTAGAAAAGCACAGTGGCTATATTAATAACACAATCAACCAACAGAATCTAACTGATACACAGCTGATCCTTGAACAACTCCCTCATATAGTCAAAAGTCCATGTATAACTTCTGACTCCCCCCAAACTTCACTACTAAAGCCTAGTTGTTGACCAGAAACCTTACCAATAATATAAACAATCCAACAACACATATTCTATATACTACATTATATACTGCATTCTTATATAAAATTAGAAGAAAATGTTAGAGAAAATCATAAGGAAAACACATTTAAGTACTGTACCGTAAAAAAAGCCACACATTAAGCGGACGAGCGCAATTCAAACCCGCATGGTTCAAATGTCAACTGTACATAGAATACTCCATCCAATGACAGCAGAATATACCCATGGAACTTTTCAAGCACCCATGGAATATTCACCAAGATACACCATATCCTGAGCCACAAAACAAACCTCAACAAATTTAAAAGAATTAAAATAATACAGAGTGCAGTCTGTGACCATAATGGACCTAAACTAGTAATCAGTAACAGAATGACAACAGGGAACACACGGGAAGGGGGAAAAAACACTTCTAAAAGGACCATGGGTCAAAGAGGAAATCTCAAAGAAAAATTTAACATACACAAATACATAAGAATGAATGAAAATAAAAACATGTCAAAATCTGTGAGATGCACTGAAGCAGTAGTTAGAAGGAAATTTATAACACTAAATGCTTACATTAGAAATGATGAAAGGGGGTGGGGGATTGTGGGGGGGTAGGGAAGGAAAAAATCAAACAAGATGGAATCGGGACAGAGACCAACCATAAGAGACTCTTGATCTCACAAAACAAACTGAGGATTGCTGGGAGGTGGGGGGGTGGGGGTTAGGGAGAGGGTGGTTGGGTTATAGACATTGGGGAGAGTATGTGCTATGGTGAGTGTTGTGAAATGTGTAAGCCTGATGATTCACGGACCCGTACCCCTGGGGCAAATAATACATTGTATGTTAATAAATATAATTTAATAAAAAAAAAAAGAAATGAAGATCTCAAATCAATAACCTAACTACCACCACAAGAAACTTAAAAAAAGAAAAACATAAACTCAAAGCAAGCAGTAGGTAGGAAATAATAAAGAACAGAAATGAATGTGACTGAAACAGGAAAATGGAGAAAATCAATAAAGCAAATTTTTGTAAGTCTCTAATATGACTAACCAATAGAAACAAAGAATACACAAATCACCAAGATAAGGATTTTAAAAAGGTTATCACTGGGCCACTTGGGGGGCTTAGTCAGATGAGCATCCAATTCTTGGTTTCAGCTCAGGTCATGACCTCAGGTCATGGGAACTGGGATGGGCCCCAAGCTGGGTGCAGAGCCAGCTTAAGATTCTCTCTTTCCCCTTCTCTCTCTGGCCCTCCCCAGAACCCCTCCCACCCACCCACCCCCACACACATGCGTTTTTTCACACTTCTTCACTCTCTTTAAAAAAAAGAAATGGAAAATTGGTTTAACATTCAAAAATCAAGTAATATAAATAATATATACCCTATCAATACAATAGAGGACAAAATTTTTATTTTTTTTTCTAGATCATCTCAGCAGATGAAAAAAAAAATGACAAAATCCAACCCCTTAGCAATAGAAGGAATAGAAGGAATATAAGAAAATTTCCTCAACCTGATAAAGGCCATCTACAAAAAAATCTAACATTATACTGAATGGTGAAATACTGAATGCTTTCTCCCTACAATCAGAAACAAGACAAAGCTGTCTACTCTTGCCTTTTTTTTTTTAAGACTTTATTTATTTATTTGACAGAGAGAGAGAGAGCACAAGCAGGGGCAGGCAGCAAGCAGAGCAGGCAGAGGGAGAACCACACTCCTCATTGCACAAGGAGCCTGATGTGGCACTCGATCCCAGGACGCTGAGATCATGACCTCGGCCAAAGGCAGAAGCTTAACCGACTGAGCCACCCAGGCACCCTACCAGCACTTCTTTTATTCAAACACTGTACTAGACAGTCTAACAAGGAAAATTAGGTGAGAAATTTAAATAAAAAGCATTCACAATGGAAAGGAAGCAATAAACTGAACCTCTATTTACAGATGACAGGATCTTATAAACTAAAACTAAAGAATATACTTAAAAAAAAAAAAAAAAAAAAAAAAAGATGGGACCAGGGAGGGAGACAAACCATAACAGACTCTTAATCTCAAGAAACAAACTGAGGGTTGCTAGGGTGTGGGGGGAGGGACAGGGTGGCTGGGTTATGGACATCGGGGTGGGTATGTGCTATGGTGAGTGCTGTGAAATGTGTAAGCCTGATAATTCACAGACCTGTACCCCTGGGGCAAATAATACATTATATGTTTAAATAATAACCATTATATGTTTAAAAAAAAGAATATACTAAAAAAACTACCGTTACATTAATCAAGACAGTGGGGTAGTGACAGAGGGACAGACACATAGATCAATGCAAGAGACAACACAAAACTAACCAACATAAATATGCCCAAGAGATAATATAATTCAGTGAAAGAAAGACTGTCTTTTCAACAAATAGTGCTGGAATACCTGGACATCCAAAGGCAAAAAAAAGTCTTGACCTAAACCTCACAACTTCATATAACAATTAACTCAAAGTGGATCATGAATTTAATGTAAACTAAAACTACAGACCTTTAGATAAAACACAGGTGACATCCTTCAGGACCTAAAGAAAAGGGTTCCTAGACTTGGAACCAAAAACATGATCAATAAAAGAAATCAGACTTCAGGATGCCTGGATGGCTCAGTCGGTTAAGCATCTGCCTTCAGCTCAGGTCATGATCCCACCGTCTGGGGATCGAGCCCCACATCTGACTCCTTGCTCATCAGGAAGCCTGCATCTCCCTCTGCCTGAGACTCCCTGCTCCCCACTCCCCCTGCTTGTGTGTGCATGCGTGTGAACCTGCCCTCTCTGTCAAATAAATAAATAAAATTTAAAAAAAAAAAGTAACCAGACTTCATCAAAATTAAAAACATTGCCCCTGTGCAAGATCTTGTGAAGAAGATGAAAAGACAAGCTGCAGACTGAGAAAATGTTTGCAAACCATGTATTTGACAAAGTCTTATATCTGGAATATATAAAGAACTCTCAAAACTTAACAGTTAAAAAAATACATATATTCTGATTAGAAAATGAGAAAAAGGCACGGACAGCAAGAAAGTACATATGAAGATGTTCAATATCATTAGCCATTAGGGAAATGCAAGTTAAAGCTACAATAAGGTATCACTGCATACCTATTAGAATAGCTAAAATAAAAAATAACAATAACAAACATTGGCAAGCATGAAGAACAAGTAGATCTCTCACACACAGCTGATGAGAATATAAAACAGAATAGCCACCCTGGAAAAACAGTTTGGAATGTTCTTATAAAACTAAACTTGCCCTTGCCATACAACCTAAAAGGCTCACTCTTGGGCATCCATCTCAATACACAACTGTATACAAAATCCTGTATGTGAATGTTCATAATCAACTTGTTTCTTAATAGCAAACAGTGAATATACCCAAAGTCCTTCAACACATGAGTTTTTGATTCACTGAAATATATATTAATTTATCATTCTTGAAATGACAAATCTACAGAGATGGAAAATAAGACTGCGATGAGACAGGGAGGACTTTTGGGGTGGGATGCAAATATAAAGGAGCAGCAAGAGGGGTTTTCTTTGTGGTAAGGGAACAATTCAGTACCTTCACTGTGGTGGTAGTTATATGAACTAATATATAGGAGAAAACTGCAAAGAACCATAAACACACACAAATGAATTCATGTTAAACAAATGGTGCAAAGTGAATAAATGTGGCGGTTTAGTTAAGAGTAATGTACCAATGTCAATTCAATGTCAGTAAGAGTAATGTACCAAGAGTAATGTACCAATGTCAATTTCCTGGCTTTAGAAAATGCGTCACCATTTGGGAAGCTGCGTAAAGGATACACAAGACTGTACTAATTTTGCAACTTCTTGTGAATCTATAATTATTTCAAAATAAAATTTGTTAACAAATAATATGAAAGGGGAGAAACAGGGTAGAGGTATAGATGAAACAAGAATGGCCATTAATTGCTAATTGTTGAAGCTAAATCATAGTTATATGGAGAGTCATAATACTATTTAATTATTTTTCCCCCCATAATAAAAAGTTAGTAAGGGGCAGCTGGGTGGGCTCAGTCAGATAAGCATCTGCCTTCAGCTCAGGTCATGACCCAAGGGATTGAGCCCCACATCACATAGGGCTCCATGTGCGGAGGGGAGCCTGCTTCTCCCTCTCCCTCTGCCTGCAGCTGCCCCTGCTTGTGTTCTTGCTCTTTCTGTCAAATGAATAAATAAATCTTAAAAAATAAAAAAGTTAATGAAAATATAAGAAGGCCATATATTGTAATATTAACTGCAGCTTCTCCAGTTGATTTTTTCTTGTTAATATGGATTTCAAATTATTTTCTATAAATTTTTTATTTAAAACAGTTTTTAAAGAAATATTTGCTCATATAATCCTCTATCCCCTTTTGTTTTACTCACTTAAAAAATGTAACACTATGGGCACCTGGGTGGCTCAGTGGGTTAAGCCTCTGCCTTCAGCTCAGGTCATGACCTCAGGGTCCTGAGTCCCTGATGGAGTCCCGCATCAGGCTCTCAGCTCGGCGGAGAGCCTGCCTCCCCCTCTCTCTCTGCCTGCCTCTGCCTACTTGTGATATCTCTCTCTCTCTCTCTCTCTCTCTCTCTGTCAAATAAATAAATAAAAATGAATAATTCTCAACTGAAAAAAAAAATTAACACTACCGAAAAAAAATTTTAAAGATAAAAAGAACCCTATTAATACTTCTTCCTGAAAATACACTGCTTAATTTGAAAATATTTCATCTAAATACCCAACTTGTATTTCATCCAATTAATTTCACCTGAAAGTTACAGTATCTTTTTCTACAGTTAAACTGAAAGGATCTTGCTAGAACAGATTTACTATTAGCACAGTAATTCATCACACAATTCAAGACACCCAAAGCTGTTTTAACAGTTCCAGTTGGGTTTGCATTTGCAATGTAGCCTAATGTATCATAATTAACTTTGAATTGTTTTGTTTTAAAATCGAAAGTAGTCTTTTTAAAATTTTCAAACACTTTTTAAAAAAGCAGATGCTGCCAAATTTACACAAGTTACAAAACCATGTTGGTGAATTCAACAAACACATGGGAATCTGAAAAAGCAACAATAATTCACTAAATACTGAGATTTTCACAATGCAATTATTTTTTAATTATTTAAATGTATCTGTATACCAAGGAAAAATGACCAATACTGTTTCCCTCAGTACTGAAATTAATTTTAATTCCGTAAATTATAGTAGAAACAAGAGACCTGAGCTCTGCATTATCTGTGAGAACTTGGGTAAGTCACCATCTCTCTGAAACTCCATTTCCCCATCTACATACTAAGAGTTAAACTTTTAATCCTGCAGCTCCAAAATCCCATGTACTGGTGATCTAAAATATATTTCATAACTTTTGATCCATGATCATTCTAATGACAACTTGGAAAAAGATTCATAACAATGTGACAGAGATTTCAATCACATTATAAATAACTTTTATAGATTTAAATTATTTGGGAGAACGTTATTCTTGATAATATGAGGTTGGGGTTTCTCAACATCACATTACTGACATTTTGCACTGGATAATTCTTTGTTGTAGGGCTAGCATGTGCACCATAGGAGGTTCAGCATCTACCCACTAGATACCAATAGAATCCCCCAGCATGGCAACCAAAAAATTCTCCAGACATTGCCAAAATCACCCCTAGTGGTGAACTATTGTATTAAATTAAAAATGTCCAGGTTCTTTGGAGATGGGAAGGAGGAAAAAGAAAAGACTATTTTTGCTTTTGTGAGATAGGAGGAAAGTCCTAAGAGATGTTAAGGAACGAACAAAACAAAAAAGTTCAATTGCAACTCATATACTATGAAAAGAAAAAGTACTCTTTTCTTAAAGGCCTACCAAAACACGTGTTAACCAAACATTGCTGTATGTAGCTAATGCAGTAATAGTAATGATATGTATAACAGTACAGAGAGCTGAGGAAAGCCCACATGTATTCCATCTGTACTTTTCTAAGCATTTTCAATAAAAAGTGCTCAACGTTTTTAAATCAGAGGTTAATGAAGTTAACATAATTCCTCTTCTCCCTTGCATTTGTGAGAAGGCTAAACAGTCTCAAGTTACCTGCTATTCTCCAGCCATGGAGAATATCCACATGAAAAACAGTTAATTACAATAAGCATCTATCTATTTGAATCAAGTATAAATGTGCTACAAATGCCACGGAAAGTTCACACTGAGGAATATCCTAAAGTCCCTTTTGTACTCAAAGAAAGGCCAAAGACCATGTGAAGAAACATTTAAATGTTGCAACAGAAAATTAAACGTTCACACATTCACTTTTTGGCTCTTTAATACTCACTACAAAATCAACTCAGCCATATTTTCCACCAAATAGAAAAATACCCAGTTTCCTTAGTCTATTCTTGGATAAGTCACCAGACTGGGAATAAGAGACCCAGAGTCTATTCCCAGTTGCAAAACAGACTGGTAATCTCAAGCAAATTATTCACTCAGGTTAAGGTTCTGCACCCATATCATGCTGACAATACTGAAAATCTGCCCAGAAACAAGCATGACAAACCCAGGACTTCCTCCTGCACCCAATGGACAACTGCAAACATATTTTTAGATATATTAAATCTAAAAATCTGAATAGGATTTTATTTATAGCAACATTTAACATAGTTGAAATTTCAAAACTGCGTGGTGCCTTCACCATTGCCCCCTATAAAAGTAATGAAATGCTTTTTTAAAATCACGCCATGCCCAGTTTTGCAAAACTATATGTAAACTATATAATGATAATTATGTAAACAAAAAAGCTCTTTTTAATTCAAGTTCTTGGGAAGGGCTTTAACTTTGGCATTTCCTAATAACTCTAGCTTTTAGTCTAGTACACAAGTTCTTTCCTGACACCGTAAAATGTGCACCAAACGTCTGCAAAGCAAAAGTTTACCCCATAGCCTAATTACGGAGAGGCCTTAGGACAGTTCTTACCACTGAACATGCAGGCTTTACTAACGCAACCAATATACGATCCTGACGTTCACTTTTTGCTCTTATTTGTCTGGTAGACCAAATTACCCGTCTGACCTTACGGCACACCATAAGACTGTAAACAAAACTCGGTCCAACAGAACATTTGAAAAAAGCAGGATTAGGAAAGAACGGGAGGGGTACTGTCAATTAACATTCGCCGGTCCCCGCTGACAGGCAGACACTTGTTGGCCACGGACAAGCCACTCACAAAGTTTGCCATCTCGCCGCGAGCAGGGGCCCTGCCTGCGCCGCGGGCCTGGACCCGGAAGACGGGTGCTGGAGGCCCCGTCACGGGCCGAGGCACCCCAGCAGGCAAAGCCCCGGCTTCTCGGCGATCCTCCGCCGCCTCCCTGCACAAGGGAGCACTCACGCACGCGCGCGCACTCTCACACACGTACACACACAACAAAAGGAAGCCGTGCGGAGCCGCGTGCGGAGGTCCACTGGGGGCGCTCGGGAAAGCCCCTCCTCCGGGCCCCCACCGCACGGCCTGCGCGGCCTGCTCACTTACTGGAGCGGCCTCGGTGAGGCCCGGGTGCGCGGAGCGCCGTGCCTACCGCCCGCCCGGCTGTGCTCGGCCGCGCTCGCGGGGGGCGGCGACGGCGGCGGCTCGGGGCCCACCACCGCGCAGCCCCGCGCCGCTGCTCCGCCCACCGCCCGGCCGAGCGCCGGCGAAAGCCAGCTCGCGACTGCCCTGGCTTCTCAAGAAACCTAACTCTTACGCTGATATCCCCACCCCCACAAACCAAGGGACGTTTAAGCCCCCTCCCTTACTGACCACTCATCAAAAGTAGTACCCAACACAGCACTCCTCACGATAAAATTCTTTTTCTGTAACCTCCTCCTTAACCCTTCGGCTTACTTGATTCTCCACACCTTACTCCTTTTAGTCTTCCTTTACCTTCCTGCTTCTACCCTAAGAGCTGTATTTACCCCCAAAAATAATCTTCCCTAAACCATCTCTCCAATCTTGAAACTTACTTTTCTAGTACAAACATGCGTCCTTATAACTTCCTTCCATTACATCTCCCGCTTACATACTCAAAACCTCTCCACAAATTAACTTTCAGAATGTGTACCAGCTCCCACCAAATCAACTCACAACTTTCTGAAACTGCATTTTGTGTGTTCCCTCATTCCCTCCAAAAGAACGCTCTCCAACTTACACAGATTTGCCCCAAACTGCCCTCAAATTTTGTGAACCAATTCCAGAGAAGCCATCACAGTCACTAAAAATATCCATTTCCCAAGCACATCCCCAGTAACTTGACAATGATCTTTCCAAAACATCCTCTACCAATTCACTGGACTCACTCTTAAGACTACCATGCCCATTTCCCCAAAGATTCTAATTATAGAACTTAATGGAATTAACACAGTTATGTCTATCATTAAATGTATCTACACATGCAGGTGTGCATGTGTTGACAAATGCACATATATAGGACCCTACAAAACATCAGGTTGTGTATTTCATTCTAATCCCCCAGATACTGGCTCTTCTCAAATTTAAAAGGAAAAGTCCTTGATGCCAACCAAGATTTTCAGGCATCCAACCCCTATCTTGTGAAGTCACTTATCTTTTAAATTAATATAATTACCATTAAAACATTCTCTCTCCATTTCCACTACAATCAGACCCAACAGCTTCCATAAGATCCATCGTTCATCTACCGCACACAACCCACTCAAATAAGGCATGCCGGCGGGTCCTGGAAACAACTCTAGACCAAATCAAGCAGGCTACAGCAAAGATGTGAGATTGGCAAAGTGACCTCCCTGGGCCCTCTTAGGCTTTTCAAAGCTCTGGGACTTCACAGGTCCTTCATTATTAAATTTCGAGACTGACTTAATGCAGAAGGGGGCAGGGGGAAGTGACAAATGACCTGGGGTTAGATTCTGGAAGTAAACCTGCACTTGGCAGAGACCACAGCAAGGCACTGATGGAGACTCTCAAAAACCAGTCAGGTAAGCACTGAGAGTCAAACCTTTGATAGTACAAGGGAAAGGCTGATAGACAACAAAGACTGACAAAATAGAATACTACTGCAAACTAGAAAAACAAAAGTTTAAGAGCAAAGACAAAGCCAAAGAATAAAGGGCCTGGTCTAGATCTTAAATATCATCAATGGAAGATGATGATGGTTTCAAGCACTGAGATTTAAAAAAAAAATCAAAACAAAATAGTTTAACTATATTTAGTTTTTGAAACTGGCAATACAGCTCCTTTGGACACATTCAATAAATGATAACTAAAACAAGACAAGAAAGCATATTTAGAACTGTGCATCTGGGACTTACCTCTATGTACGTATTAAGTGAAATGAGAAAACACAACAACCAGCCTCCTAAGAACACTAAGAAATATATTAAATAAAAGCCATTATAGAGAAAAAAGAAAAAACTACAGAGGCCATTTCAGATTCCTCAGGACATCTCCTTCCTATCATCCATCCCATTCTTCCCACTTTTTACCTGAACCTCTTTATGTATATATATGTCACTAGTTTGTTTGTTTGTTTAATGTATACAAATTACCACTACACACTGATGTGGTTTTGAGGAACTCATGTAGAGGTCAGAAGATGTTAGTATCTCTATTATGCTATTTTTTTTCAATACTTATTGCATGATGCACCATTTTTATAACATCATGGGTGGCAAGGACTGTCCTTATGTGCACAGAGAAGGAATAGGCTCCTGGCATTAGTTATTTCCTAGATAGCATTATGTTTTCCCAGTATTTTCTCTGCTACAAGTTACTTGACTCTCCTCTTCTCCTTACTTGCATTCCTATTCAGGTCAACCCCAACCTCTTCATTCATTTCTGTTCTACGCTTTTACTAGCTTCTATCAGCTTATTAAATTAACATTCTTCTGTCAACAAAATACCCTGTGTCCTTTGCCTTTCATATTAGTATACCTCTACCTTTTTTGTCCTTGCATATGAATGGCTAGGATTTTGCAAGTATAACTTATAAAGAACTTTAAAGAACAGGTAAATGTAACAAAATTGTTTATCTCCATCGCACACCATAAATCAGATACTATCATCTCTTGCCTGGATTGTTGTGACTGCCCCTTCATCTTTTCTCAAGCTTGGCTCTTTTCGGACAACCTAATTCTCTCATAACTTAGCTATCCATTCTCCTACTCCTTCAGCTTGCTAAAAGGACCAATTGCTTGCTCCAAAGGGCGACTCCTATTACTAAAAAAACTCTTTGCAATTTACATTACTCACTTAAACCATTCCATCTACAACATCCACCAAGTTCCAAAATACCCTCCCCTCTTCCTTCCCAAAGACTTCAATTCTTTGTACCACAGTCAGCCATTATTCTCGGTAACTTGAACAATGATGCTGAAGTACCTTCTACACCCTGACCTTCCTCAACTCCTAAAGCCTTCAGCTGCACTTCAGCCACCCACACATATATAATGAAAGTAGGTCACCAATTGGAAGTGCTGTACCATTAGGATTCTAACTTCAGAGACCTCCTTTTTTCTTTTTTTTTTTTTAACCACAACTACTTTATCGTTCTATGCCTGCTCTTTACCTCCTTTTGGCTTCCCTAGTCTCCCCGCAAAATTTAAATCTGTCCATCAGCCATTAATATTGCCCTCTCCAGAATATCATGACCTTCCATTATATTTACCATGCACCTCCCCAATGACAGACAATCTTCACCATCTGTTTTCTTCACACCCACACACTGGATGTTAAGTACCACCAGAAAGCTATGGAGTCTTCCACAACTGATTTATTCTAAATACAATTCTCTGTCTCACTGACTAACCCTAGTCATTTTCATTTTTAAATCTTTAATCCCATCAAAAATCAATCTTTCCCATAAAACTCCTTCAAATCACACCTTCTCCACCTGTAATCAAATCCTCTTTACAGCTTCTAAAATGCTGTATCTTCATCCATCTGTTACTTCTTGCCTCCAGTTTTGGAAAAAGAGCTGTTCCTCCTTCTTAAAATAAACTTAATACAATTCCTACATTCAATGTTTCCATATTCTCCCAACCCACTCAGTCCTTTACTCCCATGCACTGTGCTCTCTGATCTGCTCTCCTGAAGACCAAAAAAAAATTTTATGTACCAAATCCTATGACCTACCATCCAAGTCCTTATCCCCTCTTTGGCAATGATACTTGAACTACCACTGAGAGTTTATGTCACTGTACCACAGGATTCTACTGTGGTCTCTCTAGTTGCTGCTTCTATCTCCAACAAGTAATGGTCCTCATCTTAGCCCAAATAGTGGGTATTTTCCCAAGTTCAGTCTTTCTCTAATTCTCTCCCCTTTGGAATTTCATCCTTTAACATTGCTTCTATATTTTCATTCCTCAGCTACCCTCAGCTCCCAAAAACAATCTTTAAGCCATCCCCCACTGCTACAATCTAATTTATTCCTTAGGAACTAGAATATATAATGATTTCTTTTCACCTATATTCTTCAATTATTGCTTCAATTAATACTTCAATTATCAGTCCAAATAATTTCATTGCCATTAGCACCATACCAAATCCAGAATTAGTAGCTTCAATTATCAACTCTAGGTACATATTCCCAAATCTCTGTTAGACCTCCTTCCTCAGCTGAATTCAGTATTTCTAACTCTAGCTAAATAATTCCCCTTGCCTACTACCATTGGTGCCCCACACACTGGTCATGTGTCTTAAAACCGAAGTAAGTATTCTTCCCCACCAAAATAGTTCTGCTAACTGATCCAATAATTTTTAATGGCACTACCATTCTCAAGTTACCCAAGAAAAGCCCCAGAGTTTCCCTTTTTTCTCTTTTCCTCCAGTTTCCCAAAAGCCATTTGCCATCAAATCCCTCAATTCTTTCTTCTATATATCTGCTTTCTTTTATTCCCGTTACCACCACAGCAACTTAGGTTCTCAACACTTCACACTTTTGTTATAGCTTTCTGACTTGTCTCCTAGTCACTAGGTTCTCTTCATTGCAAAAACAAAACATAACAAAAACAGGTCACCACATATGTATTCTTAAATCACCTCATTTCCCCACTCAAAACTTATCAGTGGTTCCCCACTATACACTGAGTCAAGTTAAAAGTCCTTAGACTTCCAAAAAACAGAAACTAGCCAATAGCCCAACAATTGTGAAATGAACAAATACACTGGGATATGTTCATAATGGAATCCCAAAGAGAAGTGAAAAAGAATGAACTACTGCTATATGCATCACAGATGAATCTCACAGACATGGTGAGCTTAAGAAGCCGGACACAGATGTATGATTCCACTAATAAGAAACTCAAAAACATAAAACTACTCTGCCATAAGAGAGATCAGAATAGTACAGCTGACCCTTGAACAATGCAGAGGTTGCAGAGTCAACCTCTCCCCACAGTGGTCGAAAATCGAGGTATAACTTTTGACTCCCAGAAACTTTACCAACAGCCTACTGTTGACCAGAAGGCTTACCAATTACAAACTGTAGATTAACATGCATTTTGTATGTCATATGTCATATATACCGCATTCTTACAATAAAGTAGGCTAGAGAAAGGAAAATGTTATTAAGAAAATCATAAAGAAAACACAGTACTAACCCGTAATTATCAAAAAGAATTATACTTGTAAGTAGAGCTGTGCAATTCACACCCATGTTGTTCAAGAGTCACTGTACTTACTTTTCAGTGAACGGGACATCAACTTGAAGGTGACAAATTAGGGAGTCTCCTGGCATGTTGAAAATGTTGAACTGGATGGTGGTTACATAAAATGTCTATCTTCAAAAATTCACTGATCTGTGACCTTAAGATTTGAGCACTTTATGTACGTAAAGTTGAATCAATCAATATTTAAAAACCCATTTAGTCTAGATTTTTAGATGTTTCCTCTACTTCACAGCCTTATTTCCCTCCATTCAAAATATGAACCCTAAATTCCAGCTAATCTAGACTACCAACCCCTAAACACATCCACAACTTTTCTGTCATTCATATCATACTCCCTTCTTTTTGGAATACTAACCCTCACCATTTGCCTACTATAATCCTATTCATCCTTCAAGGCCTAAGCTACACACCAACTTCTCTACAAAGTTGAATCTGCCATAGTACTTCTGTCATAGACAGATGCATACACATTTTTGTCCCTTGATAAACTCCTAAAAAAAAATGAACTATGTCATACATAAACATGTATCCTTCACACTGCCTACCATGAAACATTACACACAGTAGTATACAAAAATACTCCCCGAAGAAATGCTTGCAGTCCCTCAAAAGCACCCTTCAATGCCACCCCTCCTTCTCAAACCTATCCATTACTGTCTCTACTTGCAATTCATTCAATTTACATATTTAATCACTCACTAAAAAAACTGAGGACCTACTATCTGCAAGAAACTGCAACTACTTAACCTAATGTACCCCACTAAACTACCCCAACATGTATTCCAGTTTCAGTTGCTGCCTTTTGAATTTTACCACAGCTCTAAATTTCCAGTCATCCTCCCCTCCTCTTGCCATCCAATCGCATTCTCCCCCCTCATTTCTAATCCTGCTATCAAGCCAATTCAAGTCCTTAAGTTTCTCCAGTAGCATCCTAACTGGGCCTGTCACCCCCCAATGGGGTGACTACCCCAATGGAGTAACTACCCCCCAATGGAGTAACTACCAACACACTGGCGCCAATCTACTCTGTACAGTATAGCTATCATCAGATTAAGATATTTAATATACAGGCCTTTATTCCATTCTCTACTCAAAAAAGTTGAGTAACTACATATTATGATGTGTGAACATACTTTAATCCTATGTTAACATACTTTAATCCTCAAATCCTCGCCGCAGCCCTTGCCAGAAGGTATAATAATTACCAATTTCTTTTTTCTTTTTTTTTAAGATTTTATTTATTTACTTGTCAGAGAGAGAGTGAGAGAGCACAAGCAGGGAGAAGCAGGCTCCCTGGTTGAGCACGGAGCCCAATTCAGGGTTTGATCCCAGGACCCCAGGATCATGACCTGAGCTTAAGGCAGAGGTTTAACTGGCTGAGACACCCATGTATCCCAATAAATTATCAATTTCTTTTTTTTTAAGAGTTTATATATTTGACAGAGAAAGACAGCCCGAGAGAGGGAACACATATGTTGTGGGGACTGAGAGAGGTTGAGAGAAGGAGAAGCAGGCTTCCCGCCCAGCAGGGAGCCTGATGCAGGGCTCTATCCCAGGACCCCAGGATCATGCCCTGAGCCAAAGGCAGACGCTTAACAAACTGAGCCACCCAGGCGCCCCAATAGTTATCAATTTCTTGAAGAGAAAATAAGAGTCTCAGGAAGGAAGCAATTCTCTCCAGAATCACAGCACATGTAAAACGGAAGGGCCAAGACTAAACCCCAGCTTTTGTTTGCTTACTAAGCACACTACATCATATCAAACACAAACTACTTAGCTTAGCTTTCAAGGCCATCCATTTTCCACCCAACCCCACTGACTATTCCTACCCTTTATCATATTATGCCCTATTCATGAACTCTCTGTGTACCAAACTACAAGCTGTGATCAATTATTTAGTTAGTCATGAAATCAGTTTGTGAGTGACAGCTATCTTTTTTTCGCCAAATGGAAGAGAATGGAAAACGTTTTGAGTACATCCAACATAGTAAGGGATATGGCTACTGAAGCATTTCGTTTTATACTTACACACAAACATTCAAATCATATAGTAGCTGAACATATGACATGTATTTCTTACTGTGGATCACAGTAAAAAAAAAAAAAATTTTTTTTTAAACACTAACTCACTATTCCCCACATGTCTTTGGCTTCTCACCTTCAAGTCTTTGCTTTTGCTAATCCCTCAGATTGGAAGGCTCTCTTTCCAATAATTCCTACCAGTAAGAATCCTATCCATCCTTTCAAAGACTAGCTAAAAAGCCACTTGTATGCCATTAAAAATGTAGTCCCAGGTTTCCCTCTAGTCAAATGTCTTTCCCTAACTTTTAACTTCAGTAACATTCCATACTTCTTAAGATATGCTGAATATAGGGTAGTTATTTGTGCACAAGTCCAGCTTCACTACTAGAATATAAATCCCAAAGGATTTATTCCTAACTACATCTAACAATGCTTTTACATACAACAAATGTTCATTATCTGTTGCCTAAACTCACCCCATCATTTTCTGAAAACTGCTATAAATTCACATCATAAACAATTTCTACTACATTCTAAATTTTGATTTACTATTATGCTTCAAATTGTCTTACTATCTTCCTCCCCAAAATAACCATTTCAAATAATCCTTTAAACCTTCAATATTTTCTTGCTTTCTGCTAAACATAACCTATCATGTATCAATAATCTTTTTCTTCTTTCAGAATCATACTTTCTGTGGGATAACACCTTTCCTTCTCCATCTGGTTATCTTCCACTTTATTCCTACTTCTCTAGCAATCATAATAATAGATTTTATATTCTTTAAACAGATTTTTCTTTCATTTTCTCTTTAACTAGACTTCCTCAAATATTTCAATTCATATTACAGTATACGTATTTGTCAGCCCCAATAAATCCTTTGCAGAAAAAAAGGCAGGTTATGAATAAACTGAAACAATCAGAAACATATAGACCATTTAGAGCTTCTAAATTATCTGATACTTTCATTCATTCATTTATTCAACAAGCATGTGTCTACTAGACATATGCCCTCAATTTTCTGACTATTCTATTCTGTAATTCAGAAAGCAGCTTTGAGAAAAGCACACAGGAAAATGCCAGGATAGCAGAGCCAAGTTGACTCATGCTCTTCACTCACAGAGACCAAGTAATTTGTGGGGTACAGGCTCATAAAAGGAAAAACTAAAAGTTACACTAGACATAGATGGAAACAGACACCCCCCCCTCCTTGTTCCAGGGAGCTCAGAATCTACCCAGCAAAGGAGAATTTGAAGAAGAACAAACCAGTAGGAGTAGCTAAAATGAAATAGGCAGAAAGCATTCAGACAAAAATAGATCCAGACTCTAGGTTCATTCTAGGGCTGCAAGAGAAATTTGGAGCACTTTAGTTCCTCTCCTGAGATCCCTAAGGAATCCTTTCAAATATCTAGCTAAAGTATGGTACACTTAAATCCTTTCCCCTAACCTTAGCCAATATTCATTTCTCCACTCCCTGAACTCCTACAGCATTTACTGTCCATAGAACTCATTTGGGATCTTAATCATAAACGGTCTTGTTCACAGTAATTAAAGTGTTTGTTAACAAATATACCTAGAATTTATTTACATCTTAAAATCAGTGAGGTCCTAAGGGCACCTAGGTGGCTCAGTTGATTAAAATCAGTGAGGCCCTCTTTAAAATAGTTACCTTGGGAGGCTACCACTCACCCATTTATTCACTGCATCCATCCATCCATCTGATGCACTTAACCAACACTTACCTAGTGTTTGACTACATACAAGTGAAGCTATCATCATTATTCAACATATTTCCAACTTCATCACAGGGAGTGTTTTCCAAAGTCAGTTAATAAGTCAACCAAGAAAGCCATTCCTATTTCTATGACTAAGTGAATTTAAACCAAAATTATTCTTTATTCACTCTATTTGCTCTTGTCGGATCTGACGGATCTTCAGCATTTCTAAAAATCAAATCTTTCAAACTAAAAAGCTTTGTCACCAATGAGACTATTCAGAATAACATTATGCCTTGTACTATTTGTAACTGCCATCCTGAAGGGACTATGTGCTCTGAGGATGGTGACCACGTTTAAACCACCTTTACAACCCAGACCCCCCAACGCACACAATAGGTACTTAGTAAATAGAAAAATTGTATAGAATGTGCTGGAGGCTCAGAATGGAATTCAGAAAAGGTGATCCAAAAAAGTTCTGAATGCTACTACTGAAAATGACTACCAAAATACAAAAATTCTCGTTTGGAGGTATATTTTTGCTACCTGTTTTACAAAATCAACTTTCTGAAATCCTACACTGTTACTAAATTACTTCATAAATGTCCTTCTCCTCCTAAAAAAATATAAATACTATAAATTCCTTGAGAAAATAAATTTCACCTAACACTTTTTTACTATCATGACAAAAACAAATTAAATCAGACAGATTCTTAAAACAGCTAAAAATCTCTAAGCAGTCATTTAGGTAAGAAAATGCAAATTAAACCAGCCACCAACTCCAAATCCAGACTTAAAATTTACTCAGATTTGGGCACCTAGGTGGCTCAGTCAGTTAAGTGTCCAACTCTTGATTTCGGCTCCAGTCATGATCTCAGGGTTATGAGATCGAGCCCCACATGAGGCCTGCTTAAGATTATCTCTCTCCCTCTCCCTCTGTCCCTCCTCCCCCACAACCCCTTCCTTGCTCATGCTCTAAAATAATAATAATAACAATAATAATAATATACTCATCTTAAACTAGCCTCAGATTAGAAGAGAAGGTCCCACCGCTTCAATGCTTTAGCAAGACTGTTCCAATCCCATTCTAATCCATTCTGTCTTCTTCCCTTAAATCCAAAGGCTTCACCAGTCAGATATCCCTTTTGTCCATCACTCTCTCTCAAACACACACACACACACACACACACACATATTTTTGTCTACAGACTCCCATGGTACTCAGCAATTTGACACAGTCCCACTATTATCACTGACAGTGAACACTACTTTCTATCATTCATTCAACAGGTATTTATTAAACACTTAAAAATCAAACTGTTTAGAATTCCCCGGAGATTAAGGAAAAGTCTTGGCTCCAGAGTAGGCTCCAGTCAAGCCATCCTTTGCAGAACAAAGAGAGAATAATTCCCATAAGCAAATACAAGATTTAGCAGTATATAATCTGCATGTGAATGCTGTTCTTATTCAAAGTAAAGATTCTCAAGAGGTGAGGTTACTTAAACAAGACTTCTGAAAAAGGGAGCAAGTTCTTTCTATTCTCCCCATCCGTCTACTGACTTAGCGATGTTAAATCTCATACACAAATTTCAAAAACCAGTATTTTACAAATCAATCCTAATATATGGGCAGCATACTTTTTTCTACCACATTCCCAGGATATTAGTGACTTAAATATGCAAATTTCCTTGTAACTACCACAAATCTGTCTCACCACTGTAAATTTAAATCTCCTTCACATCAACTATACCCAAATGTCCTCAGAATTCTTTACCCTCTCTTCAGCCTCCTACAAATTTATCACCACCTCCATCACACCCTCACCTTCATCTTCTTCCCCCTTTTATCACAATTCCCTATCCCTCCTTCCCTCCACAAAAAAGAAACATATTATCCACAACAATTCATTCCTTCCTAAAAACTCTTTTAAGAATTGCTACAGAAGCCTAGAAAGAACAGTCAAGGGTCCTTTTTACTCCATTCCCAGATTCCCCACTCTAAAACTCTCCAAAAGACTGTCAAAGAACACTGCACAATTGACCTGGTAACTAATTCCAAGATGAACAACTATCATTGCCCACCAACTCCTCCTCTCTAACTAGCAACCCTTATGCTGCAAAGATGTTGTTTCCCACAACCTAGTGTTTCTCACAGGTCCATCCATTAAACTTCCCTCTACCTTCTCACCCAGTCTAATTCCAGTCTAATTCTAAATGCTTTCTCTTTAAGAATATTAAAGATATAAAGACAGCTAACAAAAAAGCTAAAATAGTAACTACCAAAGGTTTGAAAGGAGGAGAACGAGGATAATGCCAGGGACACAAATCCTTCCCATTCATAGAAGTCTTCCGAGTCCTTCATAATGTCATTTTAATCAATCAAGAAATAACAGTACATGTATATTACTTGCAGACCTGAAGAAAAGCATGATAAGAACTACAAAACTTAATGCTTACAGTAGTAGCCTCTGGAAAGTGGGACTGCAATGGACAGGTGAGACAGGGGCTACTGCTTTTCACTAGATGCTCCCTCAGGACAATTTTACTTTTAATTATGCACGTGTTATTTCATACAATTTTAAAGGGAAGAAAAATAATGACATACTGTATTTAAGTCCATTAAACCTACAGAAATTAAGTGATAATATACAGTGCAGGTGAGAGTAAAGAAAACAGACTCTCTCATTCTGTGATAACAATAAAAATGGGTACACCCTACTATGTAATATACTGAAGCCGCTGAAAAGAAAGAGTAAATCTAAGGGCACCGACATAAAAGTTTTCCAAATTAGAAAAAAAAAAATCCTGGATTATTTCCATTAAAAATTTTTAATGAAAGTCCCTCTCATATCTAATGCCAAATTCTCATCCTCCTTTAGATGTATTTGCTAAACAAATGAATGACTGAATTTTCCCATCCCTCTCCCAAATTTCTTTCCGTCTTCCCCATTAATCCTTCCACCCTCTACTTCCATAAAAAGATTGTTTATACTACCCTCTCCTCAGTTAAATTATATTACAATGTAATGCATACATTGTAATATTTTCTTAATAATAAAAAATGAATAATTTTCAGGTAAATCTTAAGAGTACGGTTCTAGCCTGCATCTCCCTCTTGAAAATCTTGTCTGGTGGGAGCTCAGCAAATCCAACAGGCCTTGGTTCATTTCCTGATATGGAAATGCTAATATTCCCTCTAACCTGGCTCTAGAATCATCCAGTCTCTTCAGGTTCCCCTAGACCTCAAGACAACCAACCAGTCCTGACCTCCTTGCAACCTAAGACCAAAACAGATATTCTCAATCCTCCATTCTGCAGGCCCACATTTTGCAGGCTGATGCATTTTCTTCAATACCACAATGCCTCAGTGAGAGTATACATTCAGGAACCATGAATAGCAAAAGATCTCCCACCAGCTCCAGAGTTAGGAACCAATCCCATCAGACTAATTTGGGCTCCAAATGGAGCCTCCAAAGAAAGGCCACCGTGCACAGACTCCCCCCACCATTAATTATAACCCTGTGTACTGCAACCCAGGGTTAATAATATGGCATCAGTTCTCCTGGACCAGATAAGCTGGGCAGTGGAGAAGAAAACCGCCAAGTCAAGTAATTTCCATTCCAGCATTAGTGTTCACCCGGCCTCTACTAAATGACAATACTTCAAATTTGCTAAAACCTAAACTCATGGCTTAGGGGATCGCTGTAGGTCAGGCGTTTTCTTACCGTCTGTTTCAGAAATTCTCATATTCAATAGTGCAGGTCTAAAACGTCTCAGACACAAACTACGGACTAAGGTCTAATTCTCAGTGACCCCAACCACTGCGGGACCGCACTTACCAGATGTCATCTACAGAAGAGCCCAAACAGGTTCAGAACTAGGCCATCCTGGCCCATCTGGAATAACTCTTTAGTCCTTGGGCCAACATTTATTAATTCTACTACATCTGTCTATTCTATCATGCATTCTCTTCATAGTCTCTAGAATTTAGCACTTCCTCTGGCTTCAAACGCGATCCTTTCTATTCGCGGAAACTCCTTGTATCCCTTCTTTCCTTTCCTTAGAAACGCTTCAGTTCTTTCCATAACGAAATACCTAATGTATCTGCACAATGAACGCCCCCCGGACTCCTCAAGGCTCCTCCACCGCCACCCTCTGCATTCCTCCACCTACCCGGCATCTTTCCCTCCGGCCTCTCTCTCCCCGCACACACTCCCACTACGTTCCCCGCAAGGATTCCCTTTTCTCCAACCCCTGCCCTTCCCTTCTCCCAAAGAACACACTCCGGCGGCAACAGTGACTGAGGCCTGCGGTGCATAAAGCACTGCACCAGGCACGACGGACAGAGAACTGGTGTCTCCCTAGCCTTTTCACACCCACACCCAGCACCCTCCGGCCTCCCGCTGCAAACCTCCCACCTCCTTCCCTACCTCTGACACCCGCCTCAGGCCTCGGAGGCCGCCTTCTCGCCTCCGCCACCCCCGTCATTATCCTTTCTCAACCCCCCAACCCACCATCCGCGCCCTGCTTCCTCCCGTCCCCCCAGCCAGCTCCTGCGCTTCCCTCGGCCTCGGCCGCTCCCCTGGCTACCCCCAGCCTAGCCACGGCTCACTCCCCCCGGGGTCAGGCCGTTACCGCCGCGCGCTCCCCCCGCGCGCCGCACCCCCTCCCCCGCCCTCCCCCGGGCCCGGGCCTGCCAGGCCCAGCGCTTTACCGCGGGCGGGCGCCGAGTCGCGCGGTCACTGACTGCAAGCGGCGGCAGCTCCAACCTTTCTAGGGGCCTTGAGAGGAGGGGAAGGGGGGGGAGGGGAGAGAACTTTTGCTGTGGCAGCTTCGGCAACAGCTCCCACCCCTGCGCCTTTCTCCTCTTCCTCCCCCTCCTCCTCCTCCTCTTCCTCCTTCTCTTCCTCCTCCCAGAGCAGTCGAGACGCAGACATGCCGCGGCTAGAGCGCCGCCGCGGTCGCCGCCACTGCCGGCGCGGTGCATTGTGGGAACCCTCGCTCACGGGAAGCGCTCCGCGGCGCCTGCCCTCCCTGGCCCGGAGACCAGTCTGGGAAGACCCAGCGTGGCTTCGATTCCGGCGCCTGCGTGTCACTGGCCCAGCGTGGCCGAGGAAGCTGGCCCCGAGCCACGGGTCCCCCCGGGGTAGGCATGGGGGAAAGCAATTCGGGAAATACGGGCCCTGGGGAAATCTCTTCGACAGGGGGACAAGCCTTCAGCAGTAACCAGTGCTTAGCGCCCTGAGAAGTGGAGGACTCGGAGGGTCTGGTGCGTTTCAGGCCCGGGGAAAAGGAAGGGGCGGGGACCTAGGTGAAGGACCTGTCTACTAGAATATCCTGGCTTTTTCGATTCTCGTCTCTTATCTGCCCTCTCCCCCACCACCTCCAGTCTTTGACCTCTATTACCCCAAATGCCATCTCTTCCGGAAGCAGCCCTCCTGGGCTCTTGAAACCAGCAAACCTTGTTAGTGTCTGGAAACTGAGAAGCAGGATGTGAGTCTAAAGAAAGACTCTGTTCCTGGACCCTGTTGCTCAAGGTCTTACAGATATCTCCCTCTCGCTTCACCTGGGGCCCAAACCTACCTCTTTATGGTAAAGACTTAGGAATGATCTATATACATCAGAGCTAGAATCACCATGGAGGCCCTTTAAGTGACCTTAGCCAAATTGTGACCTCTTTTTAAGGGTGCCTTCAGTCAACTGACATTTATAAGGTGCCTTGGGGTGCCCATACTGTGATGGTTTAGAATTACTCATCTTTGTGTCCCCACCCTAGCACAAGGTCAGCCATGTAACGTAAAAGATGCTCAGTGAATGTTGAGTGATGAGCATCAGAAACTTACCATGGGATGAAACACCATCACGATTTCTTAATAGTCTGAAGATTTATTTAGCATCTCTCTGCAATACTTAAACATAACGTCGAGGGGAAAGGGGAGAGGGAAAGGAAAGACGTTAGTGTCTGTGTAACCATTTCTGGAGTTCTCCTTCCCTTGTCCACGCCCACCTTCCCACCCCTTGCCAACTGAATGTTCATTTGAATAGTGCTTTTTGGCAAAACTCCAAACTCTGGCATTATGCACTTGTGATGGCACTGAATTAGATTAGTGTCTGCAAGGTTAATGTTCCCCCAGGCATTAACCTTAGTAAATCGTTATGCATGTTTAGAAATAGCTAAGGCCCAGAGGTTTAGCTTAATTTAGACACAGGTAACTAAGAAGAGCATGGATAAGCCACAGTTCCACAATCAACTCACCATGTGCCTTCTCCAATAGAAAATATACATTTTAATAAGATGACAGTGCATAATCTGAATGCTAATTGCAACAAAACCGTGATACAAGGTAGAGCAAGAGACAGTTATCTGGAGGACAGCCTTCTGGCAACTTCTAGCATCTGCAATGACGTCGAATTCAAATGTTAAAATATAAAACACCTCTGGCAGCAAAGAAACAGTCTCTGAATGTCAGATAATAGGAAAACTAATAACTGAAAAGGATTGAAGGCCTGGCAATCCCATTCAGTGGGTTAAAATTGATGGGTTTGCCATTAGGAATAGATGTAGTTCTCTGCTCAGTACCATGACAGAAACAATAGAGAAACCACTGCCTAACAATGGCTGACTAAAAAGCACCATAGAGGTAATCACATCAGGAGTCATGACAGAACCCAAGTTAAGGCTTTTGTAGGTTAAACTTCTGGAAATATTTCTCAGCCCCAGTTTGCTTCTCAAGCTCCTCTTGCTCACCTCCCCAAATGCCAGCCCTAGGCATTCAGCATACCTTCCTTTCCTTTTTTTTTTTTTTTTAAATTTCGTTTTGAAATAATTGTAGATTCACAAGAGGTTGCAAAAATAGTAGAGTCACATTTACCTTTCACCCAGCCTCCCCCAATACTGGTATCTTACAAAGTTCTAACACCCAGGTTAAAACCAGGAAATTGACAATGGTATATTACCTTTAACTAGATTACGGAACTTAGTTTTTAACATTTCTTTAAGCCTGCTTTGTGTGTGTGTGTGGTGTGTGTGTGTGTGCAGTCTTATTCCATGTATAGATTTGTGTAACCACCACACCAGCCAAGATCTAGAATTGTTCCATCACCGCAAAAGAACTCCCTCATGCTATCATCCAGTATTCACAAATCCATCTCCCCTATTTCATCCCTGTCCCCTAGTGACCACTACTCTATTTTTCATCTCAATAGTTTCGTCATTTCAAGGATGTTGTATGAATGGAATCATACAGCATATAACCTTTGAAAATTATGTTTTTACCTAAACATAATACCCTTGAGGACCAGCCAGACTGTTGCAGGTATCAAGCTTTCATTGCTTTCTATTGCTGACTAGGACTCTTGTTGCATTTACCAGGGTTTGTTCATTTGTGCCCCGGGTGAGGTACAGTTGGGTGGTTTAGATTTTTTTTGCCATCATAAATAAAACTGATATGAACATTTGTGTGCAGGTTTTTGTGTGAACTTAAGTTTTCATTTCCCCAGCATAAATGCCCTGAGAGTATGACTGATGGCTCATGTGGTAAGTGTGTATTTAATTTTTTAAGAAACTGCTAAACGTTCCCAGAGTAGCTGTGTCATTTTACATTCCCACTAACAGTGTATGAGCAATCCAGTTTCTCCGCATCCTCACCAGGGCTTTGTATTATCACTCTTTTTTTGTTTTAACTATTTTAATAGGTATGTAGTTCTCTCTCCCCCAAACTGGTTCCTGAACAGGGTGCAAGGCATCTCTGTAAGTCCTACTTTCCCAGGTAGGCTTTTAAATAAGCTCACAGGTCCCTTTTGTTGAAGGATTTCATCACATACCACTGTAGAGAAGCACAACTCTCGTGGGTACATTATTAAATGTCTTGAAATATTAAGTTTATATAGCGTATGTCTTTTTTTTTTTTTTAAGATTTTATTTATTTATTTATTTGACAGACAGAGATCACAAGCAGGCAGAGAGGCAGGCAGAGAGAGCGGGGGAGGCAGGCTTCCTACAAGCAGGGAGCCCGATGCAGGGCTCCATCCCAGGACCCCAGGATCATGACCTGAGCCGAAGGCAGAGGCTTTAACCCACTGAGCCACCCAGGTGCCCCTAACGTATGTCTTTTTGACACCCTTTTTGAGGTAGCTCCAGGAAACATCCATGAAGTGGACCTAGGAATTTCTTTTGGAAGATGATCTACATTGGACTAAGCTGCTCAGGATACCGTCCACAGGTGGCAAAATTCAATGCCCAACAAGCCAAGCAGATAACATGAATAGAGGAAGCAGGCCAGATGCAAAGACAATTGACAATGGGAGGGACTGTGAAGAGCCAGGGAGCTCACGCCAATCTGAAGGTCACAACCACTACTCAATTCCAGCCGATGACTTCCAAGTAAGAATGTAAAGATCAGGAAATTAAGAAAGATCTGAATTTCAGGGTGAACACTCCCAAATATCAATGTTGGCAACTACTGCCAGTTCTTTAAAACAGGAAAGCATGTCAGACAAAACATGTCTGTGGGGCAGATCCCGCATAGAGCCATCATTCTGTCTTATCTGATCTGGACTAACCCTAAGAGGCCTGGCTGCCCTGCTCTGACAGGGTATTGATTCCCAGTGCCTCCCAAGGTCTTTTTCCTTTCCTCTGGTTCTGGGATGGTCCTCTTTAGTCTTGTGCCTCTGGCTTCTTTAGGAGAGGAATGTACCATCTCTTGTCCCCAAAGACTTCACCAGGTCTTCAAAACCCAACCATCTTCTAAGTCCCCTGGACTTCTCGGGCTCAGGATTGTGTAAGAGGGACTATCTTCTCGACCCACGTGGTTGCCTGCAGCACATGCTACTTGTCAAGGCGGTTTCTACCTAAAGAGGAAACTGGACTTCTCTTTGCAAATCCATAGCCTTGTCAGAGATTTGGCCATGGGAGCCTGCTGTCTACTACATCTTGTCATTCCTACTAGATGCGGGAAAGCATGGCGTTTCCTGTTCCCATGGGCCATCTTTTCCTGAGATACCTCCCCCTGAGTTCCTGCCTCAGAACTGAAGGGCACTTCCAGATCATCGATATATCCTAAAACTAACAACCAAGATATGGAAACAAATTAAGTGCCCATCAACAGATGAACAGGTAAATGTGGTGTGTATACACAATAGAATATTTATTCAGCCTTTAAACAGAAGGAAATCCTACCATTTGTGACAACATGGATGAACCCTGAGAACATTGTATCAAATAACCCAATCACAGGAAGACAGATACTGCATGATCCCACCTATATCAGATATCTAAAATAGTCTCACTGAAGCAGAGAATACAGTAGTGGATGCCAGGGCCTTGGGAACAAGGGAAATAGGGAGTTGGTATTCAATGGGCATAAAGTCTTGGTTATACAAGATGAGTAAGTTCTAGAGATCTGCTGTACAACATCGTGCCTGTAATTAATAATAAGGTATTGTGCACTTCCAAATTTGTTTCCTTAATAAATCTCATTTTAAGTGTTCTTACCATGAAAAAAAAAAGACAGACAGACAAGGACATTCTGAGAGGTGTTGGGTATGTCTCCTGCCTTGACTGTGGTGATAGCACCAGGGTTTGCATATGTCCTAACTCAGCAAATTGTACTTATTAAATATGTGCAGTTCTTTTTATATCAATCATACTTTAACAAAGCTGTTTTTAAAAAAAACACTTAAAAACATAATGAAGAGCCTCCTCTCTCTCCTACTTAGGTTATAGAGTTTAGATAACAAATTCTTGAATTGACGAAGACAAGCAGCCCTTCCTCTCCCTGGAGCATCTGCGTTTTGAGTGGCACTAACTTTGATCAGCCAGAAAATAACTATCATTTGGAGGGATTCGAGGGAAGACATGAGTGAAAAGTCAAGCTGCAAAAGAACACAAGAATGAATGAAAAGAAGTCCTCGTAGCAGAATCATATTAGTGGGAAAGGAAAAACACACAATAAAATAAAGCAACATTAGAATGATAATATCGTAATATGACCTAGAGGTTAGCCTGGTGTTTAAGTCCACAGTTGCAACTAAACCCTCCTGGGTTTGAATCCTGCCTCTATAATTTACTGGCTTTGCAACCTTAGTTACTTTACTTCTCTGTCCTGTCAAGTGCCCCATCTAGAAAATGGGACTAATAATAGTAACTTCATCTTAGGGTTGTTAAGAATAGCAAGTATTAATACAGGGCCTTAGAACAATTTCTGAGACATAGTTAAATGTTCTATATGTTGGGGACACAGATGGTCCCTGACTTCCAATCATTCAGTTTGTGATTTTTCAACCTAACGGTGGTGCAGAAGCAACATGTATTTGGTAGAAACCAAACCTCGAATTGTGCAGTTTGATCTTTCCCGGAACTAGCGGTACACAGTGTGATGCTCTCTTGTGATGCTGGGCAGCGGCTCCCGGTCAAGCAGAAGACCAGGAGAGTAAACAACATGTACGCTTACAACCATTCTGTTTTTCAATTTCACTACAGTACTCCATAAAGTACATGAGCTATTCAACATCTTATAAAATAGGCTGTTGTTGTGATACATGGTTTTGCCCAACTGCGGACTAATGGAAGTGTTCCTAGCACATTTAACACAGGCTAAGCCATGATGTTCAGTAGTTTGGGTGCATTAAAAGCATTTGTAATTTTTGATATTTTCAACTCACAAAAAATGCATCAGGACCTAATCTCATTGTAAACTGAGGAAGATCGGTGTTACTATTCCTGTTCTTGTCGTTGTTATCATCAGTTAAAAAGGACTTAAGGATGGTGCTGAACCAAATTTCCTAAAAATAAAATTTAATAGGGAAAAAAGTCAGTTACTACAAGTGGATCGAGGCAGGGGAAAAGAGAAACTATACAAGTACCCCCAAAAATGATTTAAGTGGAAAAGTATTTTACAGAGTGTTTAGCATGGGGAATAAAAAGGTTATATGATAGCTAGATGGAACTAGGGGGAAAAAACTAAGCAATTAAGCTGGAGAGAAAATATGCAACATTATTCAAAGAATTTATTTCTGAGCATAATCTTTGCCTGAATAATTTTACTTATAAGCCTGATGAAATTGGTCTATTGTGAAAACACTTGCTAATTTCTATTCAGTAAATACCACTAAATCAAATTCATACCTCTTCTCTCTCAAAGTTAAAGCAGAATGAAGACAAGTTAGCTACTTCTATATATTAAAGCTGTGGATTTTCATTAAAAGAAAGAAAAAGAAAGAAAGAAAAAGAAAGAAAGAAAGAAAGAGAAAGAAAGCATGGCAATTGGACATTTTTATGATTCTAGAGCTTTCAACGACTTCATAATATTAGCTTACTGCCAAATAATGCAATATAGTGCCCGGATGAATTTTTCTTTCTTGTTTTGATCATTTTCTTATAATTTAACTAAAAAGTATGTCAGAATTCTGGACTTCCCAGAAAATATTAAAGCTACCCTGTTGCTAGAGCCTGTCCCCTGGAGGGTCTGTGTTGTGGAGGTAGACCCTTGCCTGCGCTGCGCTGCTTCTGGCTACTGTTAACATACTGGAATGATAACATCTCACGTGGAAACCAGAGAAAACACTGGGTCCGCAGCAAGCTGTAGTCTTTAAAAATGTTTTTAGTTAAACTTGGAGAAGAAAAAGCCTTTTCCCCCCAAAGTATGCTGTGTGAACCTACAGCCTCCTGACCCTTTCTTGCCTCCTTGATTGTATGAATAATCCTGAGATCACCTCTTAGAACAGTTTTTAGGGGCACCTGGCAGTCTCCGTTGGTTGAGCACCCAGCTCTCGGTTTTCGCCCAGGTCCTGATCTCAGGGTGGCGAGGTAGGGCTCAGCGCAGAGACCGCTTAAGGTTCTTTCCTTCTCCCTCCCCCACAGCCCCTCCTCCCGCTCTGGATGCATACAAGCCTCCTCTCTCTCCCTCTTTCAAATAAATAAATAAAATCTTAAAGAAAAAAAAAAAACTTGTTTTAACCTTTAGCTGCAGCGGCTTCGCTGCCACGTGTGTATACATATGACCTTGTACACGGCACACACCCTTGGATCCCCCTAGTTTGGTCCTCCTCCCAGTTACCCCTTTATCATATGACAAGTTAACAAGCTAGTGACCCACACGAAGGGAGACACAGACATTTAATCTCTTGCTAGACATCGCCCCTCCTGATGTAGTGTTGTACAGGTCTCTAAAAAGTCCTTGCTGGGGCGCCTGGGTGGCTCAGTCGGTTAGGCGTCTGCCTTCAGCTGCGGTGGGTCATGATCCCAGAGTCCTGGGATGCAGCCGGGCATTGGGGCTCCTTGCTTGGCGGGAAGCTTGCTTCTCCCTCTCCCTCTCCCTGCTACTCCACCTGCTTGTGCTCGCTCTCTCTCTGTGTCAAATAAATAATTAAAGATTCTTAAAAAAAAAAAAAAAGTCCTTGCTATCTCAGCAGCCAATCAATTTATAGCTTTGTTTTTGTTTTTTTTTTTCTAGGTTTTTCTTTTCTTTCTAAATGAAGTGTGAAAAAGCACTCGGTTCAGTTGAAGTTCCTGCTGAAAAAACACAACTGAGATTTTTTTTTTCAGTGATAAAATCTGCATATTTGTATTTCAAACAATGCAGCTAAAACTTGATGTAAAGTCGTCTTTTTTCCTTTTGGGGGGGGCTTAATGAATATCATTTATTCATTTATAAAATCTTTATACTATATGTTCCATGTGTTAAGAATAAATGTACATTAAAAAAAAAAAAACTTTGTTGAAACAATTGTGGAGATGAACGCAAAGAAAGAGTTCGTTTCCCAAAAAGTGACCATTTTCCTACCTATCAGTGTTCACTATAAACATTTATTACAAACCCACATGCAAGGCTCAACAAAAGAGGTAAAAGAGGTCTAGGGTTGCTCTAAAGTTCATCAGCTCTGAGATAACTTCAAAGAAGGAACTTAGAGGAAGACATGAGTGAAAGTCAAGGTCACAAGAACACAGGAATGAAGTACTGGGTGGAGGCTATGCTACCTTTTCTTTCACTAATTGATATTACAAAACATAAAGTCAATCATTTTACACTTTCTGAAGAAAATTAGATAGCTACGTAAGCTTCATTCTTCCCTTATGAAAAAGGGGGAAAGGGAGAGCTCAGAAATCAGCCAATTTGGGGTTTAATTTTATTCATAAGAAAATGTTTCAATGTCACAGCTAAAGTCATTACCTGTTTAGCCTCAGGCCCAATACCATCTGAGTCTGCATGTGTGCTCCCCAGTCCTCTAGCACAGACAGATATGGCATCTGAAAACCTGGAGTCCAAAGGGAGGGGAGGGCTCCTCGTTAGCATGGACTGTTAATATTTGGGACATTTTCTTTCAAAAGCCAGGGAAGTATGCAGCATATTGGGAAAGTTCCCCCTTTTCATTTTTTTTTTTTAACATTTTGGTTGTTTACAAGATGAAACATGGTTTATTTGGAAGTTCCAGTTACACCAAATACCATAGTCCTGGAGATGCCAGAGAGTAGAGCCATTACAGAAGAGAAAAATAAAGTCTTTGAGTAGAATTTAGTTGCTGTAAAACCTTTATTATCTACGGCACACACTGTTGTAAGAAACATTGTTACCATCGGTCTTAAACATTGCATAGGTTGTAGAATCTCAGAAGTTGGGGATAACAGCATCATTATCGGTGCTTTCTGAAAGTGCATGGTACGCCACTTTGCTTTTATGAAAGATTATATTAGTACCTATTTTCAGTGACCGAAAGAAATCCGAAGGGGATTTTCACTTTTACCAAAAAATGGCAAAGGTGAAAATAGCATTCAGTGTTTGTTCTGCAGTGAGCTGCGGGGCTGTCCTAGAGGCAGCACGCACCCCGAGCAGTGAGAGTGGCCCCCCAAGCTCCTTCCCTGGAAACTACACCCAGCATCTCAGCATCACAGCTCCAAACCATATCTGTGACTACCCGTGATTTATCTCGACTTATCCCATGCAACCGTTAGCAAGATGTGCCCTAAGGTATCAGAAAAGCCCAAAAGAACTCATTTTTTCAGGTCTGGGAATGCTCAGAACTTTTCTCATATACATGAATGGTCATTGCTTCTTTGGTTTATGCCATTTCAGCTTACAAAAGTTTTCAAGGGAATGCTCTACTTCCAGATAGTGGGGGGACAAGATAGACGATAAAATAACATTAAATGTACTGAAAACACGCATGGAGTATGGATTTTAATATTAATTCAAAAGTTTACTATTGACTTTAGAGCTACTTCACCCCGAGTGAGAAAGCGTATGGGATCTAGATTGCCTCTGTGCTGTGGCTTTCCCTCCAAACCCTGTCCTCTGTCACCAGAAGGACCAAAAGTCTCTTAGGAGACAGACAGACATTTTACCTCATTTATGACCTCTTCCGGGGCAGAGAGGAGAGAATAATGTGACCAGAATCTGAAGCCAGCTCTCAAACAGCAAAACAAAAGGTAATGTCACTAGGGCAAAGAGCAACCCTCACTGCTTTCAGTCACTCAAGGCTAGTATGCGTGAGACACTGTGCTGAGTATTAATGACATTCGTTACCTTGAGAAACCTGTATATTTGTTCTTCTAGTCAGTAACCAAATTGCTACTGCATGTCTGGTTCTATACTTAATACCAGAAATACTATGATAAATAAAATACTCTTCCTCCCCAAAAGGAGCTTGCAATCTTTATTTGGAGCACAAGTATGAAGAAGCCACTTTGCTTCAGGGTGATACACTCTGGGACAGGGACAAACAGGGCATCCCAGACCCACTGCCAAGACTGCTCCTCCAAGGTGCCCTTTATGCTAGACCTAGAAGGAGGTGAAGTGGGGTTTCTGGTGGAGTTCTGGACAGAGGAAGCAGATGGCAGTACAGAGTCCCAGAGCCAAAGAGAGCTCAGTGCATTCAGGTGTTTCAGAATGAATGAGTGCAGGAAGTGGTAAAGAGAGAGGGAGAGACGGTGCCCGTAGAAAGCACCAGTGAGTTCCAGATCAACTTATAGGCCAAGCTGAGGCATATGACCTTTGTCCTGAGAGCAGGTTTCCCCAAAGTATGGCTGGGTAGTAAGCAAGAGGAGTTTAGATGGTACAAAAAGCAACATTTTTTTTTATATTGGCAGTGAATGGATTTAATATGCATTTGAAAAATAAATAACTCACGCATCTGACATATTACTTCTTAGATTATTGCTTAAGGTGAGGCTACGTGACAAAAATGATTCAATTAGTAGACAAATGTTCCAAATATTCTATTAGAGTTGGTACATGAGCAAAATAGAAGACTGACGTTTGCGGGAAACAGCTGAAGACCAACAGAGTTCCAGTGGACGATTTCATGCAGGGAAGCGACCTGACAAGGCTTCCGAGTTGGAAAGAAGACTCAAACTTCAGTTAAAGACCAGGCTCTGAAACCAAGTTTAAAGTTGTAACCGGCAGGGGGTTTCTCAGTGAAACATAATGGGATAGAATAAATAATAGCAGACAGCATCACATATAACACAACACACACAGACAAACACACTTGCAGGAGCTTTCGCTCACTCATCTAGGATGCACTGAGCACATATCATATGAAGGGAGCTGTTCCAGGCACTGAGAATACAGCTGGTGAACACAATAGATAATGTCCTTGAGCTCACAAGGTTGGCACATTGGCGAGGAGAGGACACAATGAGGGAGTAACCATAAACATACATAAGACAATTTTTTTTTTTTTTGCAGGAAATTTTTGTTAAGAGAGGGAAAGCATTAGTGAATGGGGGAAGGGGCAGAGAGAGAAGCAGACTCCCCATAGAGCAGGGAGCCCCATGCAACACAGGGGCTCAATCCCAGGACCCCAGGATCACCACCCGAGCTGAAGGCAGACGCTTAACCAACTGAGCCACCCAGGCGCCCCTGGTGTACAGGAAATTTCCGCCTACATAAGACAATTTAAAAGATGGCCAGCTTTTATTTTTTTAATTTAATTTATTTAAATCAATTAACATATAATGTATTGTTAGATTCAGAGGTAGAGGTCAGTGATTCATCAGTGGCATGTAATACCTAGTGCTCATTACATTAAGTGACCTCCTTAATGCCCATCAACCAGTCACCCCATTTCTCCATCCAACTCGCCTCCAGCAACCCTCAGTTTACGTCCTAGAGTTAAGAGTCAAAGATGGCAAGCTTTCAAAGGCAAGAAATCCAAGGGAGAAATGTCAGCTCCACGCAGGCTGTTTCTCACTGCTGTATCCCAAGAACAGGAATAGCGCCTAAAACATAGTAGCTGCTCAAATACTATCAGCTGAAAGAATGAACGAGAGATTTTGTTGGCTCAATTTAAGGAGTGACAGTAGAAATTAAGAGAAATAGATGGGTTCAGGCCGCCTGGGTGGCTCAGTCAGTTAAGCACCCAACTCTTGATTTCAGCTCAGGTCATGATCTCAGGGTCATAGGATCGAGCCTCACATTGGGCTCCGCGCTCAGAGGGGAGTCTGCTTGAGATTCTCTCCCTCTCCCTCTGCCCCTTCCCCTGTTCATGCCCCTTCCGCTGTTCATGCTCTCTCTTAAATAAATAAATCTTTAAGAAAAAAAGAAATAGATGAGTTCAAGATATATTTGAGGGGTAAATAAAGGGCTGTGTGCACAAAATAGATTTAGGGGCTGAAAGACAAGAAGAAGAGGAATGATTTCTTCAGTAGCCTACCCTAAACATAGTAACCAAAGTGATCATGGGATTTCTCCACACCAACCCTCCCAAAGCTCCCTATTGTACTCGGAGTAGAGCCCACATCCTTACAATGGCAGTAAGGTTACACACTGGTTGGGTACCTCCCTGATCTCGTCTCTAATCATCTCTCTCTCATTCCCTTTGGTCTAGCCACACTGGCCACCTTGCTGTTCCTCAAATCCTCAGTTAAATTCCTGGCCAAAGCCTTTGAACTAACTGTCCTCTCTTCCTGAAATGTTCTTTTCCCAAATATTCATACAGCACAATCCTCGTTCCTGTAGGTGTCTCCTTCTTCGTGAGATCTATTCTGACCACCCCTTCTAGTACCACAATTCACTCTCCATGACATTCCTTGCTCTGCCTGGTCAGTTTCCCCTACTAGCATTTATGGTGGTATATATCTCATTCTAATATGGCATATAATTTATTATCTTCCCTGTCTGTATCCCCAAAAGATTGTAAACTCTCCTAGAGCCTGTAACACTTCTTGGCATATTATAGATGGCCCATAAAATGTTTATTAAGTAAAGAAATGAAAGATGACTCTTAGTTTTCTGGTTTCAGCCACTGGGTGGATGGTGACTCACTGAGGCAGGAAACACAGGAAGACGAGGGATTTGGTGGGAAATAACAAGTTCTGTTTGGGACATGCTGAGTCTAAGTGTCTTTGAGACCAACACTGAGGTGGGAATGACATTTAGGCAGTTGCATTTATGGGCCTGCTGCTCAAAAGAGGGTCACTGGATTATAGATGGCATTTGAAAGGGTGTCACAGGCAAAATAATGTATGTAGAGAAGAAGAGAAGAACTTTGAGAAACAGTAGAAGGTAAGAGACAGGACCATCAGAAAAGCCCAAGAAACAAAGAGAGAAAGAGGAACCAGGATGTGAGGAGGAAAACCAGGAGGTGTGAAAGTCCATGGGAAAATAGTTTTAAGAAAGAAGATATTTTAGTTATCTGTCGCTGTGGAACAATTACCCCAGGACTTAGTGACTTAAAATCATGCACTTTTAATATCTCACTCTTTCTGTGGGTCACAAATCTGGGCACTGCTTAGCTGGGTCCTCTGTTTTAGGGTAACTTACCAGGCTGCAATCAAGGTGTTAGCCAAGGCTGTGGTCTCATCTGAAGAGCTGACTGGAAAGGGATCCTTTTCCAAACAGTCAGCAAACTGTTCCAATTGTTGGCAGGATTCAGTTTTCTAAGCACTTAGGACAAGAGCTTCAGAACCTTCTCACCTACCTCCTAATCTAGAAGCTTACATCAACTGAGCAAATGAGCAAGGAGACTCAGAGAAAAGTGCAAGCAAGTCTTTCATAACTCACCCTCAAAAGTGCCACATCATCCCATCTCTCTTTTGTCTTACTCTCTTCATTAGAACAAAGTTCCCAGGCTCAGCCCACACCCCAGGGGAGGGGATTACAAAATGGAATGAATGCGGGAGGTGGAGGTCCCTGGGATCCATTTTCCAAACTGCCTCCCACAGAAGATAAGTCAGCAGTGTTAGGTGTCAAAGAGTGATCAAGTATCCCAGAGATCTGGCAATGAGGGGAAGCCATTTGTTATTTTAGAGAGAGCTGGCTCGAGGACTATGGAAGCAAAGGCCAGACCATAACACACTGAGGAATGAGTTTGAAGGGAGGAAGTAGAGACACCAATCCTTAGCAACTTTTCAAGATGTTTAGATATGAAGAAAAGGATAGAGATAGGGTGGCTGAAGGAAGGAATGGAGTCAAAGCCTGATTATGGGTTTTTTAAAAATTGAAAGAAATTTGAACATGTTTAAATGTTGTGTAGGCATGAATAGAACAGAAGAGATTGTGGTCAGTTAGAGACGAATCATTCCAGGAGTTCGATAAGGGATGCAGAAGACCAGTAACGAGTCTAGAAGACGAAGACGGCCTGAATAATCACCTTTCATTAAGCCCTTACTTGTCTAGGCTTATTGCGTTAAGTGCTTTACCTGTATTATCTCATTTAATTCAACTCTCAAAGGTAAGACGTTTATCACCATTACATAGACCAAGAAACAGGCCTGAAGAAACTAAGTCACCCAAGGTCACACAGCAAATAAGAGGAGTCAAATTTTCAATCAACCTATAAGCCAGTAGCTCCCCAAGTACAGCCCTAGACCGCCAGCAACAGCTAACAGAAACTTACTAAAAATGCAAATGATCAAGTCCCACCCCAGACCTAGTGAATCCGAAACTCTGGGGGCGGAGCAGAGTGACTAGTGTTTTAACACACTTGGTAACTCTGAAGTTTGAGCAACACTGCTCCAGTGCTACTGCTTCTCATGGCCCAAACTAGGGCAAATGAGAGAACTAGTCAGAAAGTAAAGGGAGAGTAACACAGTCAAGAAACCCAGGATGCCTTCTAGGGTTCTAGCTTGGATGACCGACAAGAGAAATCACCAGATGAGAGAAGTGGTCTGGTAGAGAAAGGTGGCAAATTCAATTTTGGATAAGCTGGTTCTGAAGTTCTTGTCATCAAATAGCAGGAGCAGTCTAGGAGACAAAGAAGTATGTGTGTCAGGTAGCTGAAGGACAAGCCATGACAGAGACAGGACTCCCCCCTAATATTTGCAGGGCCTGGGACAGGAGTACAAGTTACCATACAGACATAGATCTAAATATTTAAAAGTTATAAATTGCACTAACTTACTATAAAATACTTGGACTCCTGTCACCTTCACACACATATCTTCATAATGATAAAAACATTTAAATCAGGCATAAAGCAATGGCTTTTATATGACTGAACATTGGCAAAAGAGCAAAGCCACCTTGGGAGTTCTCTTGATGGGTTGGCAGTTGGGGTGAGTCATAAAATACACACACAATTCATGAATTGCTATTTAGCTCCTCCATGAAATTTATTTTTTCATGCCTTCATTTTAGCACTATTCTCAATAATGTTTATGATTAAGATTTTCACATAATCTATATGCAACTGATAGTGTGATTCAAAGAGTTAAAAAAAATAAATGTAAGTGTATTCAAAGTACACACAAAAAAATCTTTTTAAAGATTTTATTTATTTGTCAGAGAGATAATACAAGCAGAGGGAACAGCAAAGGGAGAGGGAGAAGCATGCTCTCCTGCTGAGCAAGGAGCCCAATGTGGGACTCGATCCCAGGGCCCTGGGATCATGACTTGAGCCAAAGGCAGACACTTAGCCAACTGAGCCACCCAGGTGTCCCTAAAGTATACAAATTTTTATTTTTATTTTTTAAAGATTTTATTTATTTATTTGACAGACAGAGATCACAAGTAGGCAGAGAGAGAGGAAGGGAAGCAGGCTCCCTGCTGAGCAGAGAGCCCGAATGTGGGGCTTGATCCCAGGACTTAGGGATCATGACCTGAGCAGAGGCTTTAAGCCACTGAGCCACTGAGGCGCCCCCACAAATTTTTAAATAAGTAGTCATTAGAAATGTAAATCAAAGAAATATTAGAATTTTAAAAATCATCTTTCATGTAATTTTATAAAGTTCTTCTAAATTATTCAAAACTATTAAAATTAAAAAGCAAAAGACAAATTATAATTACTATCAACCATTTAAACCAAAACTACTTAAAGTTGAAGTTTTTAGTTTTCTGACAATTTAAATCTCATTGAATATTTTTATCAAGATAGAATTATTATCAACACTAGCAATAGTCATGTTTTAGTTACCTTTGCTGTGTAACAAAGCACCTCAAAACTTAGTAGCTAAAAATAACTATCTCTTAATTTCTCATCATTCTGTGGATTGGCTGACTGGTTCTTCCGCTGGTCTCTCTTGGGCTCTTTCATAAGATTGCAGTTACGGGGTGGCTCAGCTAGAGCTGGGGGTGGGGGGGGTGTCTAAGATGATCCCATATGTGAGGCCTTTGAGGGAATGGCTGAGAGTCTGGAACCTCTCTCTCTCTCCTTGGTGTCTCGTCATTCAGTAGTCTGAATGAATGTAGCTTCCTTACATGATGGATCCCAAACAGGAAAGCAGAAGCTGCAAGGGCTAAGGCCTAGTCCCCAAACAGTTACCACCACTTCTGCCCCATTCTACTGGTCAAAGCAAGTCATAAGGTCATCCCAGATTCAAGTGGAGAGAAACAGACTCCACCTTTTTTTTTTTTTAAAGTATTATTTGTTTCAGAGGTACAGCTCTATAATTCACCAATCTTATATAATACCCAGTGCTCATTACAACACATACCCTCCCCAGTGTCCATCACTCAGTTACCCCATCCCTCCACTCCCCCTTTTTTTTTTTAAAGATTTACTTATTTTTTTATTTGAGAGAGAGAGAGAGTGTGAACAGGGGGAGGACTAGAAGGAGAGATAAGCAGACTCTGCTGTGAGCGCAGAGCCTGATGCAAGCCTTGATCTCACAACCTTGAGACCTTGACCTGAGCCAAATTAAGAGCCGAATACTTAACCAACTGAGCCATCCAGGTATCCCCCTTTCTTTTCTAACTAGGCTCCATGCCCAACATGGTGCTTGAACTCAGAACCCAGCGGCCAAGAGTCACATCCTCCACTGACTGAACTCACCAGGCACCCCAAACTCCACTTCTTTTTTTCTTTCTTTTTTTTTTCAGACTCCACTTCTTGATGGGAGAAATGACAAGAGTGGAAAAGGATGGGAAGAATTCTTGGCTGCTATCTTTGCAAACAATTTACCATAAGCTATCTGGTTGGTTATTTACATAGCTTCACACATGTTATGCTAGACCTACAAACTACATATACACAAATTTAAAATAACCCTATTAAATAATAAGTATATGATTAATAATAATAATATTGTTTAATATTGTAAAATGTTCTTCTATCACTCTGTGCAACTATGGTGAATACCAAGAGAACCACAATTTAGAAAGTGAAGAGAAGCAAGAAAATAATTTTCAGCACTACTGGGAAACACTTTGTTATACAATAACCTTTATACTCATACTGTCGGAGAAGGATTTGAGAAATTGTCTAAATACTTACCCTGCTCAAAGCCTCTCCAAACTCAGAAGTAGCATCCATCTCCAATGTCAGAAGCATAAACTTGGAGGCAGTTGTTTTTTATTTGGGGAACACGTGGAGAAGTGTTTCACTGGGACCTGAACAGTGTTAGTCGGTAGAGGAGATGTTTAAAGATACGGGTTACACTGTACCTGGGCTGAGTGCTGGATCCTAAATGAAAACAGTGCCTAGGTAGTCCTCAATTAATTTACACTCTCTTAGCACATGAAAGGACCTCTAAAGCACATCATCTAGGGCAGAACCCTCTTTCTAAGTCAAACAGAGGTACTGGGTAGGTCCCATTAGCTAGGGGGTAACATGCCAGGGAAATAGAGAGAATCCAGGGAGGGTGTGTGGGACTGAGAAGAGTGGTGGGCCAACACAGATGAAACTCTGGGGAATAAACACAATGTTTACAGAATAGATGGGCTGAAATAGCCATCGATAGAGGAAGTAAATATGGCCTGTTCATCCTATGAAATACTAAGGAACTCCTCTCTCTCATTCTCACTGTCCCTCTTTGTCTCATCTCTCTTTCTATGCATAGAGTCCATATATGCATGGACAATTCCTAAAGTAAAATAAAATAAAAATAACCAACAAAGTGTAGAACAATAAGTATAAGATGACTTATATTTATTTTTTTAAAGATTTTATTTATTCATTTGAGAGAGAAAAAGAGAGAGAGAGTACAAGCACACAAGGGGGGTGGGGGTGATGGATAGAGGCAGAGGGACAGGGAGAAGCAGACTCCCCAATGAGCAGCGAGCCTGATGCAACTTGGGGCTCCATCCCAGGACCCTGAGATCATGACCTGGGTTGAAGGCAGGTGCTTAACCATCTGAGCCACCCAGGAGCCCAACTTATATTTATATATTTATAACACACACACACACACACACACACACACACACACACACGCCTGCATTGAAAAAGGACTAGAAAAAAGTACAACACCAAACTATTAAGAGTTTGGAGGTGCAAAGGTCAATTTCCACATTTTATTCAGCAACTTGGAATAACTTGTTGCCTCTGAACATGAGTTTCCTTTTACGTAAAAGAGAGATCATAGTCACTTTACAGAGTTCTTTTTTAAAAATTGAGATATAGGGGCGCCTGGGTGGCTCAGTTGGTTAAGCGACTGCCTTTGGCTCAAGTCATGATCCTGGAGTCCCAGGATCAAGTCCCACATCGGGCTCCCTGCTCTGCTGGGAGTGTGCTTCTCCTGCTGACCTCTCTCCTCTCATGCTCTCTCTCTTTCTCTCTCTCTCAAATAAATAAATAAAATCTTTAAAAAAAAATTGAGATATAGTTCGCTCACCACAAAATTCACCCTTTTAAAGTATGTAATTCAGTTTCTTAATAGATTCACAAAGTTGTGCCATCATCACCCCTCTCTAATGCAGAACATTTCATCGACCCATGAAGAAGCCCTACACCCACTGGCAGTCACACCCTACACCTCCTTCCAATCCCTGGAGATCACTAACCTACTTTCTGGCCCTCTGGACTTGGCTCTTCTGGACGCGTCACATAAATGGAATCACAGAATAGTTTCAGGGTTCATCTGTGTTAGACCATGTGACAGTACTTTATTCCTTTTTGTGGCTAAATAATAGTCCATGGGAGGAGGGCATCACAATGTGATCATCTCTTCATCAGCTGACAGACTTTTGGACTGTTTCCATCCTTTTGCTACCATGAATACTGTTGCTATGAACATGCCTGTACAAGTTTTTGTTGTGGGCATGGGTTTTCATTTCTCTTGGATATATATCTAGGTGTCAAATTGCTGAGTCATATGGTAACTCTCTGTTTAAGTTTTTGAGGCATTGCCAAATTCTTTTCTTTCTTTTTTTTTTTAAGATTTATTTATTTATTTATTTGAGAGAGAGGGAGCAAGCACGAGCAGGTGAGAAGGCAGAGGGACAGAGAGAGAGTCTTAAGCAGACTCTGTGCTGAGCGCAGAGCCCCACACAGGGCTCGATCTCACGACCCTGAAATCAATCTCATGACCCCGAGCCACCCAGGGATCCCTTGCCAAATTCTTTTCTGCAGCCGCAGCACTATTCTACACTCCCAGCAACAATGTATGAGGGTTCCAGCTGTTCCACATCTTTGTCTCCATTTGGTATTGTTGGTCCTTCTGAATCAAAGCCATCCTGGTAGGTGTGATGTGGTATTTCAGAGTGGTTTTGATTTGTAGGTCTCTGACGGCTAATGACGGTGGCATCTTTTCACATGCTTATTTTCCATTTGCCTATCTTCATTGGAGAAGCGTGTATTTCCTTTGCCCATTTTAAATTCAGATTGTCTTTTTGTTGTATACTGGATATCATATATATTGCATATATGCTGGATTATAATCCCTTAGCAGATACGTGACTTGCAAATATGTTCTCCCATTCAATGGATCCTCTTCTCACATTCCTGATAGTGTCCTTTGAAGCACAAAAGATTTGCATTTTGATGAAATCCAAATTTCATCAAAATCCAATTTCTAAATTGCGTGTGCATTGGTGCCATCATTTGAAAAACAATGCCTTAATAGAAGGTCACAAGGATATGCCTATGTTTTCTAAGAGTTTGAGCTCTAAAATTGTATGTTTTAGCTCTTACATGTAGGTTGTTGATGCATTTTGAGTTAATTGTTAAATGGGGTGATAGGTCACAGAGTTCTTATGATGATTCTACAAAATGAATATTGCATACCACAAGGCATAGAGTAAGCTCTCAATGACCAGCAGCTAGTAGTATTATTGTATGATATGTTTTGGAAAACCACCAAACACACAATAGTTACTGAACAAAATGCAAAGAAAAATCTTAGTTTGTGATCATATCTTCTTTTTAAGAAAAAAAAAAAAAGATCACCTACACTGATTGCCCACCTTATTTACCATCTTCAGTAACTGTTAGTTGTTTCTGGAAGATGAAGACTTGCCTTAAGTAGAGATTTCCAAGTCCAGGCCATTCTCACGGGCAGCCCCAGGACCATCCTGGAAAATGGGGGGTGTCAGGCACAAGCATAACCCTTCTCAGGATGACCGCGTAAGGATGATAAATGTGCATTTTGACAAATGTTTGTCGTGAAACTTTACGGTTTCGTTCTTGTGTGTCTATGTTTGTGTGCACATGTATTTCTTCACATGAACTTCCTGTCGAATTAATTAACTTCTGAGCCTTCACCTACGGCCCGAATGCTCGAGTGAAGTCCAGCCCCCAGCTATCCAAATATGCCAGATATCTTCTCCTAATCTTCTGTATTCCCAGTGAGTCTTTCTTTTTTTTTTTTTTTTTTTTTTTTTAAAGATTTTATTTATTTGACAGACAGAGATCACAAGTAGGCAGAGAGGCAGGCAGAGAGAGAGGAGGAAGCAGGCTCCCTGCCGAACAGAGAGCCCGATGTGGGGCTCGATCCCAGGACTCTGGGATCATGACCTGAGCCGAAGGCAGAGGCTTTAACCCACTGAGCCACCCAGGTGCCCCCCCAGTGAGTCTTTCTTTGGGACAGTATCGCTGAAAGCCCAGGGCTGGGTCAGGGAAGCTTTGCCCCCAGGGTGCCTTTGGCAATGTCTAGAGACAGTGTGTGGGTTGTCCCAGCCATGAGGGTATCCCTGGCATCTAATGGGTAGATACCAGAGAGGCCGCAACACATTCCACAACACACAGAGCAGCCTCCCAAACAAAAACCCATCCAGCCCCAAATGTCAGTTTTCCAAGGGTGAGAAGCCCTAACTAGATATCTGAGAGCTGAGTATACCTACGCCTCAGACTAGGGCAGCAAGATGTGATGGTTCTGGAATCAGACACCCCTGGGGTCAAACCTCAGCTCTCCCACGTAGCACCTTGATGAGCCTGAACAAGTTCCTTAACCTCTTTGAGCCTTCGTTTCTTAATCTAATAATACATTTGATATATATAATGATCATGTAATATGTAGTTAAAATTATCTAATATATAGAATGTATGGCATACTGATGAGCCCATATTAAATACTCAAGTATTAGCTCCTATTAACATAGGTCATAATGATCTCTCTTTTTTTTTTTTTCAGTTTTTTGGTGATAATGATTTCTTAATAAAAATTATGCCTTACGGTGTTTTTAAGTCAGGTTTATTGAGTTAATGTACATAGAATAAAATCACCCTTTTGAAATGTACAGTTCAATGAGTTTTGGGAAATGTACACAACTGTGTAACCACACAGAATCAGGGTGTCAGCTTCATGCCTCAAAACTGCTCAGACCCTTTAATAGAAGAAATCCCCTCCACATTGATCTACTTTCTGTCCCTGTCATTTTTTTTGGTCTCTGTCAAAATGTCATGTAAATGGAATCACAGAGTGTGTAGCCTTTGAGTCTGACTTCTTTACTTCCGTAATGCTTCCGTAACTCCACTCTGATCTTGCATGCATCAGTAGCCTTGTTCTTTTTTCTTGCTGAGTTGTATTCCATAATTTAATTGTGCCATGGTTTATTCATTTACCTGTTAACCGCCATTTAGTTGTTTCCAGTTTTTTGGCTATCATGAATAAAGCTGTTATAAACATTAGCATAAAGGTCTGTGTGTGGACAGGTGCTTTCATTTCTCTTGGAATAAACCCATTCAATACCAGGAGTGAGATTTCTGGGCGCTGTGGTGAATGCACGTTCAAATTGGTAAGAAACTGCCAAACTATTTTCCAAAGTGACTGCACCATGTTGTATCCTTTTTTTTTTTTTAAGATGTTTTATTTATTTATTTGACAGAGATCACAAGTAGGAAGAGAGGCAGGCAGAGGGAGACAGGGAGAAGCAGGCTCCCTGCTGAGCAGAGAGCCCAGTGCCTGATGCCTGGCTCCATCCCAGGACCCTGAGATCATGACCTGAGCCGAAGGCAGAGGCTCAACCCACTGAGCCACCCAGACGCCCTTCCACATTGCATCCTTGATCTGCAAACTCCACATCCTAGCTAGCCCTCGGTATTGTCGGTTTTTTGTTTTGTTTTATAATTGAATTTTTGTCATCCTAGAAAGTAGGAGGCAGTATTGCGGTTTTAATTTGCATTTGTCCTAATAACTACTGATGTTGAGTTCCTTTGTTTTGATTTTACATGACAACATACAGGTCATTTTGGATGCTTTCAATCTCATAAAAACTATGTTAGGCAGGTAGAAATAAGAGTGTGTTCATCCTGAGAAGAATTAAATGTATGCCTTCTCTCCACCCCACCATCTCCAAAGTGACTGCTTCCTCATTTCCCATAAGAGAAGAAATGTCTGGTTTTGGATACTCTCTAGCAACCTCGAGCTGCGGCCAATCTGCGTCATCCTCCCTGTGTAATTAGAGGCTAGGTGCCCACGTGTCTCATTTTTAGGATCCTGTGGGCTACACTTGGCCCAGATTAGGTTATACTTTAGGCATTTTGCTGCATATCTCTTCTTTCTCCCTCAGTGCTCCATTTCTCAGAAGGCGCTTCAAAGAACAAACAGATTTAGGTTGGAGTGAATGAAGAGTCCCGCTCTCTGGGGATGCTGGAGTGATAGAGACCTCCACCAGGCACGCTCTCTGAGCAGGGAAGCCAAGGAAAACAAAACCCACCAGCCCATGATGGTGCAGAATCCTGGCCTCAGACCCAGCAAGAATGAGCTGCCTCATGTCCTAAGATCATGGGTCCGCAGGGATTCTGCTTGTTTCCTCGAGTGGACGTTGGTGTGCTCATGGTGTCCGTATTTCCCTCTCCCTCCTTCTCACGTGGAACCCATCACCCCCTTCTAGTTACGGTTTTCCAGAGAAAATACAAGATCTGTAGTTAAACATGAATTTCAGATAAATAATAAATAATCTTTCAGTATAAGTATATCCCATGTAGGGGCGCCTGGGTGGCTCGGTTGTTAAGCATCTGTCTTCCGCTCAGGTCATGATCCCAGGGTCCTGGGGTCAAGCCCCACATCAGGCTCCCTGCTCGGCAGGAAACCTGCTTTCCCTCTCCTAGTCCCCTGCTTGTGTTTCCTCTCTTGCTATGTCACTCTCTTTCAAATAAATAAAATATCTTTTTAAGAAAGTATATTTCATGTGATATACTGCCAATGTTGGAGAAGTTAGCTTATTTTTATTAAGGAAGTCGAGCTCTTACTTGGGGAGAGACACAAGAACCTACTTGGATTCTGTTAGACCTATGGTGATTTTTGTTTTGTATTTTCTTCAGGGGCCAGGTATAGAAACAACTACTTAATTTTCCCCACTCCTACATCAGTCATGATACTTCAGAAGCAAAAACAACCAGAGCTGGGGGGCAGGGACCTACCTTTCAGTAACAAATTCTGTAAAAAAGGGAGAAAGAGCAAAGTCCCCTCCAGGCTGGCTCTGGGGATAATCAGATGAACAACGGCCCCCCTACCTGGTGGCCTCGCACCGCTAGGGAGGGAAGCAAGCTGACCTCTGTGAGAGGGTCACTTAAATGCATTTCAGGAAATGGCCTGATATAAATTCTCTGCTTTACTATTAAACTTTTCGAATTATTGCCCTGCTTACACACCCACAGATAGCGAGCCCCCCTACAGAGAGAGGACGAGCAAATTCAAACTCCCCGGGCTCTCACACAGGCTAACAGGAAGATAAATGCAAAATACAAATAAAATTCAATAAGCATCACTTTTAAAATACGAGAGAAAAAACTGTATTAAGTGCCTCCTATGCCCAAGATCCCTGTGGACATCGCCCAACTGCACCCAGTTTTACCAGAATGTACTTAGGAGTTGGGTGTTACACACTGTGAATAGTTTTAGTAATTCCCACAGGGCTAGTGGAGTAGCTCGGATTTGAATCAGGGTCAGTGTCATTCTCGAATTGGGTCTCCCTACCAATCTACACAAGTCTGGTGCCATAATTAACCAGGGGAAAGAAAGAGAAACTTCCCAGTAACGATGTTCAGCACTATTGTGGAAATATCACAGCAGATCTGTCCTGTAGCACAAAGCCTGTGATTCCACCAAGTGAGCACAGCCCGTCCCGGCTGCTTGACAGTGACGTGAGAGACAGGTTCCAGGTGCCATGGCCACGGATTGTTGAAGAGGCAACACCGGGGCTCCAGTGAGGTGTCAGGCCTGGATGTGTGTGGCCAAAACTCTGACACCGAGGGGAAGAAAGCCATCTTACAATTTCCAGAGACCAGAGCAGGGAGGAAATGAGGAATCCAGGCAGGCAAGAAAATCCAATCATGTTTCTAGCCACTATGAGGTGAGTGTAACTCTGAGGTAATGTCTGGGCTGGCCATGGCTTGGTCAGGGACCAGGACCTGTGTCCTCAGGTGTGGGTGCCAACAATAACACGCATTACCACTCCCAAAGCACTTGGCAGGTGCCAGGCTCTGCTGTCCGCCCTGAACATCTATTAACCATTTAATCCTCACAATGACCCTTTGAGGTAAGTCCTCTTATTCTCTTCCTTTTGTCTGTGAGGAAACTGAGGCAGAGAGAAGTTGAGTAACTTGTCCAAGATCCCATAGTAAGCGGTACAGCTGGGATTCCAAGAGGACAGTCTGTCTGCACTCTGAACCACCCGCCACGTTGCTGGGCACTAAGTATCCACACCTGGCCAGGGGGCAGACCAGGGCAGTTCAAGGAGGGTCTGCAGAAAGGGCTGAAATAATGAGTTGGAATCAGCTTACCAGAGGAGGGCACTGAATGTAGAGGAGAAAGTTGATGAGAATGGCTGTGGTTAAAGGAGGGATGGAGAACAGGAAGCCACTGAGAGGGATAAAGAAGAAACCATCAGAGGGGTGGGGAGGGAATCAGGATTATGTGATAGCAGGGGAGCAGAAGGAGGAAAAAGCTTCGGGAAGAAAGGGAATCTATAGCGCCCAGTGCTACAGAGAACACAAGAAGAGTAGGGTCTGAGAAATGGACACCGGAATTAGCACTTTGAAGAAGTTTGCATTGAAAAGATGTGGGTTATTCTGGAAAAATATAGATTTGGCTGCTGTAATAAAGGCCAAACCACAGTGTGAAGTGTATCTCCTCTCATATAAAAGTCCAGCCTAAACAGTTCCAGGCTAACAAAGCCATGCCTTCCTGGTGCGGACCCATGCTCCCTCTATCTTGTTTTGTTCTGCCATCTTGAGCATGAGGTTTCTTTTTTTTTTTTCTTTTTTTTTTTAAAGATTTTATTTATTTATTTGAGGGAGAATGAGTGAGAGAGAGCATGAGAGAGGAGAAGGTCACAGGGAGAAGCAGGCTCCCCAAGGAGCCGGGAGCCCGATGCGGGACTCGATCCCGGAAGTCTGGGATCATGACCTGAGTCGAAGGCAGCTGCTCAACCAACTGAGCCACCCAGGTGCACCGAGCATGAGGTTTCTATCTCAGATCTAAAATCACTGTTCCCATCATCCCTCCACAGTCTAGCCAAGATGAAGGTAAAAAAGGAAGACTGGATAGCAGATAGCATGCCCCTTCCCTTCAAGGGCTTTCAAGGGGATAACCCAGAAGTCACATACATGGGAACCTGGGAGATTCCATGTTGCCCGGGAAAGTCTGGTACTTAGCTGGAACTCATGGGTTTGGGGGGTTTTTTAAAAGATTTTATTTATTTATTTGACAGACAGAGATCACAAGTAGGCAGAGAGGCAGGCAGAGAGAGAGAAGGGGAAGCAGGCTCCCCGCCAAGCAGAGAGCCTGATGCGGGGCTCAATCCCAGGACCCTGAGATCATGACCTGAGCCGAAGGCAAAGGTTAACCCACCGAGCCACCCAGGTGCCCCAATGGGTTCTCTTTCTAACAGAAGAAGAAGACAGACAGCTATTGAGACACAAGTCTCTATCACAGAGGTCATTGGTCACTTCTGCAGTTGGCTTCATCTAGTGGGCTCTAGGGAGTTTGCAGGGAGAGGATGGAGTGAACTGAGAGGAGGAAGGGCTATCTGAGAAGGTTGGTGCTCACTGGAACTCGAGAAAATGACGGCAGTTTGAGGAAGAGCGGAAAAGAGAGGGGAGTCTGAACAAAAGTGGGAGATCTACGTATGTTAGTGGAAAGCAGAAAAAAAACAAGAAGGAAGAAGAGAAAGAGCAGTTGCTGGAGAGGGCGAGGAGAGCTGGAAAGATCGGCCTTGGATACTGCTATCTCTGAAACCAGAGGGGAGGAGACGACAACGAGGAAAGCTACAGAGACATTTTAGTGTGGAGAAGAGGGAAGTGGAACGAGGTGAGGTTCAAGTGGCCCCAAACCCAGCCATGTGAGTGAGATCATCTGCCTCCGTGACCGTGTCTCCAAATGGGAAGGCGGCTGGGAGCTCACAAAATGTAAGGGAGATGTTCCCTTTGCCCAGCTGGTACCAGTCGGATGGGGCCACCCCTCGTTCCGGGGGGAGATTAACCAACATGGACCCTCTCTCTCCTACAAAGTTAGAACCCGATGACAGAGCTCTTTCTAACCCAGAAAGCCAAACAGACACTGCAGATGCAGGGTTGGCGCTCAATAAATTACTTATGACACAAATGAAGCCATGGATACATGAATGAGTAGATGAAGGAACACCTTTCACATTCTGTGACTTTGGATAGTTACTCAGGTTTGGGCCATTTAAGTTCCTCATTTCCTTGCAGGCTGACATTCATCTTGGCAGATTCCATTTCCAAACCTGCTTCCTTCTTCTCTAAAACATGAGAATGGTATATTCCCTGGAACGTTGGAGGCATTGTGGATTTTACTGGGCTGTCAGTAGGTAGGTAGGTAGGTCCTTCGTTCGAGTTATCAGAGGAGCTTGTGAGGACCCACTCAAGTTGAATGGTGACTCCCTCCAGTTTAAAGAAATAGCATCAGGGGGTGCCTGGGTGGCTCAGTTGGTTAAGCGTCTGCCTTGGGTTCAGGTCATGATCCCAGGATCCTGGGATCGAGCCCCACATTGGGCTCCTGGCTCAGTGGGGAGCTTGCTTCTTCCTCTGCCCCTCCCCCCTGCTCATGTGTGTGGTCTCTCTCTCTCTCTCTCTCTCTCAAATAGATAAATAAAATCTTAAAAAAAAAATAACATTAATAATAGGTGGGCTTTTTCCCCCTAAAAGAAAATATCCATTCAGGGAAGTTCTTTGTGTGTATTTGTTTCCAAATGCCATCTGTCACAATGCTTCAGATGTCAGGCAAGCCATGACAGAGCTCAGGAATCCAGATACTTCAGACACAGAAAACCACCTCCCTGCAACCCACCCACACCCTCAGTTTATGTATTAATTGTCTCTTGTCTCTACTTTGTATTTCAGAAGATTATATCCAGGAGGATGATGAAGATAGAGGAAGACAATCAGATCGGATGTCACCTCAGCAAGCATCAAACCCCATAAAATCAGAAAGCCTTTTATTGTAAAGTTATTTTATGTGCTGATGTATTCAGAACTAAACAAGCAAAATGCCCGAGAGCTAGGGGTTGCTGCCTGAGCCAGTGCCGACATTAGCTTGGAGTTCTCCCTTTCCCCCGTGGGACGCTCTCGACCCTGTGATGCCTTGAGACCTTGGCCCTCCCCAGAGTCTCTTTCGGAGACAAGCCCGTTCTGCGGTCTGACGCAGAATGTCTTCACTGCGGAGAGAGCCTCTCCAGGTTCAACTCTCACAACTGCAGAAATTACAAGCAAGCAGAATGATTACATCATTTCTAATTACAATTCCTCTTCCTGGCTCCAACATGAGGAAACAGTGTGCCTGCTTTTATCCTCCCCTCCAGGCTGCCAGCTCTCCCAGCAGCAGCCTTCACCTTCTGAAGGACAGAGCCGCCTCTGGTCTCTTACCCTTGGTAAGCTCTTTGAACTTGTGTCTTTCGAAGACAAGGCCTTCTTTAAGGCATCTGCTAAGGCCCTAACTCCCTGGCACAAGACAAAAACAGGTGTGTAAGGGGGCTAAGACCCTGGTCTTCTTCCTTCTGGAAGAAGAATAACTTGATGAATATGTTTGGACCATTTCCTCTGCCTCCCTCCACCATGAGCATGGAGCACCCCAGGGTTCTCCGCAGGGGAGCAAGGCACTAATACCAAAATCCACTATTGGTTTCCGTCCCTTCCTGCCTTCCAGATCATTCTACTAGCTTTTGGCTTGGGACCACCCGGTCATCCCATACCACTTTCGTCTGACACCAGCCAGCATCGTAGGTAGGGTTCTCACTGCCTACCACAAAGGGAGCACTGTCTTACCTTGCTCTCCATTACTCTCCAACTATGACCCCCTCTTTCCCATACCACAAAGACAAGGCACAGAGCAGATCACGTGTTTCCAGGATGTTTACTAAGATAAATTGAAGGAATAATTGTACTAAAACTACAAAGTAGTACTTATGTCTAACCCTTGGTTACAAACAGGTGCTAAAGCTTGTCTGTCCTTCCCTGACCACACAGTTCTGCTCACCTGAGATCCTCGCCTCTCACAGGCCTAGCTCAGACCCTGCCAGAGTCCCCACACCATCCCAGCTGGGGCTTTCCGCTTCCCCTTCAAATCACGGAGAGATCAGACTGGGTGGTTTTGTGTGCGAATCTTGCCACAGCACTTCTTGATACATCCGGGACTTCACATCCAGTATTTGGTGCTGGGAGTCATGTTGCCAGAAGTACACTGACAAATTTGAGAGAACCACCAGCTGGTGAGGGGTCTGGGAACCATCTTAAGCCAACAATGTCAGAGAAACTGAGGACACGGGCTGGAGGAGAGAGGCCATGGGGAGCAGTTATGGTCATCGTCAGTGCTCCAACACAGAAAGAGTACAGGACTGAGGCGAAGAGGCGTACCCACCATTTTCAGCCCAACCCAAAGGCACACATTTCTCACACTAACCCAGCTACAGAGGTACAGACCGTTCCAAGAACTGGTGCATGCCTCTTTAGCTAAATTGTTCTAGCGAGATTAGCTGGCCCTCCAGCAGAGATGTTCCAGACAGGATTCTTTTGTTGGGTGAGGGCTTGGCCTTCCACATCCATAATTGTTTCTACGAAGAAGATGGAGAGAGAGAGTCGGGAGGTTTTTGGTAACTATGAGCCTGTTAAACCTTGCTGCCTGCTTGGCTCTAGACATCAGTCAGCTTTTACCTATTATTATTATCCTTTGAAATTCTGACATGCTCTCCAGGAATTTAAAATATTCCTTTCCGCAGGGTGACACAGTTTGCCCGCTTTAAATTTTAAACTTCAAATCAGCTTTGGAACTAAAAGTTTGCTTTTACGGTTTTAAAGGTTTCTAGCCACAGGAAAAGTGACGTGAACTTTGGAAATTTGCTTTTGAAATTTAGACCTATTGACCAACTTCCTGGTGAGCTTGAAAGTCCCTCTGGCAGGTGCAAACGGCCTGTTTAACTTACCTTTGCTCTTGGACAGATCAGGTCTGCCTCCCATCTTGAGCAGTCCAAAGCGGTGGTTCCCAAATCTGCCTGCACATCAGCATCTCAGGGAGTTAAAAAAAAACAAATAAATAAAAATAAAATAAATGCCCAGCTTAGCCCCACCTCCACCCCCCACCCCTGTGAGCTACTGATTTAACTGAGCTGCATTGGACTCAGGCATTGGCAATTTTTAAAATTCTCTGGCTCATTCTAAAGCATAGCCTGAGGTAAGAAGCTGTTCTCAAAGGTTCAAGGGGTGCCATTTGACCCCATGTCTCTCTCAGACATCGCTTCAGGTCAAGCTGGTTTACCTGGATTGTAGAGGCTTATCAGTTCTGTCATATTCTGAAACACCATTGAGGAATGAATGAATTCCTTAAATCTGTCGCTTTGATTCTCAGGGGACCTTGTGCCTCAAGTCCATAGACCCAAGCACAATGACAGAGTGAGAGTGGGGTGAAGGTTGAGGGATGTTTTTACATCCCTAATGACAAAAACCGGTGGGTTAGAGTCAAGCTAAACTCAGCTCCATGTGTTCTGAGAGTTTCTCTTGGGTGCCCCTTGGTCAACACAGTTTCCTGATGCCTGGATGAAAGTGGCTTTCTCTGAAGCCTCAAAGTATCAGGCAGGAGAAAGCATTCCTTTAAGGAAGCTTTTTGACATGCTGATGCACAGCTGTTTATATTCAAGAATAGCTATCCACTCGGAAAATCACATCTGTGCTGACTATTGGAATAGAACTGCCCATGGGAGTTGATGAGCCAGCAGGACCCATCCTTTTGGATGGTGCTAAATCCATCTCATCCCCACACAAAAGTAAACTCCACGGACGTACAGACCTCTCAGGTCTTCCCAGCTCTGGTGGAGCAGCGTCTGACACAAAGGGGGTACTCACGATAGTTAGTCCAAGGATGAATCCGCGAATAAACAAGTCAAATCATACTCAGGGACCAGATAGAACTCCAGAAACTGTCAAGATTACTGAAAAAATAAAGTACTGATTTCCAAAGTCTGGTTTCCTCAGAGCTTCATGGAAATGCTCAGGGAGCAGCAGAGGAAGACCTGAACGACTTCACATGTGGACCTGGAGAGGGGCAGGGGAACAGGACAGAGGGGTCAATCCATATGAAGCCCTGGGTCTACCTCTAAATGCTCAGCTTAAACTCCATCCTTGTCAGAATTCTCTAGCCTCCATACCCTTCAGCCTGACTATCATGGAAGCCCCCCACCTCCACAGCGCAGCCTCCCCCAACCTAGGGATTTCCTGCTACTAACTATACTAACCAGTCCACTCCCCTCCAGGGCGAGCCCCTCTCAAATCTACTTCCTGTGCCCCAGGTCTCGAGCCCATCCCCCCACGCCCTTGTATAATACCAGTTTTAGCAGTGATGGAACGCTCCGCCCTGCCCAGCTGGGCGATGCATCACCAAGCCCTCCTCAGAGAAAGCAGATTAGAATATCTTTTTTTTTTTTTTTTTGTACCTCAAAAAATTAGAACTAGGCTTGTCCAGCCCTGGCAGTGTTAGCAATTATGCTGGAGAAGCATACAAATTTGAGTAAAAAAAAAGGCCGAGCAGCTGCATTCTCCCAATCCCCAGGGCCTTAGAACACACCCCATAGAGAGAAGAGATCCTTTCTTGGAATTCGGAATGTGGTACTCAGTGAAAAGATCCCGACCTAACCATCTTTCTCCGGAGCTTTCACATCAACCACTTCGAAGAGACCTGGGTATAAAGGGACATGTTCACACCCGGTGCTTTTCAGTTTCCCTGTCAGCCTGGCCGTTGACCACATGACTTGGCAGAGCCGAATAGTTCTCCCTGAGCCTCTGACTGGTACAATAAGGAATTTTTACTTTGAGGCTCGCTCAGCTTTCTGATGAAAGGAATTCGCTATGTCTCCGTGTGGGTGTTGCCTGTTTTATGTACAGGTGGAAAACTCAGATGCTTGGACCCAAAAGCTAATCTATTGAACCTCTTCTTGCATTTGTCACACTCTCTGCTTGAGATTCAAAATGACGGATTAAATGTTGGTGACCTGGGCACTGGGGTCATTGGCTCCAGAAATGTCCCCTCCCTGACACATAACCCACACCATGGAGGTTGTTTCCTATGGACCGCACCTGTAGGGATGTGCATCTTAATTGGAGAGGGAAATATTCAAGCAACTTGATCTGTAACAATAACTTGCGATTGTTAACTACAGGTTACGGTTGAAGAAGAGCAGCATTCAAATTTCTAATCAAGGGGCCATTGTCACTGATAATAATCATTTCCTCTCTGTTTATGTCTGGCTCTGAAATATGCATCCTCCATGGGCTGGAAAGTGATGGTCATTTAAGAAACCTCCCTCCAGGGGCGCCTGGGTGGCTCAGTGGGTTAAGCCTCTGCCTTTGGCTCAAGTCATGATCCCAGGGTCCTGGGATCAAGCCCCACATGGGGCTCTCTGCTCAGCAGGGAGCCTGCTTCCCCTGCCACCTGCCGCTCTGCCTACTTGTGATCTCTCTCCCTCTGTGTCAAATAAATAAATAAAATCTTAAAAAAAAAAAAAAAAGGAAACCCCCCCCGCTCCGTCTGCATCACCACAACCTCTGAGAGGTTCACTTAGTGGAGATGGTGGGATTAGGGACTGAGAGAGACACTACATTTAAAGTAGCATCTAGTTAGCAGCCGCCTGATGTAGCTTTCCCCAACTCTCCCCTAAAATACACACAGGCACAGAAAAAGATTAAAACTCTAAGTCATCCAGTCATTGAAAAAATATTCGTCTGGCAAGCACTGAGTAAACAGTCGCTGCTTTCAAGGAATTTCTGGTCTAGTCACTAAACCAAACTCCGTCTTACTAACTATTGCTGTGTAACAAACTATCCCAAAACGTAGGGCTTAACACAATTTCTTTTCCCGCAGTTCCAGTGGGTCAGAGTCCAGGAATGGCTTAGCTGGGTCCCCCAGCTGTAGGTCTCTCACAAAGCCATAGTCCTCTTAAGGCTTAATGAGGAATGACCGACCCACTTCCTTCCTCACTCACAGGGCTGTTGGAGGGATTTGGCTCCTAGTGGTTGTTGGACTAGGGATCCCTCCTGTTCTTGAGACATCGGTCTCTCCACAGAGCATGTCACAACATGGTGGCTTTTGAGGAGTTTTAATAATAAGACACAACGGAGTAAACCTGGAGACAAGCAAGAGCGCTTCCAGATTCCTCACCCAACCCCTACCCGCCACTGAGATTTGAGGCATGTCTTAAATGTCTCATGCCTACCCCTCGTCATCTAGACTTTCTTCTTGTCCCTTCCTTCGCTGATTTATCCATTCAAGTAATTCCGTGGTGTTCTATGTACCAAGAACTATTGTAGGTATTGGTAGTACAGAAGTGAGCGAACAAAACATATTTCCAATTCTTAGAGAGTTTACATTCCCAGAGGGAAGACAGATCATAAATAAGAAATGTATAATATACCAGAGGATGAGTGTTCTAGAAAAAATAAAGCAGAATAAGTGGGGGAGGAAGTGCTAAGAGGTTGTGTGTGTGTGTGTGTGTGTGTGTTGCAGAAGGTTATAATGTGACAACTGAGCGAAGAAGCAAAGGAAGATAGAGGTCTTGGGAATAGCAGAATGCTTGGCATGTTCAAGGAACAGCAGTGAAGTCCATGGGGCTGGAGCAACATCAGTGAAACAGGTAAGAGACACAGGGTCAGAGGGGTAGTCAGGTGGTGGAAAGTAGCGGAGTTCACCATCCAATACTTTGAAAGTCTTTGTAAACCACTTTAAGACTCTGGATTTCCTCTGAGATGGGACACAATGGGCAAATTTGGAGAAGAGCAGTAACATGATCTCTGCAAGGCCGCTCGGTTGCTAGGTTTGAGAAGAAACAGGCAGCGGGGCAAAGTGGAAGCCAAGAGAGCAGTTGCAAAATGACGGAAGTAATCCAGGTGAAAGCCGTAAGAAGTGATTGGAGTCTGGATATATTTTAAAGAAGAACAAAACGGATTTAATGAAAGATTGAATGTGGGATGTGAGAGAAAAGGGGGCATTAAGGACAACTCTCGAGCTTTTGGCCTGAGCAACTGGTGCCATTTATAGGGAAGGGGAGCACTGGAGGGGGAGCAAGATGGGAAGGATTTGGAAATCAAGAATTCTGTTTCAGATACGTTAATTTGAGATGCTTATTAGACATCCAGATGGACATGTCAAGTAGGCAATTGGATAAATTAATCTGGCATTCAGGGGAGTGATTCTGGGCTAGAGATAGAAATCTGGGAGTCATCAGTTTACAGACAGTATTTAGAGCAATAAGACTTGATGAATTCACTAGGAAGTTATGGTAGATAGAAAAGCCATCCGAGAACTGATCCCCAGGGCACTCCCACATTGAGAGGGGGGTGACAGGAAAGCAGCAAAGACTTGGCTAGGTAGGAGGAGAATCAAGAAATAGTGTTGTCCAGGAAAACAAGTGGAGAAAGTATTCCAAGTTTCTGGATCTTCCTTTTGTTTACCTCTGTGTTTTTCATTTTTTAAAAAAGATTTTATTTATTTAATAAATCTCTCTTTATTTGTCAGAGAGAAAGAGAAAAGCAGGGGGAGTGGCAGGCCGAGGGAGAAGCAGGATCCCCACTGAACAGGGAGCCCAAAGTAGGACCCGATCCCAGGACCCTAAGATCATCAGATGAGCCAAAGGCAGACACTTACCCAACTGAGCCACCCAGGCATCCAATCTCTTGTGTTTTCTTTATTTTTTTTTAAGATTTTATTTATTTATTTGACAGACAGATTACAAGTAGGCAGAGAGAGAGAGAGAGGGAGAAACAGGCTTCCTGATGAGCAGAGAGCCCAGTGTGGGGCTCGATCCCAGGACCCTGGGATCATGACCTGAGCCGAAGGCAGAGGCTTTAACCCACTGAGCTACCCAGGCGCCCCCAACCTCAGTGTTTTTCAAATCCAGCTGTAAATAAGAATCACTCTACAAGATTTATGCACAGTACCTTATTTACTTATTTCGTGAGAAGGCTAAAGGATTGTCAAGGTAAATTTTGACGGCTTGACCTTAGTGACAGGTGCTGACTGAAGCCTGTAACTGGGTCAGATGGCCCCCCCCTGCAGGTCCCGCTCTGCTAGGAGGATTCCCAAAGTATAGTAGAAGCACGGGCACTATGTATTGGAGAGTCAAGGGTTAGGAGGTTATTTCATTGAATGTTTTTGGATTATTACAGTTCTCAAAACTTTTAATTATAGAGAATACCAGATATGGAAAATTAGCAGAAGAGTATAACAATATAATAACCTCTGGGGTGTTCCTATCACCCAGTTCAACAATGATCAATCCGCGGCCAATCTGGTTTCTTTTATATTCCAATCTCTACCCCACCCCCAATAACTTTTGAAACAGATTCTCAACATCCTATCATTTCATCCGTAAACATTTTAGCATGTATCTTTAAAAATAGACTTTTTTCACATTAACACAGTTCTTTATCACCCCAGCAGTAAATATAATTTCTTAATACTGTAGGAAATCCTATCGGTGCTCAAATTCTCAATTGTTTGATAAATATCATGACTTTTTAAGACAGTTTGTTTGACTCAGGATCCAAATAAGGTCCATACATTGGGGATATGTCTTTTTTAGACTCTACACCTTCTCCCTTTACCATTATATGTCCCCTAGGAAATTATATGTTGAGGGGAGCAGGTAAGAGTTTCCCTCAATCTGGATTTTGGTGACTGCATCCTCATGTTGCTGGTGGTCAAATGTGCAGCATGTTTCTGATCTTCCAAATTTCTTGTTAAAAGGGAATTGAGTCTAGAGGCTTGACCAAGTTTGTTTGTTTTTTTTTTTTTTGTTTTTTTTTTTTTTGTTTTTTTTTTTTTTTGGCAAGACTCCTTTTTAGGTGCTGCTGTTTTCTTCCACCAGGAGTCCCTTAATGTCTGTTGGCATCTCTTTTTGTGTCATGTTAGTAGCTGTTGATGATTAAAGCCTAGATCTGTTATTACATTACGGGTAGCAAAATGGTTGTAATTCTATCTTTCCTTCTTCATGTATTGACTGTAATGCTCCTATAAAAAGAAATTCCCTACAATCTGTATTTGGTTTCTCAGTGATATGGTTCATACAGGAAAGGCAACATAAATGCTTGATGTCCTACCTTGATTTAAAATAATGAGTTGGTACCTAGCACCCTCCCACAGAGACCAGTCACGGCTTGGAGGGGGCGGTAGTATTATGAATGCATGGATTTAATTATGTGATGTGTTTTGGTCCATTGCAGTTATCCTCACTGATGTTCAAATTATCCATCACTGGCATTGAAAGCCCCTTCAGATCGGTTCCTAAATCCCCCTTTTTTTTGTAGTTTTATGGTTTTATTAACACAAATATGACGTGCACAACCAGCTGTCTATTCATTTTCTTCGCTGCGCAGCCTGGCATTGGGACTGGTGACTCTGATTGCCAGCTGGACTGTTCTTTCCACAGTAGCTTTGCAGTTCTTGGAGGAGACATTGTGAGCCGTCTCTGCACAGTTGGATTTGTTGCACAGCAGCAAAAATTCAAGCTCCTTGACCTTGTGGACTAGGAACTTCCTGAAGCCACTGGGCAACATGGGCTTTGTCTTCTTATTGCTCCCGTTACCAATGTTGGGCATCAAGATCTGGCCCTTGAATCTTCTGAGCACCCTATTGTCAATGCCTTTGGGTTTCTACCAGTTGTGCTTAATTTTGACATATCATTCTGACTGGTGCTGGATGAACTTCTTGGTCCTCTTTTTAACAATCTTGGGCTTCACCAAAGGTCTGAGGGCAGCCATGATGCCCAGTAACAGATGGCCACCACCTCCACAGGCAGCACCAAGGAAGAGAGCGATTCCTGAATCTTTTTGATGCAGAATCTTCACTATCTGGTATGACGAGATGTGATGTTCAGGTTTATTTTGTATATTTCCAACTTAGATCTGTAATCACCCTTTTCCCCTAGAAGACTTGGTTACTTTTAATGGAAAAGGAATTGAAGTTCTTAAGTACCATACGGGGTCTCAGAATCAAAGGGCCAGGCAGTAGGTGTTGAAGATGTCTTGGTGAGCAAAGCTGTACTAGAGTCTTCTAGAACTCAGAATTTGACTGGGAACCATTCGCACCAACCTCCTCTCAAGCTGTTGATCTAAGAAAAGGATGCTATTATCTCCCAAGCAGAAGATAATTGTTTCATTCAATCCAAGTAAGTAAAGAGAGAAAAAAATGGAGCCCATGAAAAAACTGCTACTGAGTAAGAGAAAGGACATATCCTTTCCTCCCTAATGAACAAGAGGAAGGGACAAATTCCCAAAAATGCAGGCTACTGCAGGATACGAGAAGAAAATATTGGGCAATTGTTTAGCATCCTTGATAGAATGGAAGAAGAGCTGTCTTTCATAAAACATGAGCAGACAGGGGCGCCTGGGTGGCTCAGTTGGTTAAGTGATCTGCCTTTGACTCAGGTCATGATCCCAGTGTCCTGCTCGGCGGGAAGCCTGCTTCTCCCTTTCCTCCCTGCTCTTGTGCTCTCTCTCGCTATCTCTGTTGCTATCTTTGTCCCTCTCTCTCAAATAAATAAACAAAACCTTAAAAAAATAACAAGAAAATATGAGCAGACAACCACAGGATGAAAACAAGCAAAGAAAAATAACAAAATAATGAAAAGGGAGATGTAGAAGAGAAAGATTTCTCAGGGAAAATTAAAAACATAAGAGCAAAAACATGATCAGACTATACGGTATGTAATATTGTAATTTTCACCTAACAGTGTATGAGAAACAACTTTCCATGTTCCACTGAAGATTTTTTACAATGCTATTCCTAATGATTGGACTGCATGGGTAATCCAATATATGAAGGGTCATACCTCATTGAACTTATCCCCTCATGTTAGAAAATTATGTATGTTCCAGTTGTCTGCCATTTCGAGCAACATAAAGAGGACACATCTTTGTACATCTTCTTATGTATTCAGTAACTGTTTAGTGAACATCTAATGATAGGCCCAATGCTAAATGTGAGGGCACATGGCTGTAAAAAAGACACACATAGTTCTTGTCTTCATGAACCCTGCACTTCAACAGGGAGACAGAACAATTAAGAAATGTCAGCAGGGGCACCTGGATGGCTCAGATGGTTAAGCATCTGCTTTTGGCTCAGGTCATGATCTCCAGGTCCTGGGATCAAGCCCCACATCAGGCTCCTAGCTCAGCAGGGAGTCTGCTTCTCCCTATTCCTCTCTCTCTCCCCCTGCTTGTGCTCTGTCTTTTTTTTAAATGAAAAAAAAATTAAAAATAAAAAAAAAGAAATGTCAAAAGTTTTATAATAAATGGTAGAGAAAGCATATGGTGATAACAAAGCACAAGGCCAGGAAGCCTAAATGACTTTAGATTTTCCTGAGAAAATGACATTTAACCTGAGACCTGAAGAATGAGAGGAGGAAAGCTAAGGAGAGAATTGCAAACAGTATTTCAGAGAAAGAGAACAGCATGTGCAAAGGCCTGAGTGTGGGAAGAACAAGTCACACTCAAGACAAAAGAAATTCAGTGGCAGGTCACAAAGGGACTTCTCTCTGAAGGACGTTAAGCATGGAAGTGTCACGGTCAATGTTTTTGTGGCAGAAGCAGCACTCTGGAGCACAGTGTACATGGGGTTGTAGGGTCGTGTGACTAGAGGTAGGGAGGCCATTTTGGAGGCTGTTTACTAGGCCAAGCAGGAAAAGGCAGTGGGCCAGAAGAGGGGGTTGGCAGTGAGCTCCCAAAGAAGCAAATGGACTTTAGAAAATATTTAGAAGAGGCTGGTCCATTTGATGTGGGCCTTTAAGGGAGAGGGATTCAAAGCTGGATTCCAGGTTTCTGACCTTAGCAATCAGGTAGTGCCATTTACTAGTAACAGGAGAAAGAAATGGGAGAAATGACAAATTTAGTTGGGCAATGTTGAGTTTGAGGTTCCTACAAAATTGCTAAATAGAAATATCCACTCTGCAGTTGGATATACAAATCTGAGCTCAAGATCTCTCCTGAGACCAGGACTGGAATTCTAGATTTGGGATCCGTCAGCATGTGAGTGATAATCAAAGCTTTGGGAGTGCTTACAGGAAGTATATAGAGGGAGAAAGAAAATCACCTAGGGCTGACTCCCAAGGAACAGTACCAACATTTAAGGGATGGCCAAAGGAAAAAGACACTTAGATGGGGTAGGCAGAGAGATAGGAAGAAAACCAGGAAACATACAACTTTACAGAAGTCTGTGTCAGGAGGAAGGGTGTGGCTAATAGCACCAAATAGTTCCAAGAGGTTAAGAAAGACCAGGGCTGAAGAGACTCCAGTGGGTCGAGTGACTACCTTCATGCCAGGATAAGAGCAGAGACGGGTAAGTTGGATGTGGTGGCTAGATTTCACAGGAATGAGTTGGCTGAAGGTGAGGAAGCAGTCAATCTCTCACTTGACTTTTGACCCAATTTGAGAATGACTGTCTTATACTCAAGGCCAGATTAACCCATCTACATTTGTTTTCGTACTGGTTTTACTTGGGTTTGCATCTTTCATTTTGTCTTATGTTTTCTAGTTTTTATGTCCCCTTGCTATTTCCTTCCTTTTTTTCTTTTTCTGACTACATCATTGTGTTTACTGTTATCTCCCAAAGCAAACTTTTAATTCTATTCAGTAGTGGAATGAGAATTTGAACCCAGGCAGAACCCAATGGAACCAGAATTTGAACTCTAGAGTCCAGTCTCAGCCACAGTGTTATACTGCCTCTTTTGTGACCCCCAAACACCCTACTACACGTAGCAAATCAATTTGCCCTTGAAAATCATTATGCCATCAGGGTGATCCTTTCAATTCCAGAAATATACCTTAAAGAACTAATCAGAAAATTACGCACATAGGTATTCATTACAACATTATTTATAATAGCAAAAAAAGTGAATGTACATAGATTTTCCTTTTTAAAAAAATAATGTCCATTACCTATTCCTCTCTAGTGCCTGACTTGTCTTTTTGTCTGTGTTCATAGTTTTTGGTCTTATATCTGAATATAAGATATCTGGCAATGAAACAGAAAAAAACACAATAAGTAACATAATTTTCATTGTCCAATAAGACAAAGAATTCTAACCAATTCTTCTGTGGAGGCAGCTTTTTCTGGGATCTAAGATCGAGCAGGACTGGATTATGCAAATCCTCATGTGAAGGGTATCAAGGAACACTGAAGACTATCTGTGACACCGTGATTCATAACAGGAAGTGTCTATTTGGTCTTCACCCCCATTTCTGGCACAGAGCTGCCCAAATCTATGGAATTTCCTAAACTATAAGAGAAGGAAGAATGTCTTTTGTTGTAATATTTGGTCTCTGGTCCTCAATTTCTGAAATCACTTCAATGAGAGCCGTGAGATGAAATGAGCATCTTATTATTCATAACAAGTCCCTCTCAACCACAACCAACTTTATGTTAATGTGGTCACTTCTGGAAAGTACCTCAAGATGGGGGAGCTAGTTACCAAAGGAGCCAACCACAGGATTAGAGCTTTTAGTCCTACCTGCTGACCTCAAGGAGGGGAAAGGGGCTGGAAGGTGAATTGGTCACCAATGGGCAATGATTTAATCAACCATGCCTATGTGACAAAGCCTCCATAAAACCCCAAAACGACAGGGTTCAGAGAGCTTCTGAGTCGGTGAACATGTGGAGATTCAGGGAGAGCGGTGCACCCAGAGAGCATGGCAGCTCTGTGGCCCCTGCCATATCTTGTCCCACGCGTTTCTTTCTCCTGGCTGCTCCTGAGTTCTATCCTTTCATAAGAAACCAGTAATCCAGGAAATTTAGTGTTTCCGTGAGTTCTGTGAGCCAATCCAGCTGACTAATTGAACCCAAGGAAGAATTACTGGAACCCCCAATGTATATAGCCTATCAGTCCAAAGAACAGGGGATAGCCTGGGCATAACCTGGGCTGGTGACTGAAGTGGTGGGACTGGGGGTCCAGTGTGGGGGGAGGCAGCCTTGTGTGATAGTGTCAGAACTGAGCTGAATTGTAGCACACCCGGCCGGTGTTGGAGAACAGCTTACTGGTATGGGGAAACACCTCCCCTACCCTCCACCATCTTGGAATTGATACTCAGATCTCTTACTATCTTTAAACACTTTACAAAGAAACCCGGCTAAACCCATTCACCTGAATGGCTCTCTGCAGCCTGCCATAAACACACAGGCCGAGAAAGCCGCTCCTCACTGAGGGAAGGTACTTCTGCCGACAGCCGAGAGGTGGGGTGTGGGTATTTTGTCTTCTGGTCATATTTTTGTCTTCCTCTCAAATGTGGAGCTCTACCACCAGCAAGGCCCTTTCAGATCCCTGGCTTCTTCAGCTTTGCCATGAAAGCCCCCTCACGTGAACACGAGCTGGGGGTGGGTGAGAAGAGGTTGTAGCCCAAAAAGGCCAGCTGTAAGCTAAAATTTCTTTGAAGATTTGCAATTTATATTTAAAATCCATGTGAATTTTACAGTCTGTTTCATAATGTGTTATACATAAAAATGTGTTTCCCCCTTAAAAGCTCTACCAAAATTGGTGCTCTGGGAAGATGGGCTGTGTTTATCCCCTTTGAGTATTCCTTGCCATGCTCCCTGCCCCCTATTTTAATCTGATGTTGGGCCGGTTCTCCCAGAGTCTAGATTAGTAGACCGCTTCTTTCCGATATTAGAGGTCCTTAGAACAGAACATTGCATATTCTTCTAACCTACAGAGAAGGGGGTCTACGTAAGTTCTCCTTGCTGGATATTTTCTTTCTCAGTTGACATTTTATTTTTTATTTATTTTTTTAAAGATTTTATTAATCTGACAGACAGAGATCACAAGTAGGCAGAGAGGCAGGCAGAGAGAGGGAAGGAAGCAGGCTCCCTGCTGAGCAGAGAGCCAGACGTGGGACCCGATCCCACGACCCTGGGATCATGACCTGAGCCGAAGGCAGAGGCTTTAACCCACTGAGCCACCCAGGGGCCCCAATTTTATTTTATTTTATTTTTTTAAGATGTTATTTATTTAACAGAGAGAGACACAGTGAGAGAGGGAACACAGGCAAGGGGAGTGGGAGAGGAAGAGGCAGGCTCCCCGCTGAACAGGAAGCCCAATGCGGGGCTAGATCCCAGGACTCTGGGATCATGACCTGAGGGGAAGGCAGATACTTAATGACCGAGCCACCCTGGCACCCTAAGTTGACATTTTAAAAGAACAAACGAGGAGCTCTAAAGACAGGTCTAGGCCTATGTACTAGTTGTAAATTGTTCTCTACTTTAAGGGTGGAATGTGTCCACCAAAAAGATATATTGAAGTCCCAACCCTCCCTGCATGTGATCTTATTTGGAAATAGGGTTGCTGCAAGATGTAATCAGTTAGGATGAGGTCACGCTGGTGGACGGTGAGCTCTAATCCAATACGACCAGCGTCCTGGTAGAAAAGACGCCCATACAGGCACACGTACGCACAAAGGGAAGACAGCTATGTGAGATTGGAGGCAGACATAGCACTGATGCTGCTACAAGCCAAGGAAGAGCTGGGGCTCCCAGGAACTGGAAGAGGCAAGGAAGGATCCTCCCCTACAGACTTAAGAGCGAGAACAACCCTGCCAAGACCTTGATTTTGGACTTCCAGCCTCCAAAACTGTGAGAAAATACATTTCTATTGTTCTGAGCCATCCAGTTTGTAGTCCTTTGTTACGGCGGCCCTGGGAAATGAATCCATCAGTTATCCTCAAGTTGTCAATAAGGTTTCACTGAAAGTTCCCCTAGAAAAGAATTGACAATACCCTGTGAATATTTAGGACTTGGCGTTCCTATCTAACCAGCAGGGAAAGCCACCGTTCCACACAGGTATGAACATTAAGAGTGACCCTATTAGGCAAGAGCCAAAACTTAGGTCTCAGGAAGGATCTTTTACTCTCCAGGGCTCATGATTGACCACGACCCACCCGAAGTCCAGGGAAAGGACGTCTGGGTGGTGGACACTTGGAAGAACTGACCTCTCTAGACTAACAAAGCTCTAACGAGAGGTTGGAAATATCCAGCTGGGCACAGGTTCTCTGTGAGAGCAGGCACACTCTGAAAACTTTGCGACTGACCCATTTTTCCTATAGGCTCTGTCCTGCTCCGTTGCCCTTTCTCTGGCGAGGACTTCTGGATCTTAAAAGCCTCGGGTTAGCTAAAGCAGCTCCGGAAGGAGGGATATGGCTGTGCAAGTCCTCTAGCTGGATTTAGGACTAGACCAGGCCATCATGTGTGTCTGTGGAAGGACAAGGGCCCAAGATCATTCAGGAAAGATGTGCTGTCCTGAAATGGAGGCCACAGTCTCCATGAGCACGACTCTTCGAGGGCAGCCTATGCGGAGGCCAACAGGCATCTGAAAGTTCCAGCTGACAAGGAAGAAGATCCTTCCTTGTGAAAAGATATCTAAGCAGGTACTGTCCACTCCTTCCATGGAAGAACTTCGAAACGGCCTCAGGAGTACAGCTATTCTAAGAAAAATTTCCTCTCAATGAACCATCGAAATGAGTAAGCTACAAATTGCATCCCTGCAGAGCTAAAAGACTGAATTGTTGGGTACCCTTTTCAAAGGGTCACTTAAACAGGGGCAACACCAACATCCAAGACTCCACAGGCTGGTCAGTGGAAAGCCCCAGCCAGAGGGAAGGTTGGGTGTTTTGCCTCCAGATGGAGTAGCCGTCTCCTCCAGCAATGCCACTCCCCCAGTTCTGGCAACTGCTCCCTCCCCTGCCATTTCAGGTTTGGGGGTGGTAATGCTGCCCTGAGAGGCTTCACCACCCCCTGTTGGTTTCTGCTAAGAGTGAGCAGGAGGTTAGGCTTCCAGACGGTTCTGTCACAAAAGTCTCCTCAAGCTCTCTTCAGGCTATGTCCTCTTTCCCCTGCTGAGCCTCCGACTGACACGGTCCTCTGATGAGGCAGCCACCGCCTGGAAGGTGACTAGAATAAAACCACAGAGGACTGTGCCTTGTCCTTAAGGCTTCTCCCTGCGAATGGCACTTCTGTCCACTCTTCACAGACCAAAGCAAGTCACAAGGTCCTAGTTACGTATTGCTGCATACCACCACCAAAACTTAGTGGAAAACAACACACGTTGGTGATCTCACACCGTGTCGGGGGGGCAGGAATCCGGGAGCAGCTTAGCTGGGTGCTTCTGGTCTCAGGTCTCCCATGAGGCTGCAGTCAAAATGCCAGGGCGCAGGTGTCTGGAGGCTTGACAGGGGCTGGGGGAGCTGAGGTGACTCGCGAACATGCCTGCTTGGTGGCGGCAGAGCCACTGTTCCTGGCCCCATGGGCCTCTCTAAAGTGCGGCTCGAGTGTTCTCATGACATGGCAGCCGGCTTCCCCTGGAAGGAGCAAGTCGAGAGAGAACCCAAGAAGGAAGCCCAAAAACCTTTTTTGACCTAGTCTCGGAAGTCAGATGCCATCACTTCCAGAGTATTCTGTTTATTCTAAGTGAGTCATGAACTCCAGCCCATACCTTCTGGGCAAATCTAAGCCCTTCCTTCTGAAGGGGACAGTCTCAAAGAACATATGGATATTTTAAAACCATTATACATGCCTACACCTAACTTCAAAGTCTCCAGTGTGGCCAAGAGATAGAGCACAGACAGATGGTGAATAGTGCCAATGACTAGAAGCAGCCTTGGAGATTTTACTGGCAACTTAAGAGTTAAATAAATTCTGGATCCAAGCTTTACTGTTATGTTTATATGAATCTTTGCTACATGAATCTTAGGGTTACGGTATTGAAACCTAATTTAAACCTGATCCAGAAATCCTCTGGAGTGGGGAGGACAGCACAACAACCATGCTTCCTTGACATGACGTCATTCCCAGGCTAATCCCCTGTGGGAAGAAGACCTTCTTCACTTAAGAAAATGAATTCTTCAATGAGGCCCTAGGCAGGAGGAAGGGGGAATCCAGTTTTCTCCACCAGCTTCATTGTCCTGACCTTGGACTTCGCTGGCAGAGGCGGCCAACGCGGCATCCCACCCTACAGAGCCGGTGGGGTCAGAGAGGGACCTCTGGAGACAGTCACAAGTCAGCTCTGCATTGTGAGCCAGATGGCTGCTTCCATATGACTCTTTGCATTCATTTCTCATTTGTATGTCCTAAGCTTTTGGTAAAACCTGTTCAAGTGGGCGAGTCATGTCTCAGCTATCCAGATCGTGAGAGAAGGGCGAAGTATCCACAGTTGGGACAGGGCATCGAGGGGGAAGCTGTGCGTGGGAGGCAGGGGTGTCTGGAGTGAGACTGGGGAGAGCTTAGGCTCCAGCTCCAAGCTGCCCTCCCACCAGCAAGAGATCTGCTCTCGTGACTAGACAGAGCCCTTCAGGCTTGTATTTTACGAATGTATCTGGCATTTCCTTACCAGCGGCCACTCCCGACCTGCTTGACTCCACAACCATAGCTGTCCACAAAGCAGCCCAGGAACCTGGGCACCATTGAGATCTTGGCCCATAGGTGCAGACACCCAAGGACGTACCTGTGAGAGATGAACGCAGTCATTTCTAGACCCAAGACCCAAGGCAGAAAGACATGGAGAACACCTCCAGACCAGGGTAAAAAGTCCACAGGGCTGGACACATTTTCTCTATCCCATTGATCTGAAGCCCTGCAGAGAAACAAAAATCCTTTCTACCCTAGAAGACTTCCCCAGAATGTAGATGAACTTTCTGGTGGGCCTCTCTCCTCCCCCAGCAAAGCTAGGCCATAGGAACAAGGATCCTGCACCGCACTGGGCCTGCGGGCTGCAGGGTCGTGGAAGTGTTCCCCACGGGCCTGGAGCTGGGATTTGCCACAGCGCCCCTCATGGATCGCATCTGTGTGAGGAACAAGCATGGTCTGTAACAAAATACACTCATTGTTTGGTCTCCCATTACCCTTTAAAGTGTAGTCAGTGGGAAAAGCTTTTCCTCTGCTACAGGATGAAAATTCAGCAGCCCTCATGATTTTCGTGTGCCCAGTCGTAGATGATAGAATACCTTATGGTCACGTTAGTCGTGAAAGACACCATTCAGGAGTTCTACATTAGTCACTCTTCACTCTTCTTTTAACAGTCTTCTCCCCTCTCACAGCAGCTGGTGCCACCGCCTCTGGGAAACACTTCTCCAACCCACTCCCGTCATGTCCCCACTTCACAGCAGCTGTTCCCATCACCACCAGAGGAGGGAAAGGGCAAGAGAGGAGGTGAGGGGACTGGCCACAGGCTACGTGGCAGCTCTCCACCCTCGGGGCTGGCATAGCCTTTCTGCTATGGGTGCTCTGATGGGTTGTTCAAAGACTCCCACCCTTAGGACCCTCCTCCCAGGGTTCCTTCGACCCACATGATGCATCGGTATTCCGGGTGGCCACTTGTGAGAGCTTACTTCTCGCTTCCTACTGGGGCCCTGTAGACTTGCTCCTCTGATCCTGGCTCTGCCCCCCAAAGCCCTGAACCAGCACAACTGTCTGTCAGACTCCAGAGAAGGGGGTCAGCTGCCAGGCCCTACGCCCCCTGCAACTCCAGAGGTCCTCTGGTGTGGTCACCGTCTTCAAAGATGGCCATCCATTCCCGTTCTTTGTACACATGCCCACTTGGCTAGCAAGAAGAGGAATCTATTCCTCTACCCGCTTGAATCTGAGCTAGCCTGTGACGGCTTACCCAACAGCGTGTTCTGGAAAGGACCCTGGGACTGGCCTGGGCCCCTCCGTACGAGGACTAGCTGCTCCCCTTTCCTCTCTGTTGGCACCCAGCTTCCATGCTGTGAGAAGCCCAGGGCCACATGGAGAAGAACCAAAGCCTCTGACCCACAATCCCAGCTGACCTCCCTGCTATCAGTCAGTGCCAACTTGCCAGCCAGATGACTGAGTCACTTCGGAGTGGATCCCGTGCAGAGCAGTCCGACTGTCCACAATGAGCCCGGCCCACATTGTAAAACTATGACTAAATCAATGGTTATCATTTGAAGGCACTGGTTTTTGCAGTGGTTTGTTTTACAGCAATAGGCAACTGAGACACCTGGTAAGCTCTCCAGGTAGCCCCGTGGAAGCCTTTCCTACTGGGTGGGAGGTGAAGGAGACGGCACCCCCTTCCCCTCACTTGGGCAGGATGAAGGATTGGGCAGGACAGCAGATCACTCTGAGGAAAGCTCTCTCCCCACACACTAACCCATTTTCAGACTGAGGAGTGCAAGAGATGTGGAACGAGTTCTTCCCATTTCTTTGTAAATTCAAAATGTGAAGGAATTCTGCCTCACATTCACATGGATGGGTCCTAGCTTTCACATTAATTCCCCAGTTAAAGCTGAGGCCCCAAAGCACGTCCTGCCCAGGTTCCAGGGCGCAGGGTCTGGGGCTGCCTGGGACACGCACACACCTGAGCGTCAGCAGGCCGCTTCTTAGGGCAGGGATTTTGTCAACACTCTACTCAGCCGGGAAATCGGGCAGAATCTCAGAGGCCCAAACCAGTTAAACGCTCTGCCACAGCTGAGGAGGGAGTGGGGGTCCCAGCCGGGCCTGGCTCCCTTCCTTGTCCCTCCAGGGCCCCCCAGAGTGACATAAGCAGTTTGGGTTCCATGGAGCACAGTTTGATCACCACCACATAAGGCCACACGCCAGAGGCCTGGTGCAGCTCGAACCTGCCTGCCTCTCAGCTTCTTCCTCTGTCACACGTGTGAGATGACACAACCTAAATCCCAGGTCGTTATGAGAATTTAACGAGACCAAGTAGAATCCCAGCTGCACTGGACTTGGTAGTCCACAATGGTCTGTTCCCTTTCTCCTTTCATTCTGACTCGTGTTTTGAGAGAAGAGCCACACTGAATTTCCTCCCTGGGCGCGAGGGAGGGCCTGGTTCCACATCACGTCACTGTGTGACACCCTGCAGCTCCTCTTCTAGAGGGTGTCCAGACCACCCTGGGTCCCATCGCCTGGGGAGGGCAGCGTCAGTGCAGGCACCCCTCCCCCTCAGGATAAACGCCAGGTGGGGGAAGGCCGGACACACCGCTGCTGGGGGAACAGAGGCCAGGCCAGCCTGAGCTCTTTGAACTTCTCCACATACAGGTTCTGGTCAGCCTGTGCTGGTTTCCCCCATAGCTCAGCGAGAGAAGTTCAACTTTGAAGCATGAGGCTTGTCCCTCACAGCACTGGCTAGCAAAAAAAAAAAGGGGGGGGGCCTCTCAGGGATGCTATGAACCTCCTTCCTTCTAGCCAGGATCAGCTCACCCTCATCATCATCAGAGCTGCTCCCTGCCCTCCTAACACCCAGGTTCATTTCCTAAAACTCCAGAGGAAGTCCTTTCTCTCCCTGTCCCAAGGGCCACCATCGTTCCTGCCTGTTGCCTTCAGGAGAAACTACCATCCTGTGGCCTCTGTGTTCCCACCCAGCTCTGTGTTCCGATGAGGGAGCTAAAACCTGAGAGAGGTGAGCGGCTGCCCGCTACACGTCACTGGGCAGTGTGCCGAGCCCACAGTTCCCGACACCCTGCTTGGAACCCTTTCCCCAAATCCTAAGGGGCCTAGGCTAGCATGGTGAAATTGCGAGGAAGAGGGAAGGGCCAAGGATCACGGGTCAGAGGTCAGGAGCAGGTCAGTTAAGTCAGAGGACCACAGAGCCTTGTGTGGGTGGTTGAGATTGCTGTGCGTGAGGGTGGAGGTGACGAGGGGCCCCCGGGAGGCTGGTTTTCATTTTTAGTAGGAACTTCCCTTAAGAGTTCCTCAAGAGTTGTGCAATTAGGTGTTTAATGAATCAGAAACACTTTTTTGAGGATTAGAAAGAAATACCCAGTGCAGGTTTATGGGCTGTGGGGCTGTTTAAAAACCCAAACCCAAACCCAAACCATGAAGTCTGGGGACTGCAAATTCCGCTCATTTGCATGTGAGCAGCCATTAATTTGTAGATTGAATTTGGGGCCCTAACAAGGCACACATAAAATCAATTAACTCATTAGTGCAAATGTCTGCAACTGCTCTCCGGACAGTTACTCAATGAGGGAGCAGTGAGAACCTGGGAACTTTAAAAGCAGGCTCCCCCCGCTCCCCACCCCAGGCAGCTGCAGAAGTGCGGAGTTGCAGAAGGCCCAGACCCAGAAGCCACCATGCTGTTGGGCGGGGTCCAAGGGAGCCGGCAGAAACCAAAGAGCACACCTGTCGGGCCCTCATAAGGCCCCACCTCTCCATGCAGGACCCCTCCCCAGGAGACTCTTCTTTGTTTAGACTGGGAGCAGCTTAGGATGCCTGGCATCAGGGGCTTGGGAGCAGGAGGGCAATGAGAACATTAACTCTAGGTTGGGCGTCTTGGGGAGAAAGTGTGAGGCATCCCAGCTGCTCGGAAGGCTTCCTTACAGACCTGTGGAGAAGAAATCTAGAGGCGGGGGCTGTTGCTCAGGGTGCTGGCTCCTCCTTCCCCCTTAAGGCCTCTGGTCTCTGTATGGTGCCGGGGCCAGTGAGTCGGAGCTACTGAGCTACGTTTGAGGTAAGAGACTTGGCCCTGAGATTTCCTGGGACCGTCCTAGCTTTGTGCCTGAGCGTGTGGGCTTTCCCCAGACCGGCGGCATGTGTCCCAGCTCCAGCTTTGGGTGGGTGGGACCAGGGGGAGGTCCGGAGGCGCCTCTGGTAAGAGGGCCCTGCCTCTCTGGGCCTTGAGAGCAGTTCATCCCCCATGAAGGAGACCCACCGTGGCCCTAGTCCCAGCCCCGTCTTCCTTCTGGATGTGTGGGCAGCCTTGGACCCGACAGAACCGAGTTCTGCTTCTATTGGTCTGAGGTGGAGCCTGGGAATAGGCCTTTCTTTCATTTCGGAGTTGAGTGACCGTGAGAGTCAGCTTGACTTGGAGATTCCTGGCTTCACGTCTCTGCACATCAGTTTTCTAGCCTGTGAAACGGGGCGAGAGTATCTTTCCTGTGGGGTTCTTGTGGGGATTAAACAAGAGAATGCCTGTGGAGCACTTGGCCTCTGTCTCAGATGCAGTAAGCGCCCAACAGCAGTGGCTGGCGGTGAAGGAGAAGTCCCCTGGCTGGCGGGGGGTATGGGGGTGGGGGGGTTCAGGCTCTAAAACACCATCTCTGTGGGAGCCCAGGCTGGCCCCAGGCTGACCATAAGCCCACGGAGAGAGGAGTCTTCGTCCCAGTCCCCAGCCCTAAGACACACCTGTGGCTGGGGAAGAAGCCTCAGTGGTCTGGGAGCTTCCCCAGGCCGACAGGGCCTCACACCGCTAGGCAACCTGCTGTCCCAGCAGCAGGCCCAAGAAGAGTGGCCGTTTTGACCTAATTGTTTCTTCTCAGAGCTCAAATGACCATGACTGGGAAGCACCCAGGCGTCTCTAGACTGGCTCCTGGTAGATACTCTGTTTTTTTAAATTAAAAAATGTATTTTGTATTTTTTTCAAAAACTTATTTATTTATTTGACAGAAACACAGGGAGAGAGGGAACAGAAGCAGGGAGAGTGGGAGAGGGAGAAGTAGGCTTCCCACCAAGCAGGGAGCCCAATGTGGGGCTCGATCCCAGGATGCCAGGATAATGAGCCCAGCTGAAGGCAGACACTTAATGACTGAGCCACCCAGGCACCCCTAAAAATTGTATTTTTTTCAAAAGCTTTACTGAAGCTATATTTGATAAATAGTGGGAAGACACTCTTAATAAGTAGTACATTGACTGCTTGGAATCACTTTTTCAGACCTTAAAAAATAGCTCCTAATTTTCATTTGAGCCGGTAAAGCAAGACATTTAGTTACTTGAGAAAATTTTGGTTTTTGCATAGTAAGTGCTATACCCAACCACACTTCGCCTGAGAAAGCGAGGCTCAGCAGACTCAGATAGCTTACCTGAAATCACAGAACTTGTAAAAGGCAGAGTCAGGGGTTCAAATAGGGCTCTCTGGAGCCCCTGGACTGCAGCCTACCCGCCTCTCTCCTCCCCCTCCTGCTGCCTCTCCAGGTCCAGCCCCCTTCCCCTCCCCCTCTTCCCCCCAGATCCCTAACTCCCGCGTAAGTCACTCTGCCTGCAGAGCCGGGAGACCCTCCCCAAGTGTGAGGAGGTGGTCAGCTCACAACCACGCACTCTGCTGGGAGCGGCTTGGAGCTCAACTCCAGACCATCCAGGCAGAACCTGTGTGTACTGGAATGTTAACAACATTCTTGTTAGGTTCTGTTTCTGTTAAAATAGAGTACAGTTCGATAATATGGACATGTGTTTGTGCTCAAATGGTTTGAAAAACGCTGCTAATCAAGGGGGGTGGGGAGAGAGCAAACCCCTCATACTTGTTCAGGAACTCTAAAAAGAAAAAATAAAATCTTTTTTTTTTTTTTTTTTTTTTAAGGCAGAAAATTCTCAAACTGTAACTGGAAGATTGAAGAAATCAGAGGGGTTTGTGGACTCCGAGGTCAGAAAGAGGCACGTCCTTCCTCACAAGCCGGGTGGAAGGAAGGGTGGGCGGTTGCATAGCGGTGAGCCAGGGATGCTCTCCCAAACCGGGACTATCCCAACCCTCCTGGGGTTCAACCAGAAGGCCCCCCCCAAACCCTTGCCCCAGACTGTGATAGGCTCGCCCCATGGAGGATTGCCCTGTAGGCGGGATTAGTGCTGGGGCGCACTAGTGCGGGCGTGGAGATGCGTAGAGGCAGAAAAGAGTGGGGAGATGAGTTAGGAACAGACACTTTCCCCTAAAGAATTATATTGATGAAACCCAGGGTAGAAAGGTCCAAGTTCAAAGGTCTGTTTATTTTTTTACCCCGAGGAATGTGCCTGCTGGGTTAATGTTTATTCTATTGAATAATCTAGCTTTAGACATGTCAATAAGAGTCAGTGCTGATTTTGCGGGGGCGGGGGATATGCAGTTTATCCCCGGCGAGGTCCCCGGGCTTTTTGGCTACACTGCCACCTGGTGGTACATTCCTCCAGACCCGGGCTGCGGCGGTTCGGGGGTAGCCGGAACCCGAGTCCGGGGTTGGAATCCTGGCTCCGTTCACTCAGAGCAGGATGACCAGTTGGAATTCCTCTTTCTGAATTTCAATATCCACAGCTTAAAACGGAGACTATAATAGCTACTGGTGGGGGGGAGGTGCGGTGTGTGAGGATTCAATGAGTTAACGAATGTGGAGTGTCTAGTGCATAGTAAATGTTTAATAAACTGTAACTATTAGTCTCATTGGAAAAGAACTCGATATCCCCATACGGTTCTCTTTTCATCACTTTCATCCTGACTTGAGTGAAGCTACAGAAGACACAGACCCCACATTGGTGGCGGTCACCGCCAAATCAGAGGCCAGAGATACTGGCAAGTGAGAAGGGATGGGCCCATCTAACGCGGGATGTTTAGCAGAGATAATGTAAGTTCTAAATTACATATATTGTCTGCCACGTGTACATATATGGGGGATGCCTTGTCGACCAAAGAGACCAAGCCAAAGACACTGAGGGATTTTAGGAGAAAAGATAGTTCAATGAGAGTGTGCTGGATGACTCTGCACTGAAAATTCTAATTTGACTGACAGCTATGAAGAAGCAACGTATATGACAAGCCATTAAAATGTTCATATGCCCTGACTTTGTAATTCCACTACTCAGAATCTACCCAGGGGAAATAATCAGAAATAACTGTATACAAAGATGCTGATTACAGTGTGATTTATAGAAGTGAAAAACTGGAAACAATAAATGTCTAATGATAGAGGACAAGTTCGTTAAATTGTGATTTAGCCATATGTAGTACCCATACATGTCCTTCAAAGTTTCCAAGGGAAAATGCTCATTATGTAAGTTGAGGAGGAAGGGTAAATCAGGATATAATTAGAAATAGAGGACAATAACATACTGGCAAAAGCTTCAATTAATAGACATAAAAATTAAAAAGCCTGCCTACCTAATAAGATAGCTTTCAACTTGTGTAATACATAAATTGACAAAACTATAAGGATAAATTGGCAAGTCCAACATTGAACAGGAGATTTTAATACACCTTTCTCAGTAATTGATAGATCAAGCAGACAAAAAAAAAAACAAAACTGTAAGGAACAGGTCGGAAGCCCACAATTTAAAAGCTTAATATAGGGTAACCTGGGTGGCTCAGCCAATTAAATGTCTGCCTTCAGCTCAGGTCATATCCAAGGATCCTGGGATCAAGTTCTGCATCAGGCTCTCTCCTCAGTGGGGAGCCTGGTTCTCTCTGTTTGCCACTCCCCCTGCTTGTGCTTTTCCTCTCTCTGACAAATCAGTAAATAAAATCTTTAAATTAAAAAAATAAAAATAAAAGTTTATTATAATGGTCCTATATGATATGTTGCACACTACAGCTGAAGAAGGAATTTTCTTTTTTTTTTTTTTTAAGATTTTATTTATTTATTAGAGAGAAATAGAGCATAAGCCAGGGGAGAGACAGAGGGAGAGGGAGAAGCCAGGGAGCCCGATGAGGGACTTGATTCCAGGACCCTGGGATTCTGACTGGATCTGAAGGCAGACATTTAACCAACTGAGCCACCCATGCACCCTAGCATGTTTTCAAATACACGTGGGACATTTATAAAATTTGGTCACATACACATAGAAACCAGTAATTTCAGTACTTGGTGCTAAATTCTAAGACGGGGAGGAATAGGCAGTTTTAGGAGCCAGAGGCTTTTTGGTTAGAAGCCTAGAGAAGATCTCCCAGAGGTGGTTATGTCTAAGATGAGTTTATGAGGATAGTGCGATAGTGTTCCAGACAAAGGAGATGGGGCTGAGGGCTGAGCCCACCTCAGGCAGAAGAAGCGGCAGGTCCAAGGGTGCTGAGGCAAATGAAAGCAACTGAGTTTAGAGAATGGCAAAGAACATCCCTTGCTCTCCATACTACCAAGTTCTCTTCACCTGCTTCCAAGCAGTGACCCTGTCATGAATATCCAGGGCCTCACCAAAAGCTATGGCTCAGTTTCCTTCTCTAATAGGAGACAGGGGTCTTCAGTTACCTCCCAGCAGGGGCATGTCCCCCAGAAAGGAACATGAGCTGGGCGCGAAAAGGAGCTACCTGGAGCTCAGGTGTCAGGCAGGCTTGGTGAGCTCACAGCGGGTGGGAAGGTCACAGGACTCCCGAGGCTCTGCCAACAGCTAAAGAAACCCTCTGCCCATCCTCCGTGGGGTACCCCTAATGAGCTGTTGGAGACCTCTCTGGAGGTTGGGCCGAGCAAAGTGGGATCCAGGCCTCGCAGGCCCAGTCTAGTCAATGCTGTGTGATCTAGCTCGCACACAGCACCCCAGGGCTCCGGCCACCTGTCAAACAGAGGTATCACTGGCTTCCTGCTTGCTGTCCAAGGTGTCACGTACAGGCTCATGTTTAGGAGGGAACTCTAGAGGTGTTTGCAACTGTAACTGTCCGAAGTCCCTGGACGGTTGAAATGCAGTTCATCCCAAACCTGCTTTCCTGGGCCCATCGCCCAAAACCACTCTCATCCTTCCCCTTGATCCAGTGCAGGGACTCCCTTTATGCCCCTTTCGGTCCCCCTCCCTGGCTACAGACCAGGTGATGACATGGGATGGTCCGACAGACCCATTAGCTCAGGAGACAGATATGGAAAGAGAAAACTCACAGGAAGGAGCCCTGTCCAGAAGTCGCGAATCTGTACCCATTGGCTGTGTTACTGTAAGCAAGTCACTTGCCCTCTCTGGTCTTGTTTCCTCATTTTTAAAAGGAGAGGAAATCATCTCTAAGTTCATTTCCTTTTTTTTTCTTTCTTCCTTCTTTCTTCTTTCTTTCTTTCTTTCTTTCTTTCCTTCTTTCTTTCCTCCAAGCTCATTTCTAACTGGATTCTGGGATCCAACCACAGAAAAGAACTGGGTCTATTTTAAGTGTCAATCAAGCCTGTTTTCAATCAGAGGACATCATCCCTTCCATTGACTTTGGGCTGCTGTGAGATGGAAGGAAGCCGACGTGGGAAGCCCTGAGCCTTTGCTGAGCCGTGGACCAGAAATGAGATGTCACAAGGGCTGCTGCCAGGACCTGGAGCAATAGGACAATTCTTCAGTCACCCCCCACTAACCAACACAGCAGGATGAGGGGGACACCGGTGTTTCCTTCAAGCTGGACCAACGTTTTTGATATGCTAATAAGTCCTACTGAGAAGCCAGTCCTCAGTACCTGTGTGTGTGTGTGTGTGTGTGTGTGTGTGTGTGTGTGTGTGTGTCTATACCTATAGATCTACCTACAGACAGATCTAGAGATGGAACACTGCAATCTCTCTCTTCATATGTATATTTATATGTATTTTATATAGGGGTGTGTGTGTGTGTGAGTCAAGAAAAAGCAAATTATATGATAAAATGTAGATTTGGTTCTGGGGAATTTTTAGGGGTGTAAGGGAAGCGATGAAGATCTCTGGTTCACCTAAGGGTCTTCAGCTTGGTGTGGCTGGTGCCTAATCACTGGCCATGAGCCGACTTCCTGTGCCCTGCTGATGCTGGGCTGACTTCCAGAGAGCCATACGTGGTTCTGGGGGCTCAGTTTCGAGAAGGATTCTTCAAACCATAAACTATGGTCTATATGGAATACCACATGGCCAAAAAGAGACTGAGGCGCGTGTACTGACATGGTGCAGTCTTTGAGATTAAACAGTAAGCTCTCGTTTCTGAGTGTGGAGAGATGTATACACATGTAAAAGACTAGTTCTAGAAGGACACACAGGAACCACAGTGGTGGTTTCCTCTGTGGAGAAAAACAGGGAGATAGAAAGGTGGGGAATGAGAGGGGAAGGACACAATTTTTCATGTGTGGGCCTTCAGCACTATTTGGAAATTTTTTTTTTACCACCCTCATATTTTATTTATTTATTTATTTATTGGTCAGAGAGAGAGCACACAAATATGGGGAGCAGCAGGCAGAGGGAGAAGCAGGCTCCCCGCTGAGCAGGGAGCCTGATGTGGGACTCGATCCCAGGACTCTAGGAACGTGACCCGAACTGAAGGCAGACACTTAACCAACGGAGCCACCCAGGTGTCCCTACCAGCTTCATATATTAATTTAAGAAATTTTTAATGCTCTATGGAAATGTCAAGTACAGATTTCACAGTCTAAAAGAGACTCTGATATGTCTTTTACCATATATGCTTAAATACTATGGAGTCTTTGATTTTAATACTGTGACCCTTTAATTTGACCTTTTACTTCCCTGGGTGAGGAAGAGGGAACACTATTTGGCTTGCCTTTGCCTTTACGTGCTTGCTGTTGAAAACTACTCTCTACCTTGGGACCCCTGGGTGGCTTGGCTGGGTAAGCATCTGACTCTTGATTTTGGTTCAAGTCATGATCTTGGGGTCATGGGATCGAGCCCCACTTCAGGCTCCATGCTTGGCAGGGTGTCTGCTTGAGATTCTCTCTCTTCTCCTCTCCCAGCTCACCCATGCTCTCTAAAATAAATAAATCTTAAAAAAAAAACCCAAAAAAACCTATTCTCTACTTCTTATAAATAGTAGAAGAAGGAATTCGCTTTACATTTTTATTACACATATTGTGACCAAGCTGTTGCCTCCTGCCTGCACCTGGCACGTTCCTGACAGGCAGACAGTGTACCTCACTGTGGTTAGGAAAAACCACAAGTGTACGTAATTACCTACTGATCAGTGGAGTGGGGCAGGTGTGGACACTGTCCTTTCCTTCTGGCCCGCTGGAGCCACATTTTGCTGATAACCTAATTCTTAGTATTTGTTGAATCTCCTTTCTTTAGTTGCAATTGCCTTGGGAGCCACTTTTGGTGAGCTGTGTGCCCTTGGTACTTGCCTTACCCACACCTCCATTCATGTTCATTGTGTCCCACTGTCTAGTACCCGTATCAATTTTGTTAAGTTCCCATTGGGCCATTTTGCCTGAGGTAGTGGCATCACGTTTGGATGAGCTGACTGCCATGTTTCCATTATTATAGTTAGGGAAATATATTTTCAAATTTTATTTAGTTTTTTAGAGAGAGAGTGGGTGCAAGGGGGGAGGAAGGGGAGAGAGGGGAAGGAATCTTAAGCAGGCTCCCTGTTCAGCACAGAGTCCGACACGGGGCTTGATCTCACCACCCTGAGATCATGACCTGAGCTGAAATCAAGAGTCAGACGCTTCACCGACGGAGCCACCCGTGCTCAGTATCCATTTTTAACTGCAGAGCCATGTAGTAAAGTCTGATTCTCTTCGTGCAAAACATCTCCCTTTCTCCTGAGTATTTTAATAGCCTTGTGTCTCTGTTGCTTAATTTTCTTTCTATGGCTACATCACCCTACTGCAATGGCCTCCAAATTGACAAACGTATTCTACAAACGTATTCCACTTTTGCAGAATCTGTACCTCAGCCTGTAATTCCAGCTTTTTTCCAGGTGATCTTCCTCCTGGAGTCCCTCAACTCTGACTCCACTCTGGACTGTCCTTTCTGGGATTCCTTTTCACCATATCCTGGGCGTACCTTTCATCTTTCACGTTAGATCTCCTCTTTTCTATATCCCATGGCTTTCTGATTTTTGGTCTATGTTCCTGTTTTAGTGAAGCACATCCCCCAGGAGCTTCTTGAGAAAGGGTGCCTAGGAAGGGAATTTTTTGAGACTGCACATTCAAAAATGCCTTTGCTCTGCCTCACACTTGATGGATAATATGGCCATCATGTTGGCTATCATTTTTCTTCAAAATTCTGAAGATACCACTCTATTCTTTTCTGGAGTCCAATAAATTTTTCTCTTGAGAAGCCTGATGGTATTCTGATGGCAATTCTTTGTATATTAACATTACCTCGAACATTTTACTAATGTTAAATTTCACAGTAATGCACAGCGGTGGTCTCTTGAGCATATGCAGAAAGGGCTGGGACCTAAGCATATACCTGCTGTTTTATTCCATAACTGGAAGCCCGTATCTCCCACTCTCCTTCACCCACCTTGCCCATCACCCCACTCACTTCTCTGACAACCATCGGTTGGCTATATATACGGGTCTGTTTCTGCTGTTTATTCGTTTGCTTTGTTTTTTAGATTCCACATATAATCGAATTGCTCCTGGTACAGACTTTCAACCAATCCTTTCCCCACCTTTTTTAACCTCACACTATTCCTTCTTACCAGTATGCTGTTTCCTCTAATTCCTGAGTCTTTGTGAGATTCAATAGTGTAAAGTAGCTTGCTTCTCATTAATAGCCCTGGTCACTGGTGTGTAAGTTTCAGCGGCCACCATTTTACTAAGTCATTTAGCATCTCCTCCAACTTTTTATCTTATAAAATTCTGTGCACATTTATTGTACGCAGTTGTATTTTCTTCCATTGCCTTGAAAGGTACTTTAAAACAAACAATGAAAACAAACAAAAAATTCCCGTCATTTTAGAGGAATTTTGAGAAGGCACAAAGATAAACTTATGACTGTATTTGACATCTTCCACAATATTTGATGAAAGCCTCATTAATACTACTTTTGCTATTACCTTATTATTGAATTTTAGTCTTACATTTTTATCATAATTACTCATCTACTCATCTTTATCATTAAGGCTTCACATATTTTAAACTTGTAAACTTGGGGGTGCCTGGGTGGCTCAATCGGTTAAGTGTCTGCCTTTGGCTCAGGTCAAGATCCTGGGGTCCTGGGATAGAGGCCCTCCTTTGGCTCCCTGCTCCGTGGGGGGTCTGCTCCCCACCCCACCCCACCCCCGCTTCTGCCCTTCCCCCTGCTTTTGCTCTCTGAAGCACTCTTTCTCAAATAAATAAAATCTTTAAAAAAATGTAAAGTAGGCGCCTGGGTGGCTCAGTGGGTTAAAGCCTCTGCCTTCAGCTCGGGTCGTGGGCCCGGGGTCCTGGGATCGAGCCCCCGGGGTCCTGGGATCGAGCCGCGCATCGGGCTTTCTGCTCTGCAGAGAGCCTGTTTCCTCCCCTCTCTCTCTGCCAGCCTCTCTGCCTACTTGTGATCTCTCTCTGTGTCAAATAAATAAATAAAATCTTTAAAATAAATAAATAAATAAATGTAAAGTATCTTAAAAAAGTAATAAACTTGTAAACTTGGAACTGAACTAAGAAATCAGTGTTACTTCTTTTCTTTTGAGTAACTGCTAATTTTTCTGTATTTGCTAAATAATTGTTTCTCAGTGGGTCTTGGTTTGGCCAGGCCATTAGCTTATAGCTAGAGATATTTCACATTTTATGCCTATATATATATATATATATATATATACACATATATATATATTTCTTTAACAGCTCGCTACTCAAAGTCTGACCAGTAGCACTGGCATTAGCTGGGAGCTTGTTAGAAATGCAGACTGAGGCTCCACTCCAAACTACCGAATCAGGAGTCTGCATTTTAACTAGATCCCCAAGCAGGTCACAAGCACACAATTCAAATTGGAGAACTGGTATGACATTTCCCCACAGACAGCCTCATTCTGTATCCTCCTCCTCTCCCATTCCTGGTAGTATCTAAGACATTTTCTTGTCAAGTATCTTTCAGTTTGAGCATCAAGAACGTTACCTTTCCCATCCCTTCCCCACCCTCATGGGTCTGTCTCCTCTAGGTATCTTAATACCTAAAGCCCCCTGCTCCTCTAAAGGGGAGGAAAAAAACGAAAGCCTGAAAAAGTACAGGCTCTGGATCCATGCTATTTGGGTCCAAACTCTGGCTCTACCAGTTACTAGCTGCGGGACCTTGGGCAAGTCATGTCACTGCGCTGTGCCTCAGTTTCGGCTCTAGCAGTAAGCATTTGATGCATGTTAATCTATAGCCTCTGAAATCAAGAACTCAGCAACTGAATATTTAGGAGTTTCTCCTTGTCTTCTGCTGAATGGTGCTTCTAGCACATAGTTACATAAAAGGAATGTTTTATTCATTTGGACTTTATGCTTCTGAATCAACTAGTTCCACCTTCATCCGGGGGTGAATTTTATAACTATCTCCTGAATCAATAGATTTCCTAAACCTTCTCCACTTGGGGGACTGCTCACCTAGTGAACATGCTCTCTGAGCTTCACTTTAGGGCATCCACTGCTTCAGAGTTCAATGATTATTGAGAAAAAGCCTCAGCAATGAGCACAGGAATCAACAGGGGATGGGAACAGTTGCAGGAAGGTTGGGGTGAAAGCCTGCCGAATGTTAGCAATGGTGGGAGACATATACTATCTGGTAGGCAGCTGTCCTGTGATGGATTTGACTTTCTGAATGTTATGTATGTTAGCTGTAGCTTTTCCATAGATGCCCTTTATCAGAGTACGTTTCCTTCTATTCCTAATTTGCTGAGTTTTAAATCATAAATCAGTGTTGCATCTTTTTTTATATGTATCAAAATGATCATAAGGTAATTCCTTAGATTCTGCTAATATGATGGATTATAGGAATTGACTTTTAATGTTAAACCAACCTTGCATTCTGAGATAACACTACTGGATCATGACATACTATGCTCTTTACATATTGCTGGGTCCAATCATCTAATGGTTTAACAATTTCTTCATCTATGTTTATGATGTATATTGATACATCACTTTCTTTTCTTGAAAAGGTCTTTGGCCAGTTTGGGTACCTGTGGGTAATACTGTTCTTATTAAGAAAAAAAAAAAAATGGGAAGGAAGTATTCCCTTTTCCCTATTTTCTGAAAGTCTGTATAGAATTAAAGCTTTTTCTCCCTTAAATGTTTGATACAACTCATCAGTAAGGCAATCAAAATATGGGAGTTTTCTTTTGTAGGAGTATTTTTGATACTAAAATTTCTTTAGTGTAAGGTTACTCAGATTTTCTATTTCATCTTGTATCAGTTTTAGTAAGCTATATTTTTATTTTTATTTTTATTTTTTAAAGATTTTATTTATTTATTTATTTATTTTTTTTTTTTTTTTAAGATTTTATTTATTTATTTGACAGAGAGAGAGAGAAAGAGATCACAAGTAGGCAGAGCAGCAGGCAGAGAGAGAGGGGGAAGCAGGCTCCCCGCCGAGCAGAGAGCCCGATGTGGGGCTCGATCCCAGGACCCCGGGATCATGACCTGAGCCGAAGGCAGAGGCTTTAACCCACTGAGCCACCCAGGTGCCCCTTATTTATTTTTTTGACAGAGATCACAAGTAGGCAGAGAGGCAGGCAGAGAGAGATAGAGGAGGAGGAAGCAGGCTCCCCACTGAGCAGAGAGCCCGATGCGGGACTCGATCCCAGGACCCTGGAATCATGACCCGAGCCGAAGGCAGAGGCTTTAACCCACTGAGCCACCCAGGCGCCCCAGTAAGCTATATTTTTAAAGGAATTTGTTGACTTCGTCTAATTTATTGGTTTAAAGTTGCCCATAATATTGGTTATTATTCTTGTAATGTCTATAAGATCTATAATAACATTTCTCACCTCATTCTTGATAGAAATAATTAATACTTTTTGTTTTTCCATCCAGGTTTGCTAGAGGTTTAATTTTATTAGTCTTTTTAAACAACCAACTTTTGCCTTTATAATCCTATTTTCAGTACCATTAATTTTGCTCTTCCTTTCTTCAACTTACTTTGGATTTAATTTGCTCATTTTTTCAATAGCTTCTTCATTCCTTTCAAATATATAGGTATTTAAAGCTATATAATTTAGGAAGCAAGTATAACTCTACTGATTTGATCTTTTATTATTTTATTTCTCTGGGTTACTCATCCTTGAAAAAAATTTCCAAATCTTTTTTTTTTTTAAGGGAAAACTTTCTTTGAGAAATCAGTAAATTCTACCCAGGGGGAGAGTATGCATATAAATCTAAAGAAGGATTACAAGGATATAAAAAGCCTAGCATTCCCATTACATAACTCTTGGTTTTTCATTCCAGTCCAAGCTGGGTGTGTGTTTATTCTAAAGACGCTTGAATTTTAAGAACCCGCAGTTCCTGTTTTGGATGCTATGTTGTAATTACCAGTGACTCATTCAGACATACTCAAGTTTTGGATGTAAATGAAGGTTAAGTATGACTTCAGTTAATTTTAATGCTTTGACTATACCAACTGCATCACTAGTACACTGTCAAGATGAAATCTTCGCTGTTACTATTTACATTAATGTAATGAGTCATTTTTCTTCAGTCCTTGTATTTTTATATTTAGCTTTGCAGATTTAAACCCCACTCCTCTTTAATAATTCATTTTAGCATTCTGATTTTTAAACAGTTTTGAAAAGGGTTATTGCACTTATTTTCTTTATACTTATTCTGGATAGTACAAAAAATAATTTCCATCATAAAACGTCTTTAAGAGTTTTTTGTTTTTTTTGAGGGGGTGGGTGCCTGCATGCTCAGTTAGTAGAGCATGCAAACTCTTAATCTCAGGGTCATGAGTTCAAGCCCCACATTGGGCATGGAGCCTACTTAAAACAAAAAACAAGTTCAAGAGTTTGGTTTTGTTTTTTCTTTTAAAAGGAATGATTTGAGCTACCAAGTGAAACTTTTTAAAAAGTCAACTCAAGTCAAGATATTCCTAAATACACATATAACCAAGTGAGTATTTGCATGATTTAGAAAAAATATTTTTCCTAATTAATCTTTTAAAACACAGGTAACTATGGCCTTCTCAAACTAAAACAGCTAGTAGAAAAAAAAAAAAACTACTACATTTTACATTTAGTTTAAAGTTAGTTTTGGAGAGAAGGTTTTGATTTTTAAATGCCAAATGAAAAGCTATTTCATGAGTCAAGAGATGATATAATTCAGTGGAACGAAATAAGTACCTATAAAGATGATCTTTGCTTCTAGCAATATTTTTTAAAAAAATAAAAAATTTTATCTGATTTCAGCATCTTATTTTTTGAAAAACCCAACATTTTGGTAAAATTAAACAAACACTTCAAAACACAATATAGCACGTATTATTATTTTCTCACAGGGCATCAGATACTAATATGTATAGGTAACTTTGTTAAAATAACAAAAATCATATGAAAATCAGCACAATACTTCATTTATTTATTGTATAAGTTTGGCAAACAGCACAAAAATCCAGCAACATTTTAAACATGTAAAAAAGTCAAATGCTGAACAGTACTGGGGATTTTTTTCACGTAATTAGTAATAATGAGAACACATTTAAAATACTGCAAAGCTAGCAAAATGAGGGTGCTTGGCTTCTGAACATATACCACGAACACGAACACACACACACACACACACACACACACACACACGGAAACAATATAATTTATCTTTACAAAAATTATAGCCAAGCAATGGAAAAGAAGGATGTTAATAATGAAGATACTAACACGTATGTTTACTACATATATCTCATACATTGAAATGCTACATCTTGTACCCTGAAATGCCATGTGTAGAGAGCCAAGCAGAGTAAATTTAGGCTCATCACTGAGGTTAAGAATTATCAGAGAAGAATTTAGTGCTTATATGTAACATATTCAATTAAAACTTTCTATATAGCAATTCCTGGATCATAACAATGTGTTCCACTATATATCAAAGAAGTTGAATCTTCTTTGTTGGCAGTATAAAATTTCTGACCAGTATCAAAATTGTGGCAAAACACAAGTTGAAGGCATTTTCTAGTGTATGCAAATATTATAGGGGGCATCAATGAATGTGGAAGAAAATCTTAAAATTTCACACTCAGTTTTTGCTGAGCTTTGTCAAACCAAACAGCTCAATATAAGGCAAGAAAAAATAACCCCCTATAACAGATTAGTGGGTCTTACCAAGTAAAGATAGGAATTTATTATAAGGAAAAAACTCCCTACATAAACAGGTTGGAAACAACTGGCATTGAAACAAACAAATTACCTAACATTTTAACATTCAGTCATTGGTTCAGAAGCCTGACAAACGATCTATTGGTATATATTATCAAATTAACTTTTTGGAATCAGCACCAGTCCCCAAAACCTCAAATTATAATATTTAAGATTCATTAAAATACATCCTTTTTGTGCTGTATAAACACAACTACAATCAAATTAAAGAAAGTTGAATAGACTCAACTTATATATATTTTTGTGTATACTGGGTAGCAACTTAGGTTTTTTTTTTTTTATTTACTTGTGCTTCTGTTCTGGGGCACTTTGATTGAAGAGAAATTCATTTCACAAGATTACATCTTGCTAAAGCATTCCTTAGCATTGGTCCAAACTTGAATTCCCTAAAACAAAACAAAAAACAAAGAAAAGAAAAGAAAACTTTAAAATGTGATTTTGGAAGGATTCTGAAAGCCAAAGTATCTGGCTTACTAGTATGCTAAATTTCACTTTCTGGAACAACTAAAAAGTCCAGCAAATATGACACTACTTCTGGCGATGGCTAATAGAAGTGAATGTCTAATGCTTCTGAGAAAAGAAAGAGAATTATCTGCATAGCCTATCTTCAAGATGGGGAAAGACCTACTACAACTTCTCTTTTTAGAAAACTGAGTTTTCAAGAAAACTGAGTTTTAGAAAACTGAGTTTTTCATAAACTCATTTACTCATATCACATGACTGCATCATTTCTATTTGTAAACCAAACAAGTTTTCAGGCAGTTTTTCTATGTAATACTTAAAACAAAAGGGAAAAAACCTTATTAGTTTAGCAACTAAATAAAAATTAACAGAATTTTTAAAAAAATTAATGGCTTATTAAATTATTAGTCTAACAACTAATGTTTTGATAAAAACCAGTAACAGGCTAAATTATCAAATTCTTCTCAGTGGGGGCGCCTGGGTGGCTCAGTGGGTTAAGCCGCTGCCTTCGGCTCAGGTCATGATCTCAGAGTCCTGGGATCGAGCCCCACATCCGGCAGCCTGCTTCCTCCTCTCTCTCTGTCTGCCTCTCTGCCTGCTTGTAATCTCTCTGTCAAATAAATAAATAAAAATCTTTAAAAAAAAAAAAATTCTTCTCAGTGGTTCTAACACGCTATTTAGCACAAAGTTAATATAATATACTTAATATGCTTAAACAAAAATGCATGTATACAAAAATAAAACTTTAAAATCTAACAAAGTGGTAGAAACAAAGGTTTTTTGCTTTTAGCAAACAAGATACGTATTCTCAAATAACTGCTAATTCATGAAGAAGCAATATTTTAATACTTAAAGCATGTCAATATTTACCAAGTTATCAAGGCTTCAAACACAAGAAAAAACCAAGAATCTTTTGTCTTTCTCCTCCTGATGAAATACGAAAAGCAAATTTTAAAAAAATCCTTTAAAATATCTCCAACTGGCTGGATAAAGTAGTATCTGATGAGAGTATTTGTTGTCAGAAAGGGTAAGAGATCTAACGCACTGCTCTAGGAAGATCTCCATGAGACGTCAAATGGGCAAATGAAAACAACACCGCAGAGCATGTAACATAGTCCTGTTTTTGTGGGGAAGAGGGAAGTGTGTATTTTCTAAATGACTGTAAATGTACAACAACATCTGGAAGGATACACATGAAGTCTGTAACAGTGGTGAGGTGAGGTTTCAAAAGGGAGTTGGTGCAAGAGGAGAAGAATTTTTACCTACTATGCTTCTGGATTTTCATAATTTTTGCAATAAGAGTATGTTAGTTTTATGATAATTAATTTTTCTGCTCTGATCTTTATTCAATTCCTACCTTCTACTAATCTTGGGCTTTATTCTTTTTCTAGTCCCTTAAATGCAAGGTTAGATTGACATTTTTCTTGTTTCCTGAGGTTTAGCCTGTTATCGCTATAAATTTCCCTCTTGGAACTGCTTTTGCTGCATTTCAAAGATTGTGGACCATTGTGTTTTCATTTTCACTATGATTACCTCTTTGATTTCCTCACTGACTTACTGGAGGTTTGGTAGCATGCTATTAGCCTCTGCATATTTGCATTTTTCCTTTTTTTTTTTGTTGAAGATTTTATTTATTTCAGACAGAGAGAGAAAGTGAGAGAGAGCATGAGGGGAGAAGGTTAGAGGTAGAAGCAGACTCCCTGTGGAGCTGGGAGCCAGACGTGGGACTCAATCCCAGGACTCCAAGATCATGACCTGAGCTCAACCAACTAAGCCACCCAGGCGCCCTCCAGTTTTTTTCTTGTGACTGATTTCTAGTTCATACAATTGTGGTCAGGAAAAATGATATTATCTCAGTCTTAAATTTTTTTTAAAGGATTCTAGAGAGAGAGAGCGAGAGAGAGCGCGCAAGACAGCACAAGCTAGGGGGAGGAGCAGAGGGAGAGGGAGCGGGTAGCTCAATGTGCAGCTTGATCCCAGGATCCCGGGATCATGACCTGAACCAAAGGCGTAAGCAACTGAGCCACCCAGGAATCTCAGTCTTCTTAAATTTTACTGAGACTTGTTTTGTGGCCAAATGTGTGATTATTCTGGAGAATGTTCCATGTGCACTTGAAAAGAATGTATATTCTGTTGCTCTGGGAGGTTATATTCTATATATATCTGTTAAGGCCATGTGGCCTAAAGTGTCACTCAAAGATACTGTTTCCTTATTCATTTTCTGTCTTGATGGTCTACCCACTGATGTAAGTGGGGTGTTAAAATCCCCTACTACTGTTGTCTTACCATCAATTTCTCCCTTTGTATCTGTTAATATTACTTCACAGTGTTCCAGTGTCTGGAAAGTATTTACAAGTGTTCTATCCTCTTGTTGGACTGTTCCCTTTATCATGATGTAATGCCCTTCTTTGTCTCTTGTTACAGTCTTTATTTTAAAGTTGGTTTTGTCTACTTTGTCTGATATAAGTATTGCCACCCTTGCTTTTTTTCCCCATTTCCATTTGCATGGAACATCTTTTTCCTTATGACAATTCTTAAAATTTAAAAAGATAAAGTAGCTTAAAAATTAATCAAGTATTTCTTGATTCAACAAATTAGAAAATTCACTACCAAAAATGTTAACCAAGAAAACACTTAAAAGTGATCCTTGATTTTTAAGTGCTAATATTAATACTTCTTATGTAAATTTTTTTAAAGATTTTATTTATTTTTTTATCAGAGCAAGCACACGCAGAGGGAGCAGCAGAGACAAGACAGAAGTAGGCTCCCCACTGAGCAGGGAGCCTGATGGGGACTTGATCCCAAGACCCAGAGATCATGACCTGAGCCAAAGGTAGACACTTAAGCAACTGAGCCACCCAGGCATCCCTGTAAGTATTTTGTTTTGGTTTACTACTGCTACAATTTAGTCACTTGATTACATGCAATTGCCACTTTGGATAGCTGACATTATAACGAAGTACGGTATATCTGAAAAGTTAATGCTCAAGTAAAATAAACAAAATATAGATACCCATATCCATCTGAGAAAAACTAATATTAATCTTCTCTTCTCCTACTTAATTTTAAGTTCATAAAAAAAAAAAGAACATTGCAGATTTTCAAATATAAAAATCTATTCCACTTAAGGAAAAAAATACATGATGAAACTTTATAGTACTGCTCTTGGGAAACAGGGTGAATACACATCTTTTTAATCTCATGTGTGTATACTGGCTTCCTATAGTTATCATAGGACACATGAGTAGATACACAAGTTATGCAATGGTATATCCAAATACACCTACAGTGTTATCTTTTTTATTCAGAGATTAATTTTCAGCACCCTCAACCATCCCACCCTAGGTAAAATGGGGGAGAAAAGTCCTTTGAGCCATTATATAGTCTGCATTTTACTTTGTAAAAGCAGAAAACGGAAGATCGCAAGGAGTTTATGAATAAGTCTTTTACAAAAACAAAACAAAACCAACTCAAAAAATTTGTATTATCTTTCAGACCTCCCAAGATTAAAAAAAGAAAGATTAGGGGCGCCTGGGTGGCTCAGTGGGTTAAGCCGCTGCCTTCGGCTCAGGTCATGATCTCAGGGTCCTGGGATCGAGTCCCGCATCGGGCTCTTTGCTCAGTAGGGAGCCTGCTTCCCTCTCTCCCTCTCCGCCTGCCTCTTTGTCTACTTGTGATCTCTCTCTGTCAAATAAATAAATAAAATCTTTTTTTAAAAAAAAGAAAGATTAGAAAAAAGATTAAATGTGAAGCAATCTGTGAAGCAGGGAGGCAGCAGGAGTTGGCAGGAAGAGCAACAGATAAAAGCACTATCAAGCTGTGGGGCACCTGGGTGGCTCAGTCCTTGGGTGCCCTGACTCCTGATCTGGGCTCAGGTCATGATCTCAGGGTCATGGGATCGAGTCCCGTGTCAGGCTCTGTGCTCAGCATGAAGTCAAGGATTCTCTATCTCCCTCTGCTCCTCCCCTTCCCACTCGCACACTTGCTTGCTTGCTCTCTAATAAATAAATAAGTAAATAAAGTCTTAAAAAAAAAAAAAACCCACACATACTATCAACCTGCAATCATACTCACCCATGGGCGTGTGCAGATGGATCACTCATGATTTTAACATATCTTAAATGACCTCAGAGATCCACTATGTGAAGTAACTTACACTTGAACTCAGGCACAAATATGAATTCGCCCAATACAAGAGGAGCCCACGTGACTAATGCTAGAGTCCAGCGTTTACATCTTAACATGTCTTTGCTCTCTACGCTACTGCTGGTGATACCAAGTGGAAAGAGCTAGGGAAGTGATGATGTCTAGCTAGAAAATACACATTTTGGGTGAATTAAAGCACAAGTTGTTTATATGAGTATGATTTTTCCCTCTAAGAAGGTCTTTATAACTGTGAGAAATCTTCTTGTTATACAATTTACAGAGATAATGCATGTTAAATCTCTTGGTAAATGGTGACGAGCTAAACATTATGTAAAGCATTGGTACTAACGGACACACAGGTAGATCATGGGTCCTAAAAAAGAAGGAATGTTTTTGGGGCGCCTAGGTGGCTCAGTGGGTTAAAGCCTCTGCCTTCGGCTCAGGCCATGATCTCAGGGTCCTGGGATCGAGCCCCGCATCAGGCTCTCTGCTCGGCAGGGAGCCTGCTTCCTCCTCTCTCTGCCTGCCGCTCTGCCTACTTGTGATCTCTGTCAAATAAATAAAATCTTTAAAAAAAAAAAAGGAATGTTTTATATTTTCTTCTTACCATAGCATTTTAAAGATTTCAGCATTGTCAAAACACTTATTTAAACAGAATAAGCTCCCATGTTCTTATCTTCTACTATGGATATCAGTCACATGAAAGACTTACTATGACAACAAACCATATCATAACCATATTTCCCCCAAACAATGTTTAAGCTATCTTCCAATCACAGTACTATAGATCACTGTTAGGAATAATATCTTACCCCCTGTCCAAGAACATCATATAATCCAAGTAACGTTGTTGGTACATATTTTCAAATGCTAGATATAAACAGGCATACAAATTTGGAACTTCAGGTGAGTGAAGACTTAATAGTTAACATTCTGGTTATAATACTCTTTCAAAGTTAAGTAAAGAAACTGGAAAACATTCTGGAAAGGGGAGAACAATGGGCTTTAGAATAATAAACACTCTGGTCCAAATAAGAGAAACCAGTTTTAAAGAAATTTGCAAGCACTTCTGAATATACTTGAACCTTCACCTACCTTTTTGCACATACTGATCTGCATGACTGCATAGCTTATGAGGGCCTCCTTTAAATCATGGTTCTTTTGTTCTTTGAAGCGTTCAATATCAGCCCAAGCATTTTTCACAAATTCTCTGAAATAAAGTGTGTAGTCATCATTATTATTCTTATTCAAATTCAGCTCACTATATTATAAATTCTAATAACCAGTTCTCGTTTGCTTTGGTTTTTATCTATATGGAGGAAAAAGCTATCATCTGTATAAGATATTCTATTTTTCTCTTCCTAAAAATCATACTAGGAGAAGCAGCAGAGACAGTCATACATTCGTCTACATTTTAATAATCAATATTCTTGCCACAAGAATCCCAGCTTTAAATTATTCCTATAAAACAGTGTGGATGGCTCTCTGAACCAGCTCACAAGCCTAACAGAGGCCAGGTGAAGTCCTCCTGGGGTCACTAGAAAACACACACTCTTTTGACAAGATATATTATGTATCACAATTATTATATACTTGCCCTTTTTTAAAATAACTTCATGTGTTTTTTTGTTTTTTCCCAAGATTTTATTTATTTATTTGACACACAGAGAGAGAGAGAGAGTACGTACAAGCAGGGGGAGCTATAGGCAGAAGGGAGAAGCAGGCTTCCCCCTGAGCAGGGAGCCTGATGTGGGGCTCAATCCCAGGACCCCAGGATCATGATTTGAGCCAAAGGGATGCTTAACTGAACCACCAGGCGCCCCTATACACTTGCTTTAAACAACCAGAGTTTTAAAAATTCTGAGAGGCACTTGTCTCTTTAAATTCCATCCATAAAAGTTTGCTTTTACTTATTTGGTACAAACAGTTCTAACAATTAACAAAAATACCTCAACACCAATGACAGATACACTGTTGGTCTGCCTTCATCTACTTATCATCAGATGAAAAACAACAGCAAGGAAAATAAGCGAAAAAGCGATGCCAGAACTTTGACAGCAGCATTTCCAGAAATATTTATGGAATAATTACATGCCAAGCCCAATGTAAGATGTTAAAACATAAAAATGAAAAAGACACAGTCATTGGCTTTGAAAGGCACTTAATTTAAGCAGGGACAATCACAGAGAACAACTGACGACCCAAAACAAAACCGCCATGCTATCGTGACATGAACCAAGGGCTATGAGAGCCTGTGAGGCTAGCAGTAAAAGGAAGCAGCACGAGAGCTGGGAAATGAAGAATGATCAGGCTTTGTCAAGTGATGGAGAAGAAAGGGTGAAAGGAATGTGCAAAGGACAGAAATTAGGAAAAGTGCAGGAACCTAATATTGTAAGTTGAAAGTCTTCTTACTCTTTTCCCCCATAATAAAACTGTTTCTATAACATGATTTTCGATCATTCAAATTCCTTAGGAATTCAATCACTACATTTTATTTCTTTAAAGATTTATTTATTTATTTATTTATTTGACAGAGAGGGAGAGCGTGCATGAATGGGGGAGGGGCAGAGGGAGGGACAGAGAATTTGAAGCAGAATCCACGCCTCGCGCAGAGCCTGATGCGGGGCTCAATTCCACAACTGCAATATCACGACTTGAGCCAAAACCGAGAGACAGACACTTAACTGAGCCACCCAGGTGCCCCTCAATCTCTACAGTTTAGAAGAACCATTATGGAGGCACCTGCCTGGCTCAGTCAGAGAAGCCTGTGACTCCTGATCTCAGGGTTCTAAGTTCAAGCCCCACACTAGGCATAGAGGCTACTTAAAAATAAAATCTTAAAAAAATAATGCCCTGGAAGAATAGGCTATAATGCAGGAATGTTAATGAGTTAGGGACAAGGTATAAAAAAAAATCTGCCATGTAGTACGTATGTCTAGCTTTGTTACACATCTCAGCATTTTTACCTGCCTTCCAGATTTTTAGACTTTAACTGTTGTTCTCCTTCATTTATTTGTTCTTCTAGCACCTTTATTCTGGCTTCTCTCTGCTCTGGAGTTTCTTGACCAAAGAGCTTGGTAGTCATTCCCTTCAAAGAAAACGTTCTCACAGTCTAAAAGGAAATAAAACAGGTGAGTGGATACACAAAATGTGCCACATATGTACAAAGAATTATTATTCGGCCTGAAAAACAAAGGGAATTCTGACACATGATACTACAAAGATGAACCTGAGAACATTATGCTAAGTGGAAATAAACAAGTCACAAGACAAATACTGTATGATTCCACTTAATGTAAAGTATCTAGAGCAGTCAAAGTCATAGAGACAGAAAGCAGAACAGTGACTGCAAAGGGCTGGAGGGAAGGGAAATTGATAGTTGATATTTAATGGTACAGAGTTTCAATTTTCAACAGGAAGAGAGTTCTGGAGGTTGGCTACACAACGATGTGAATGTACTTACTACTACTGAACCGTACACTTCAAAATGGTTAAGATGATCCCTAGTACAACCATTCTTTAACCCATGCTCTCGTAAAACTGCTTTTAATTCATATCAGTGTAAATTCAATAGGTGTACTAATTTTTTCCCACTATTTTGTAAGCTTGAAATCATAAGACTTTAAAAAGAAAAATACAGGGGCACCTGGGTGGCTCAGTGGGTTAAACCTCTGCCTTTGGCTCAGGTCATGATCTCGGGGTCCTGGGATGGAGCCCCACATCAAGCTCTCTGCTCAGTGGGGAGCCTGCTTCCCCCCATTCTCTCTGCCTGCTTCTCTGCCTACTTGTGATCTGTCAAATAAATAAATAAATAAATAAATCTAAAAAAAAAACCACACAGAAAGAAAGAAAAATACAGATGCCTGGGTGGCTCTTGATCTCATGGTTTTGAGTTCAAGCCTCACATTAGGTGTAGAGATTACTTAAAAATAAAATCCTTCAAGGTAGGTAGATATATACATATATAAATAGAAAAAGAAAAAGAGAAAAACCCCAGTTTAAAAAGAGAAAAAACCAGTTTAAAAAAATGGTTAAGCTGACAAATTTTGCTATGTATATTTAAACCACAATTAAACATTTTTTTAAAAAAAGAGAAACAAAGGGGCGCCTGGGTGGCTCAGTGGGTTGAGCCACTGCCTTCGGCTCGGGTCGTGATCTCGGGGTCCTGGGATCGAGCTCCATATCGGGCTGTGTCAAATAAATAAATAAAATCTTTTTTTTTTTTAAAGATTTTATTTATTTATTTGACAGATAGAGATCACAAATAGGCAGAGGCAGGCAGAGAGAGAGAGAGAGGAGGAAGCAGGCTCCCTGCTGAGCAGAGAGCCCGATGTGGGGCTCGATCCCAGGACCCTGGGATCATGACCCGAGCTGAAGGCAGAGGCTTTAACCCACTGAGCCACCCAGGTGCCCAATAAATAAAATCTTTTAAAAAAAGAGAGAGAAACAAAAACTTTTGCCATTTTCCCCATACCTCAGACAGAAGCCTCTTAAGTCTTATAACCAAGGGGCTCCTAATATGATTCCTAACACTTGAATAATATGGAATAGTCAAAAAGAAAAAAATTCTAACTGAACTTCTTATCGAATGGAAAACTTCTACGTGAAGTATTAGGCAAGTTATTTCTTTAGATCAGAGGTCATATTTTTTTATATTTCTTTAGGGCATTAAAAAATAGATAAAATTCAACAGGCAATAAAGGAAATAGACCAAACACACACAAAGAAACAAAAAAATTTTAAATCTGTATAACACACACTGAAACTTGGGTATCTATCTATAAAATAGGATGCCTTCGCTTGGAGAGAAACCTCAAGCATTGCAGCTTCAACACCTCCTCACTCTCCATAGTTCACTGAAACACTTTTCCCTTCACATGGAGGAGTAGAGAACCCTGCTCCCTGAAAATGGCCTGGGAAGTTCCCGAGTTTTAAAAATAAATCAAGCCTAGTGTATTCATGTTTTGTGGCCAACAGTCTTTTCCCACATACATCTGCAGCTTTTCAGACATACCGAAGTACTTGTTAACTATGAAGCGGCTGATAAATGGTGGCACTGTCACTGTTCCATTATTTCCAGGTTGTGTATTCTCACTACACTTTATTCCAAGAAAATGGCTAGACAGTGGAAAACTGATTATAAAAACGGTCTAAGGTTCATACAATAAGATATGGAATTTTCTTCACAAATATTCACTGTATACCAAAAGCTCCTTCTTAGCAAAGAAGCACTGATTTTAACTGGGTAAGGCTTTTCAAAGTAAACTAAAATTTCTCTAATATATTTTATAAAAGTAAACCTGACAAAGGTCATTATTTCAATCACAAAGAATAATGTTTTTTTCATTTGGACTTAGCATAAATGAAAAGATACTTACTACAAAGAGCAATGTTGGCAGAATTTTTTTTTTAAGATTTTATTTTAAGTAATCTGTACACCCCATGTCAACTCACAACCCTGAGGTCAAGAGCTGCATGCCCCACTGACTGAGCCAGCCAGGTGCCCTGGCAGAATTTCTTAAAATGCCATATAAATACAATGTTTTAATGGCTTATATCTTTTTATATCAAGATCACAACCCAAAGAATTATAAAGTTGCCCATAAATTATTCCCCTATTAAAAGCTACAGGTATCCTGAGTATTATAGCTACAGCTGCTTCCTTATATGGCTTGTGGCAATGATGCAGAGACCTAAATGGAAACACTCACCCCAGTTGCCAGTTCCTCACATTGCTGCTTTTTGGATGCTAAGTCCTGAGCAGCCATCTCCAAGTCATACTGCATAAGTTCATGTTTCCTGCATACAGCCCTAGGGATGAAAAAAAGTGCTGCCATTTAATTTTTGTGGCTTCCTTTTTAACATATTAAAATTTTTTTCAGGGGATGAGGGGAAGCATTCAGAATGTCTTACTAGGCTCAGAACTAGTGTAGATAGAATTTTCTTTTTTTTTTTTTGTAGATAGAATTTTCAAGTTTAAAATGTAGTAGCCCAATATTAAAAATTAAATCTAGCAGAACCTAAGCATAAAAATTTTACATATACTTAACAAAAAAGGGTTGCTTTTTAGATATCTGCAACATTTTTTTCAATAAACTCACCATTATTACATAAACAATAAAATCTTTTGTATAACTTAGAAACTAATGGTGGAATCTTATAAACCAACTGAATATTCTTTGAAAAGATCTCTCAACATTTTCTTTTTTATACAGAAATGTCTTAGTTTTGAGATGCCTAGGTGGCTAAGTTGGCTAAGTGTCCTACTCTTGACTTTGGCTCAGGTCATGATTTCAGGGTCGTGAGACTGAGCCCCGGGTCAAGCTCTGTGCTCAGCAGGGAGTCTGCTTGAGAGTCTCTTCTTCTCCTTCTGCCCGCCCTGGCTCCCTGATTGCACACATGCCCTCTCTCTCTTTCAAATAAATAAATCCTAGAAAAAAAAATGCCTTAGTTTTTATCATAAAATCTACAGCATTAAAAAAAAAAAAAAGATTCTACTACAGGAATGCACAAAATAAAAAAAGTTTCAAGAATTCTTTCTTTTCCCTAACTTCCAAACAAAATCTATATGAACAGATGGTGCATATTCTGCCAGACCATAGGTAGGCACTTACAAATACACATATGCACATGCCTCAAGTGATTCTACATCTCATCTTACTTAACTATGTACCATGGACATATCAATATACATTAATCTTTCCTACAGTGCTTAAGAACTGTGCAAAATTCCACTGCATTCAGCAACTTTCTTTTGCTTTGTAATGTGACCTTGGACTCCTGACAACTCAAAGTCTTAGAAGGAACAAGGCTAACAATGTGTGGACATTTTCACACCAGTTACCCAAGAGCTAAAGGAAAATTGGTGCTGTGGTATCCTAACAGAATTCTTTTTTTTTTTTTTTTAAGATTTTATTTATTTTATTTGACAGAGATTACAAGTAGGCAGAGAGGCAGGCAGAGAGAGAGAGGAGGAAGCAGGCTCCCTGCTGAACAGAGAGTCCGATGCGGGGCTCGATCCCAGGACCCTGGGATCACGACCTGAGCCGAGGGCAGAGGCTTTAACCCACTGAGCCACCCAGGTGCCCCTCCTAACAGAATTCTTATACTGCTTTTAAAGTGATGGGATATTTAGGGGGAAAAAAAAAAAAAGGTGATGGAAAAATAACCAAAAGTGGCTATGACCAAAAGCCACCTATTCCAGGAAAACGATTCATTTTTTTAAAATTGGACAGAAAAAGTATACTACTTTCTTCTTTATTAAACAGAACTATATACCAGAGAATTCTGTTTGGCTCTGTAAGAGATACCATAAAAACAGAAGACAAAGTGCTGATATTAAGAACTTACACAAACTTAGTAAGAAGAAAAGCAGACGTGGAAAGAATTACAGAATAAAAATGGCAACATACTGCCTAGTGACAAGGCTACATACATTCAATCTGTATTTTGCATCCAATCTACAAACTGAAAAAAGCAGAACAACATACGAAACAAACCTGAGGTTGGAGACTGACAAGTTTTATCAATATTGTTTCAAGAACAGAGCTTGTCTTAAATGTCTATGCCTGTCACTCTGCAACACCGAGGATTACAATGAGACCTCAGTCAATACTTGGGGGATGAATTCATTTAAAAATCACCTTACTATCTTTACTTTCTGGCAACATATGAAGAATGGTAACCAGCCAGCCACACGGCTACATCTGGAACATTTATTATACTTACCGCAACGCTTCTGCATAAAACAGATACTCCTTTAACTGATCTGCATAATGTTCTTCATCTTCTAAAATATCATCAATAGAAGATGCATACCTGTTTAAAAAACACTGCATATAAACTTTTATCATGATACAAAGTATTAATGATCAAAAGCAATGCTATTTGCTACCCCTAACAAAAGTAAGTACACAAAATGAGAATAAGCATTCAGACATGGCAATTTTTAATTACCATGAAAATTTTACTGAATTTTACCAAAATGTTTCAATCAGCAATGGTTTGGAAATAAAAACAAACAAACAAAGGTCCTTCTTACAGGGAGCTTAAGCAGCACCGGAAGACTATAATATCTTTTGTTCAAAGATATTTTATGAAGGGGCTACAAAATCTGTGGAAAAAGTAAGAGTTTAGTGTAATTGGTGCTCAGATGTTCCTGGCAGCAACTACATACAGTATCCCTAAAGCTACAAAAGGAAAAAGAGAGTAAGACTACAGAAAACTTTAGAAGCCTTATTTTATACTAATTCTCAATAGCAACCTGTGCTTTGATCTGGTCAAGCCCCTCATTGTCATGCCATTCTCTTTCCTGGACCTGAGTCCTTCCTCGTACAGAAATCTGACAGCTCTCCACACTGTTTCTCCAAATCCTACAAGCACATATCTCGGCACCTCTGGGAAATCTTCCCAGACTACTCTAGTCCTTAGTCATCACTCTACTTCTGATCTTTTTTTTTAAGATTTTATTTATTTATCTATTTGAAAGACAGAGGGTGTGCATGAACGGGGGAGGGGCAGAGGGAGAAGCAGGCTCCCTGCTGAGCAGAGACAACTCAAGGCTTGATCCCTGGACCCCAAGATCATGACCTGAGCCAAAGTCAGCCACTTAATCCACTGAGCTACAATTTAGGTGCCCCCCACTTCTGATCTTTTATCAACAATCCACAACTTATATTTTATCAAATGTGTCATGTGTTGGTTTTACTTCTTCAATCATATTACAAATTCCGTAAGGACGTGGGTTATGTCATGTACTATTTCTGTATGGTGTAATAGGCGTCCTTTTTTCAAATTAATTCTGACTTCTTGGCATGAGAAAGAAAGAAAAATATATACTATGTCTCCAGACCTGCTTTATGTAGGCAAGAAAACAAGTTACTGGAGTTGTAAAAATAAATAAATAAACCTACATTAAGAGTCACTGAAAAGCTATGTGCTTAAAGGATTTATAAAACAGGCAAAGTACATATTCTGTAATTACAAACTTGTATTTGTATGGAATTTCTTTTATGTGACTGAAGAAAGTCTTGAGAATCACTGGTAAGAGTGGGAAAAACTGCCTTTAATTCATAAATCTGTGATTCTCAAAGAGTTCATGTTAAGGAAACAAGAAAGAGGAACCACAGGGTTGGTGGCTTGAAGACAGGAAACAGTGAACAGATAAATAGCACATCCTTGGGTAGAAAAATATAAGTGGTAATGATTTTTAGATAGCAGTACTGAAATTAATTGTATTTAATGCTTTAAATAAATCAACTGAAGGGATAATCCTAAATTCCTGAAAATGCTAAATCAACAGAATACAGGAAAACTTCTTAGGGTTAAGCAAATTGGTTAGAAAGTAGCCAGTTAGCTTGAATATGGCCCAAAGACATATTTAGCTAAAATAAGTATTTTTTGTCTCTTTATTACTGAGTTGTAAGAGTTCTTTATATACTGTGCTTGGAAATGTTTACTCCTAGTCACTGGCTTGCCTCTTCAATATTTTAATGGTATCTTGTGTGTGTGTGTGTGTGTGTGTGTGTGTTAAATAAACATAAAACTTACTTTGTAATAATTTTTACATGTAGTTAAGTGGCATTAAGTACATTCACACTGTTCTGCAAACTTTAACCACTATCATCACAACGCCTTCATCTTCTCTAACACTAACTACCCACATTCCTCCCCACCTATAATAGTATCTTCTGGTAAGCAAAATATTTAATTTTGATAAAGGACAATTCACCATTTAAAAATTTTTTCATGTTCTCTTTAAGAAATCCTTGCTAATTTGAAGTTTGCAATGATATTCTCTTATGTATTCTACTAAAAGCTGTAATTTTAGCTTTTATACTTATGTATATGATCCAAATTACATTAGTTTTTATGTAAGGTAGGAGAAATAGCTCAAGGTTAATTTTTTTCCATGTAGATAACCAGTTATTCCAGAACCACTTCTTGAAATGTACTATTTAAATGCTGGTCTATTTCTGGACTTTATTCTGTTCCATTGATCTGTTTACCTTTGTGTCAAATCCTATCTTGATAATTACTGTATCTTTATAGTAAGTCTTGAAATCAAGTAATATGGGGTGCCTGGGTGGTTCAGTTGGTTAAGCAACTGCCTTCGGTTCAGGTCATGATCCCGGAGTTCCAGGATCAACTCCTGCATTGGACTCCCAGCCCCATGGGGAGTCCGCTTCTCCCTTTGACCTTCTGCCCTCTCATGCTCTCTCTCAAATAAATAAATAAAAATCTTTTTAAAAAATCTAAAAAAGAAAGAAAGAAAGAAATCAGGTAATAAGTTCCAGGTTTGTTCATTCTCAAGACTGTTTTGGCTACTCTAGGTCCTTTGAATTTCTATGTAAGCTTTAGAATTAGTGTAACAATTTCCATTAAAAAGTGATCAGAATTTTGACTGGGACTGCAGTTTGGGAAGAATGGACATATTAACACTACTGAGTTTTCCAATCCATGAAGACATACATTAATCCTCTCCATTTATTTAGGTCTTTAAAATTTTCTCTCAGCAGGGTTTATATATGAAGTCTTTATTAATCTGTAAAATTTTGTTTTGATGCTATTATAAAAAGTATTGCCTTTCAATTTGTTGCTAGTATATAAAAACGCTTTATTTATTTTTTTTTTATTTTAAAGATTTTATTTATTTATTTGACAGACAGATCACAAGTAGGTAGGGAGGCAGGCAGAGAGAATGGGGGAAGCAAGCTTCCTGCTCAGCAGAACCCGATGCAGGGCTCGATGCAGGGCTCGATTCCAGGACCCTGAGATCATGACCTGAGCCGAAAGCAGCAGCTTAACCCACTGAGCCACCCAGGCGTTCCAACAGTTTTATTTTTAATACACTGATCTTATATTTGGCATCCTTGTTAAATTCAGCTGTTAATTCTAGAATATTTTTGGTTGATTCTTTATGATTTTCCATGTAAAAGATCCTGCTAACTACAAAAAAAGATAGTTTTAATTCTTCCTTTCTAAGACTAATGCCTCTTACTTGTTTTTTTCTAGCCTGAGTAGGACTTACTAGAACACTGTTTACAGGAAGTGGTAAGAGCAGACAATCTTGCCTTATTCCTTGGAAAAAGCATCAATATTTCACTGTTAAATACAGTATTATCTCTAAGTTTTCATTTTTAATATTTCACTATTAGGTACAATACTAGTTTTAAGTTTTAAACTGAAGAAATTCCTTTTATTCTTGGTTTGATGAGCATTTTTATTGTGAGTGGATGCTGCAATGTTTTTCTTCATGTACTGAACTTAACATGCAGGTTTTCTTCTTTATTCTACTAATACATGAACTGGACTGATTTGATTTTTTAATGTTTTTAAATTAACCTTCATTCCTGAAATAAACTTGTCTAAGTCAGATCTGGATCCACAGTGTATAATATAAAAGCCAGCACACTTGATAAAAACAGAAGAATCACTAACATTTTACCACTAGACTTCACCCCAGGTTTTACCTTAACTGTTCTAGGTACTTACACATCCATATGGTGACCAGCACTCTGCAGTCCATCACCCATTTCTTTCTCTATGGCACTCCACTCACTAGGGAGAAAAAGATAAAACCAAACACACCATGAATTAGATATGGAATATTTTCAAAAGGGATATTTTATAAGGTTTCTTTCCTAGCTACCTTTTAAACAATAAAGCATCTGTATTTGGATTTATTTTCTGTGACTCAAATATGCTGCTCTCCCCTTACATTTAACTACTAAATGCAAGTGAAAGCTTTAAATTGTTAGTTTAAAAGTTGCTATCAGCTGCTGCTAAGTGCAAAGTAAGTATCATACAAAATAGCTTGCATCTGCTTACAGACAACGTTCTCAACTAGGGTGCCTACTTAAGTCAATTTGTCAAGTCAAAGTCAACAGGTTTGAGAAACTATGGGTGTTAGCCCTGTTCTTGATCTACTTAATCAGAATCTCTGGGGTGGAGCTGAGATATGTGTACTTTCTAAAGCTCCATGGATGATTCTGATGAACACATTTAAGCTAACAAAAAAGATGATTGTACAGAAACATTAGGTACACAGTAACGCTTCAATAATTGTACTAAAGTTGATGAGAAAGTCTGTTAGAACTATAGATCATTTTGTCATTTCGGGTTTTTTTTAAAGATTTATTTTATTATTTTAAAGTAATCTCTATACCAAACATGGGGCTTGAACTCACAACCCCAAGACTCAGAGTCATATGATCTACCAACTGAGCCAGCCAGGCGCCCTTTGTTGCCATTTCTACATAAGCCTCTTCAATTGCACTGTATCATAAAAGAAAAACATTTAAACACTATTATTTTGTTACCATGTAGTTTATATATATTTTTTTATGTTGTTGAAATAGCAGATTATATGCTTACAGTATTAGAAGGAAGAAAACCTCATGATTTTTAATATTTGTCAAAGCAAAACAAATATATAAATCACCTACGCAATACTGTGGTTATGATAAAAAAACAAAATAGGTAAGGCTCCCTCTAATACTCTTCTTTCTTTATATGTCTGTAACTACTCTCAAGATAGTAATAGCAAATTAACCTTTTTTTTTTAAACTAAAGCTACATTTATAATGCCTACAGGACAATTCTGCTTTTATACATCTCTGTCACCTCAAATTCAATATATCCAAAGCCCTGTTCTTCACATGAGAAAGGAACCTAAGGGTTTTGGCAGATGACAAATACAACTAGCCAAAAATGAAATGTAGTGATCATATTTAATGTAACTGTAGGTCATGTTATCAGAATTAATGCGATGGGGCATCTGGGTGGCTCAGGCAGTTAAGCAGCTGACTTTTTTTTTTTTAAGATTTTATTTATTTATTGGACAGAAAGAGAGATCACAAGTAGGCAGAGAGGCAGGCAGAGAGAGAGGAGGAAGCAGGCTCCCCGCTGAGCAGAGAGCCCGATGCGGGGCTCGATCCCAGCACCCCGGGATCACGACCTGAGCCGAAGGCAGAGGCTTAACCCACTGAGCCACCCAGGCGCCCCAAGCAGCTGACTCTTGATTTCAGCTCAGGTCGTGATCTCAGGGTTGTGCGATTGAGCCCTGTGTGAGGTAAGATTCTCTATCTTCTTCTGCCCCTTTCCCTGCCCTAGCCTCTCTCTCCCCCTTTCTCTTAAAAAAAAAAAAAAAAAAAAAAATCAACAGTCCAGATGAACTGTCTATTGGCTATCCCAAAAGTACTTCATCCACTTAGTTAATCTTTGAGCACTTTACTATGTACCACCAACTCAAGGCCAACATAACCAATTTAGTTGCTTTGTTTACCAAACAAGACAAAAACTAGTTCAAGGAAGTAGGACTCACGTTTTATCACCTATGTATGCCTATTAAGTAGTTTAGAGCCTGATAAATACATGGTATTTATAGCTTGCAGATAAAATGAAAAAAATGAAGCAATAAGTGAATTAATAAATGTGAGGAGGGAAACTATACTGGATTCTACGTAACAGCACAAGACCTCAAGGTATGTATAGTCTTAGCCCTCTGCTACTCAAACTGTGGTCTAGCAACAGCATGACCTAGAATTTCATTAGAAATGCAGGATCACAGTGATGCCTGGGTGCCTCAGATTGTTAAGTGCCTGCCTTCAGCTCAGGTCCTGATCCCAGGGTCCTGAGATCAAGTCCCAGCATCAGGTTCCTTGCTCAGCAGGAAGCCTGCTTCTCCCTCTGCCTGCCACCACCCCTGCTTGTGGGTGTGCTCGCTCTCTCTGACAAATAAATAAAATCTTAAAAAATAAAAGGTAAATAAATAAATAAATGCAGGATCACAAAACCCATTCTAGATCTACTGCACCAAAATATTCATTTTCCATACCTCTGTCACCTTAAATTTGATATATATAGTTCAAATATAGTTCTCCAGGTGATCTATATGCCCATTAAAATTTAAGAAGCACTACTAAACAAAAGGTTCTAACCTGGGGTCCAAGGATATATCTAGGATTGGAAATAGGAAATGTTAACCAGGTTACAGTGGAGAGGAGGAAACCATTAACATACAAGGAACTATTAAAGGGTAGTTTTTAACATCAACATTTAGATTTAACATCAACATTATAAGAGGAATAACTGAATCTTAAAGTAGTTAATGGGTAGGGAATTGTCACAGAGGAATCAGATCAAAAAAGTCCTTGGCTCTTTTGTAGAAACTGATGAAAACTATGGACCTTTTCCCTAAAAAGGAAAAAAAAAAATCACAAACAAAATTTGGCATGGAATTTCAGAAACTTCTGACAACCTGAAGTCCATCTATGAACTATAGGGGAGCCTGGCGGGCTCAGTCAGTAGATCATGCAACTCTTGATCTCAGGGTTGTAAGTCCAAGCCCCACGTTGGGTGTAAAGATTACTTAATATTTTTAAGGGGTGGCTCAGTTGGTTAAGCACCCAACTGTGTTTGTATATTAATATATTTATAGAATTACATTTTACTACAGGGATACATAAGAAAACTGTATTAGCTGTCTCAGAGAAGACCTGGGTGGTTAACAGAGAAGGAAGACTTTTCACTGTAAAAGCTTTTATTCCTATTGAATTTTGTGCCATATGAATGTATTACCTATTTAAAAATATAAAATGAATCATTTTTAAATTAATCCAGTCAAAAGGACTTATAATGCAACATTAGCAAGACATTTTCTTATAAAAATATTTGGATAACAACTTCTAAGATGTCACAACCAAAATAATTAATACACACAAAAAAAAAATCACAAAAGGCTCAAAAATAACCACAACATGCAAGCACTATACACAAGTAAATATTCTAAATTAACACAAAAACTGCCCCAAGACTGAAAAACTCTCTTGCAAAATCCTTCAAAAATTATAAAGTAACACCAAGAAAGAAAAAAAAGAATATCACTAATTCTATAAAACAGTGATTTCCAATGGAATCTTCTTGGGCATTCTGCCAACAAAATAAAGGGCACTGGTCATAGCTTCAGGGTAGTTTCATTTTCATCTGCTCAACATATTGAATTTCTTCTTTTTTATTGAAAGAAATAATTTATTTTATTTTAAAATTTTTCATTAACATATAATGTATTATTTGCCTCAAGGGTACAGGTCTGTGAATCATCAGGCTTACACACTTCACAGCACTCACCATAGCACATACCGGCCCCAGTGTCCATAACCCAACCACCCTCTCCCTACCACCCACCACCCAGCAAACCTAAGTTTGTTCTGTGAGATTAAGAGTCTCTTACAGTTTGTCTCCCTCCCCAGTCCCATCTTGTTTCATTTCTTCCCTCCCTACCCACCACGACACCCCACCACGACCCCCCACCCAACCTCTCAAATTCCTCATATCAGATAGATCATATGATAATTGTCTAAGAAATACTTTAAAACAAAAACTTTGAAAACTACTATTATAGGACATCATTTCAAAACAAAATTCTTTGATATTGATATCATAAGGAGCTAGTCAAAAGATAAAATTGGTAAACCTTTAGCCAGACTCAAGAAAAAAAGAGACCCAAATAAAATCAGAAATTAAGGAGAAGAAATAAAAACCAACATCAACCAAAAAAAAAAAAAAAATCAGTAAGAATAAATTATCTAGTGTAAATCAAAATCAAAATGAAGCATCACCTTATATGTATCAGTATGGCTAAAATAAAAATAATTAAAAAAACCACAAGAAATAACAACAAAAAAACCCAACACCACAGATATAAAAAGAATTGCAAGAGAATATTATGAGAAATTATATATGCCAACAAACTGAACAACCCAGAGGAAATGGGTAAAATTCCTAGAAACAGAGCCCTCCAGAACTGAATTAGGACGAAAGAGAAAATTTGAACAGACTGATTACTTGCAATAAAAATGAAACAGTTTAAAAAACAAAACAAAACAAAAAAAACCTCCCAACAAACAAAAGTCTAAGATCAGATGGCTATACAAGTAAATTCTACCAAACATTTAAGAAAGAACTAATACTTATTCTCAAACTAAATTCAATCTACAAGGCCAGCACTGTCCTGATACCAAAACCAAACCAAACAAAACTACAGGCCGATATCTCTGATGAACATAAATGCAAAAACTCTCAAAAAAATATTAGCAAACCAAATTAAACAATAAATACATTAAAAGGATCTTTTCCAACAGTCAAGTGGGGCTTATTCTAGCAATGCAAGGGTGGTTCAATATTCACAAATCAATCACCATAATATATCACATTAAAAGAGAAAGAATAAAAACCATATAATCATCCATAAATGCAGAAAAAGCATCTGATGAAGTCTAACACTCATTCTTGATAAAAACTCTCAACAAAGTGGGTTTAGAAGGAACATACCTCAACATTAATAAAGGCCATATATGAAAAATCCACAATTAACATCATACTCAATGCTGAAAAACTGAAACCTTTTCCTCTAAGATCAGTAAAGGAATAAGGATGTCAATGCTCACCACTATTAACAGGACTCAAGTCCTAGCCACAGCAAGCAGACAAGAAAAAGAAATACAAGTCATCCGAATTGGTAAGGAAGAAGTAAAAATTTCAGTATTTGCAAATGACATGATACTAAATACAGAAAACCCTAAAGATTCCACCATAAAACTACTAGAACCAATAAAGAATTCAGTAAAGTTGCAGGACACAAAATTGATATACAGAAAACTACTACATTTCTGTACACTAATAATGCAGCAGAAAGAAAAATTAAGAACCACTTATAACTATCACTAAAAATAAAATACCACCAAAGAGGTGAAAGACCTGTCATCTCTGAAAACCATAAAAACTGATGAAAGAAATTGAAGAGGACACAAATAAAAAGACATTCCATATTCATGGACTCAAAGAACCAATATTGTTAAAATGTGTCACACTATCCAAAGCAATCTAGAGATTTAAATGCAATCCCTATCAAAATACCAAACAGCAGTTTTCATGGAACTAGAACAAAGAATCCTAAAATCTGTGAGGAACCAAAGAAGACCCCGAACAGCCAAAGCAACCTTAAGAAAGAAAAAGCTGAAGGTATCACAATACCAGATTTCAAGAAATACTACAAAGCTGTAGTAATCAAAACAATATGCTACTGGCACAAAACAGATACATAAATCAATGGAACAGAATAGAAGCCCAGATATAAACATACACCTATGTGGTCAATCTACAATAAAGGAGGCAAGAATATACAATGGAGGGGCGCCTGGGTGGCTCAGTGGGTTAATAAGCCTCTGCCTTCGGTTCAGCTCATGATCCCAGGGTCCTGGGATCGATCCCCACATCGGGCTCTCTGCTCAGTGGGGAGCCTGCTTCCCCCTCTCTCTCTGCTTGCCTCTGCCTACTTGTGATCTCTCTATCAAATAAATAAATAAAAATCTTAAAAAAAAACAAGAATTACAATGGAGTCTCTTCAACAGAGAGAGTCTCTTCAACAAATCTCTTCAACAAAAAAACTGGGCAGCTACATGTAAAAGAATGAAACTGGACCACTTTTTTGCACCACAAAAATAAACTCAAATGGGTTAAAGTCGGAAAAGGGAGACCTGAAATCGTAACTCTTAGAAGAAAACATAAGCAGTAACCTCTCTGACATCAGCCAAAGGAAACATTTTTCTAGATATGTCTCCTCAGAGAAGATAAACAAAAGCCAAAATAAAAAGCATTTGTACAGTGAGGAAACAATCAACAAAATGAAAACACAACCTACTGAATGAGAAAAGATATTTGCAAATGATGTATCTGATAAAGCGTTAATATCCAAAATATAAAGAACCTGTACAAACCAACAGCAAAACCCCACAAATAATCCAATTAAAAATAGGCAGAAGACCTAAAAAGACATTTTTTCTAAAGAAGACATACAGGCAGACAAGAGACACATGAAAAGATTCTCAAGATCACTAATCACCAGGGAAATGCAAATCAAAACTATAATGAGGTATCACATCTGTCAAAATCGCCAGAATCAAAATGACAAGAGGTAACAAGTGTTGATGAGGATGTGGAGAAAAAGGAATCCTCCTGCACTGTCAGTAGGAATACAAACTGGTGCAACCACTCTGGAAAACAGTATGGAGGTTCCTCAAAAAATTAAAAACAGTATTACCATATGATCCAGTAATTCTACTAGGAATTCACCCAGATTTTCTTTACCCATAGAAAACAAAAACCATAGAAAAAAAATTATCCATAGAAAAAAAAAATTCGGAAAGATATATGCACCCCTATGTATGTTGCAACATTATGTATAATAGCCAAGATATGGAATCAACCCAAGTGTTTATACATAGGTGAACAGATAAAGATTTGAGCTAGAAATATATTTATATATGTATGTATATTCATACTCATATATGTCTAGCTCACATCTTCTTTATCCACCGTGTGTGTACCATAAAAAAAGAATGAAATCTTGCCATTTGCAACAACATGAATGGACCTAGAGAGTATAACATTAAGTGCAGTAAGTCAGACAGAGGAAAACAAACACTGTATGATTTCACTCATGTGTGGAATTTAGGAAACACAACAAAAAAAGAGACAGACAAAAAAAACCTCTGGCTCTTAAATACCAAAAACAAACTGGTAGTTACCAAGGGGGTGGAGGGTATGGGGGGGGTTGGGAAATGGGTGAAATAGGTGAAGGGGATTTAAGAGTACACTTATCTTGATGAGCACTGAGAAATGTATAGAATTGTTCAATCATTACATTGTACACCTGAAACTAATGTAACAATGGATGTTAAGTACACTTGAATAAAACATTAACTAATTACACTATAACATAAAAAAATAAATGAAAACTAAACTTCTACATTTCAGACGCATAAATGTTCAGGAATTATAGTTCTCAGGCAAAAAGCTAATTAGAGCTAATCAATTATTTTAGAAGCTTATATAATGCTCACCTGAAAACTCGCCCATAATTCCCATGTACTTTATATACACCATACAGTCGATCTGCAACTCTCTGGAACAAATTTTTAAAAGAAATTAATATTAGATCAAAGTTATACATAGTTTACTCTTAAAAAAAGAGAGAAACGTTATCCTCATTTAAAAAAATGCTTAGTACAATAAACTTGGAAAACATGAAAAAGAAAAAACTTTAATTTCCCAAAGTCTCATTATGGGAAGGGGGGTAATACTGCTGCCATCATATTTATGTAACTGCTTTTATGTATATATATGTGTATATGTGGGTGTGTATATTACGTATACATATATTTATGTATATATGTGTGTACATACATGTACACACACATAAAAATAAAGAACATATATAAACATGTTTTCATTATTGTTTAAAAATTTCCTATATTAAAAGTGATAGGGGGGCGCGCCTGGGTGGCTCAGTGGGTTGAGCCGCTGCCTTCGGCTCAGGTCATGGTCTTGGGGTCCTGGGATTGAGCCCCGCATCGAGCTCTCTGCTCCGCGGGGAGCCTGCTTCCCCCTCTCTCTCTGCCTGCTGCCCTGCCTACTTGTGATCTCTCTATCTCTGTGTCAAATAAATTAAAAAAAAAAAAAAAGTGATAGGGACGCCTGGATAGCTTGGTTGGTTAAGCAACTGCCTTCAGCTCAGGTCATGACTGCGGAGTCCCATTGTGCAACTCCCTTACCAGGCTCCCACTCAGCAGGGAGCCTGTTCTCCTTCTGATGCTCTCCCCTCTCACACTCTCTCTCGCTCAAATAAATAAATTTTTTTAAAGGTGATAATATTTTTATCCAGAAGGCTACTATTACTCTTAATAAATACCACTTTAAATAGCTGCATAAAATTCCACGTAGCAGTGTATAAGATACAAAAGCACTCCTTGTTGGATATTTAGCTACCCCTAAGTTTTTTAGTGTTATACATAATGTTTTAATAAACATCTGTGAGAGTAAAGTTTTTTCTAAATTTCAATTATTTCCTTATGATAAAGTCCTCAAACTGGCATTTATCAGGGGGAAAAATAAACATTTTCAATTTTATTAACAGTTTTATACACAAATGCTAAATACATGCAACATACTTCAGTGCTACTTTTTCATGATAACTCCTTCTAACCAACACATTAGATATTTTAATAATAATAGAATTATAATTTAGATCGAGATGAAATATATACTGCTTAGCTAGTCACACAAATTTTACAAAAGACAAAACACCACAAACTCTCCTCCAAAGTGTTATGGACGTGAACTGTAGGCCAAAAGGTAATCCCACATAAAACCCTAAACCTTAAAAAAAAAATTCCTGGGATACCAAAAAATTCTTGGTACACAGTTTCTAAATGTAAACCCTAGGATAAATTATGTTCCTAATTTCTTACTCAAATGTGAATAATCTGAGGAATTAGGCATTAACCATACAACAAATCCTAACCCTTTCAATACCTCAGCTTAAAGTGAAGGAACCAGAATTATGAATACTTGGAGCAGGTCTAAGAGGAACATAAAATGTTTTCCATCTTTCCTTGGCTTGGCTTGAAGGAACGCATACCCACTAGACTAGGGAGCAGCACACCACAGGACTGCAACTTGTTTCTGTAAAGCCTCATTAGAACATTCATGTCAGCATGGTCTATGGCTGCTTTCACAGCAGAGCTGAACAGATCTGACAGGGATCATATGGCCCAAAAGGCTGAAAATATTTACTATCTGGCCTTCCGTAAAAGTCTGTCCATCCCTGCACTAGACTCGGGACAAAACTCATAGTCTTCATTCTGCTTGAAACACTCCACAGAGTTGTCCCCAGACCTCTCAACTAATTTCTCTAAGGATGTTATTTCCCAATTATTTTTTGAGTCCTATAGAGAGTGTCAAAGTCTATTTGCTTTTTTTTAAAGTTGTTCCATCATCAAGTAAGTTTGGGAAACATTGAGATAATAAAATTCAACACTTTTTTTTTTTAAGATATTTATTTGAGAGAGAGCAAGCTTGAGGGAGGAAGGGTCAGAGGGAGCAGACCACCCCCTCCCCCAACCACGGACCTGATCCTTGGACTCCAGTATCATGACCTGAGCCAAAGGTAGTTGTTCAACTAACTGAGGCACCCAAGCATCCCAAAATTTAACACTTTTCTTTCACGCAGGACTTTTTGGACTTTTACCACCATACATGAATCATGACTATTCAAGAGAGATATGGTTTGCACTAGAAAACACCATACAGAACTGGCAAAATGCCATTCTAGACCACTAACTCGCTTAGATCTTTGTATGTTAAAGATCAAACCTCTTCTGGAAAGCTGAGCATTTTTTTTTTTAAGATTTTATTTATTTATTTGACAGAGAGAGAGAGAGATCACAAGTAGGCAGAGAGGCAGGCAGAGAGAGGAGGAAGCAGGCTCACTGCTGAGCAGAGAGCCCAATGCGGGGCTTGATCCCAAGACCCTGAGATCATGACCTGAGCCGAAGGCAGAGGCTTAACCCACTGAGCCACCGAGGCGCCCCAAAGCTGAGCATTTTATCACCCACTAAGATACTATGTATGGAAGAGAGGGAGAGCACTTATTAACCACATAAGAACAGAAACTACAAGCAACTTAAGTACAAAATGCAGATCCAAAATAAATGTTCAATGACAAAGTTTGGGGGCGCCTGGGTGGCTCAGTCAATTAAGCATCTGCCTTTAGCTCAGGTCATGATCTCAGGGTCCTGGGATTGAGCCCCTTGCTGGGCTCCCTGCTCAGCAAGAAGTTTGCTTCCCTCTCCTTCTACCCTTCCCCTTACTCATGCTCATGCTCTTTCTCTCTCTAATAAATAAATAAAATCTTTTAAAAAAAAGTTTGCAAATCCCAAGAATTAAAAGTTTATTTCTTGGGGCGCCTGGGTGGCTCAGTGGGTTAAGCCTCTGCCTTCGGCTCAGGTCATGATCTCAGGGTCCTGGGATCAAGCCCCGCATCGGGCTCTCTGCTCTGAGGGGAGCCTGCTTCCTCCTCTCTCTCTGCCTCTCTGCCTACTTGTGATCTCTGTCAAATAAATAAATAAAATATTAAAAAAAAAAGTTTATTTCTTGATTCACAGACCTGTACTCCTGGGGATAAAAATACATTATATGTTTATTTAAATAAATAAATAAATAAATAAATAAATAAATATTTTAAAAAGTTTATTTCTTTAAAGTATATCATTCCTGGAAGCTGGTACAAAAGGATCTTCTACCATAATTAGAACTCTGAAAAATAATTTGGCCCACATAGCATGCCCAAAAGAGGTAAGTCTTCCTATACCAAAAAGGTGAGCAACCACATAAGGAACAACCTATTCACGAACTAGACCACCCACACACAGTAGTTGTTACGAGACCAGTGTTTCTGTTAATCAGCTATTCATGGAAACAAACGGATCCAGCCAACTTAAACATGAAATGACTTGTACCTAGTAATCAGGCAGTGAGAAAGAAGATGAAACAAAGAAAAACTATAACCAAAAATTATCATTTCTAGAGAAAAGGAAAAGCAAAAAGGGTAGAAAAATAAAACAGGAATGATGAAAACCTAAAACCAAATTAATTCATGGGTCATTGGTGACAGGGAAAAGAAGCTAGACTGCCAATTCCATTTCTGTTGACAAGTCTTTCTTTTTTGAAAACAGATCATCTGACAACTGACAGGGAAAAAGTGACACCTAGCAAATTCTATGACAGCAGAAGAAATGTGACAGACTCATCCAATAGTTCTACCCAGCTCAGGATCATTGGGAGCGGTAAGAATGCCTTTTCTGTCCTCACTGAAGTAGTAGCTGATTAAATGTTAAAATGGACAGTTTCAGGACATTCTTTGGATGATCCTAGACACACATAGCTTTTCTTTTCTTTTGAACTATTTCCTAAGGACTCAAAGATGATGAGAGTAAACTCTTGTTACCTACTGCCACAATGGTTCCAAAACGAGCTGCATGTAGTACTTTATACTGCCACCATCACTAAATAGCTCACAAACACTAGACAATACCATCTTTAGGACTACAAATGTCAAGTAGTATCTTAATAATTATAATATGCATTTTCACAGTATTTGTGAAGTTAATCTCCCCTTGCTTTTAAATGTGATTTTGCCCTAAAGAGGCAGCATATACTACAGAGGAAATACAGGATTTATAGTCAAATGAATGAGTTCAAATTCCAGCTCCTTCTTACTTTAGGGTTTAACTTTGGAGATTCAGTAAACCAAACCAACCCTTGTTATTACACCTTTCTTCTAGAAATGTGGAAATGACCATCATATAACTTTGTAAGGATTAAATAAGATGACATTTGTAAGGGTCCTTGCAATAAGGAGGATGACTCAATGAAAGCCAGTTCTCTTCTTGCTCAGTCTACCTGAATTTATGTCCTCTGTCAATATGCCATTTATAGGTAGTCAAGAGCATGGGCTTTTAAGTCAGACAAAAGTGGAAATTTGGGGGGCATCTAGGTAGTTCAGCCGTTAAGTGGTTGCCTTCAGCTCAGGTCATGATCCCAGAGTCCTGGGATTGAGTCCCACATCAGGCTCCCTCCTCGGTGGGAAGCCTGCTTCTCCCTCTCCCACTCCCCCTGCTTGTGTTCCCTCTCTCGCTGTGTGTCTCTCTGTCAAATAAATAAATAAAATCTTAAAAAAAAAAAAAAAGTGGAAATTTTTGCTCCACACATCTATTATAGTGTGGTATCAAATTATTTAATTTCATTTAGTTACTTTCCTTTGCCTCTGTTCCTAATCTACAAAATGGGGACAGTAACAGTACCTATCTTTAAAGGGCTATCATGGGAACTTGGTAAGAATACTGTAATATGCTTGAGCTCTGACACACAGTGATGAATGTTAGCAATCAATATTGTCGTTCTGTTATTAATTACAAGACACAAATTATTTCATCTGAGTCTCATAATTCTATGGATAAGACACCTTCATATAACAAATATTTATTCAGTACCTACTACATGCCAGGCGGATATTCCCAATTTTTAACAAAGAAACAAACCCTGAAAGGTTACTAGATTTGTCTGAAGGACCCAATAAATGGCAGAGACACTGTCCAAAGCCAGCTCCTCTCTGTCCGAGGCCACCCACTCTTTTTTTTTTAAGATTTTATTTATTTATTTGAAAGACAAAGAGCACAAGTAGGCAGAGAGGCAGGCAGAAAGAGAGGAGGAAGCAGGGTCCCTGCTGAGCAGAGAACCCGATGCAGGACTCGATCCCAGGACCATGGGATCATGACCTGAGCCAAAGGCAGAGGCTTTAACCCACTGAGCCACCCAGGCACCCCTAAGGCCACCACTCTTTAGGGTTGTTCTGTTTTGATCTCTTAAATATTTAACTCTTTAACCAATCTAAAACTTATTTTTTACCTTTTCTACTTTCGAAAGAATTCTTGACAGAAAAGATAGTCAAATAAATCTATTTTCCCTTCATCTGTTAGGAATTCATCCTCTGTCTCAAAAATCAAATACAATAAAATAAATAAATAAAAGAATTCATCATCTGTCTCAAACAGCACTTAAGCCTTCTTCTCCTGACATTCTGAACATTACAAAAAGGCCCTCCCCGTGATGCTTTTTGTGTTATCTGTAGGCTTCTATCTGCGTTGGGGCTTAAACCTTTCATTTTTACTTTTCTGTTACTGTCCATGATTAAATAGACTTTTTCCCAACTTCAGAATAATCAAAATTTTAGCTAATCAGAAAGTATACTACAGGGGCGCCTGGGTGGCTCAGTCATTAAGCATCTGCCTTTGGCTCAGGTCATGATCCCAGGGTCCTGGGGATCGAGCCCCACATCGGGCTCCCTGCTCAGCAGGGAGTCTGCTTCTCCCTCTCCCACTTTCCCTGCTGTGTTCCCTCTCTCACTGCCTCTGTCATTTAAATAAATAAAATCTTAAAAAAAAAAAAAAAAGCAAGCATCCTATATTGTTCACTAGCATTTCTTCATTCACTCACTCAGAATTTCAATTTGACTCACAGATCGAGTGCTGCCTTTCCTTTCAAGAGCTCAAGCTATCTTCAATGTCATAAAGTTTCTGAAGCCTTTTTCATAAAGTTTAGGATGAGGTGCCTTGCTGACTTAGTCTGCAGAGCATTCAACTCTTGATCTCAAGGTTGTAAATTACAGCCCCACGCTGGGTCCAAAGACTACTTAAAAATAAAATCTTAGGGAGGCCTAGGTCAGTTGGTTAAGCATCTGCCTTTGGCTCAGGGTCAAGTCCCACGTCAGGCTCCATGCTCTGCAGGAAGCCTGCTTCCTCCTCTGCCTGCCACTCCCCCTGCTTGTGCTCCCACTCTCTGACATATAAACACAAAAAATCTTTAAAAAAAAAAAACTTAAATAATTTTTTAAAAATATTTTATTTATTCACCTGAGGGAGAGAGAGAACATGAACAGGGAGGGGCGGAGGGGCAAAGGAGAGGGAGAAAGAATCTGAAGCAGACTCCACACTGAGCAGGGAGCCCACTTGGGGCTCGATCCCACAACCACGATATCATGACCTGAGCTGAAACTAAGAGTTGGACACTCAACCGACTATGCCACCCAGGTGCCCCGATTTATACATATATATTTTTTAAATAAAATCTTGGATGTCTGGGTGGCTCAACTGGTTAAACAACTGCCTTCAGCTCAGGTCATAGTCCCAGGGTTCTGGGATTGAGTACCGAGTTGGGCTCCCTGCTCAGAGGGGAAGCTGCTTCTCTCTTTGCTCCTCCCATCCCCTGCCGCGTGTGCGCACTCTCTCTCTAATAAATAAATAAAAAGAATCTTGAGCAAAAACACACAAACAAAAAGCTTGGGATAAATATCTATACCCAGAATTCTCTTACTTATGTATTACAAACTCTTTGATGAAAAGGTTGTTTTCTTCAAAGGTTCTTTTCACATATACATTACTGACCAGTTCTCCTGGTTGGTTATAACTAAATTCAAGAAGCAATTTATCTCTTTATTCTTAGATTTTATTTATTTGACAGACAGGAATCACAAGTAGGCAGAGAGGCAGACAGAGAGAGACGGAGGGGAAACAAGCTCCCCTCTGAGCAGAGAGCCCAAAGTGGGGCTCGATCCCAGGACCCTGAGATCATGACCCGAGCTGAAGGCAGAGGCCTTAACCCACTGAGCCACCCAGGTGCCCCAAGAAGCTAATTTATTTTAACTATAGAGTATAAACTGATGGTTACCAGAGGGGAGGTAAGTGGGCGATGGGTGAAATAGGAGATGGGGATTAAGGAGCACATTTGCTGTGATGAGCACTGGGTGATGTATGAATTGTTGAATCACTATACTGTACGCCTGAAACTAATATAACACTATAGGTTAACTATACTGGAATTTAAAATAAAAGAAGCAATTTCTACTTTTTCAGATCTTTCTTAAACATAAAAATGTCAGCATATACATTCATTTGTTCATTCATTCAATGAATTATATATATAGTGAGTATATACTAGGAATTGGACGTGATTCCAGGGATTTAGCAGTGAGAAAATAAAGCTGCTCTTGTGGAGCTCCCATATACTAGTAGAGAAGATAATTAACAAATTAAAACAGAACACAATGTCTGATAGTGTTAATATAAAGACAATAGCAATGACAGAAAATGATAGAAAATTGCATCATATTTTATATAAGATGCCCAGGAAAGATTTCTCAGAGGGAGGCATTTGAGGTGAGAAATGAATGACAAAAAAGAATAGGTCAAGAGAGGTTCTTAAAGGGGGGCATGTGGGAAAAGTGATATGGGCATGAGGAAGAACAAATAAAGTCCTAGGGCAAAAAAAAGTTTGATATGGCTAAATTTCACCATAATCTTTAAAGGTTATTAAATATTAATCACATTTAAAAATATACTTTCAGCAGAAAACAAGATATAATCACTATGGTTTATCTTGCCCTGTGACAATTTTTTTACTGTTTTATGAAAGCCATCACATATGTATACCTTCCTTCAGGCTAAATAAACAGTCTCACAGCAATGACGATGACAATCATGTCTCCCTCCTTCAGGTCTCACTTAAATTTATTACCTATACTTCACAGCTTTTCTGAGCGTTTAGGTGTTACACTCTGTTCAATTCACCGCTCCTCTCGGAGATTTCTCATAAATCAGATTCTAGCTGGTTTTTCTGCTTTGTCCTCTAGTTTTCTTCTGGGTCTGAAAGGCTGTTTGAGAGCCTTCCAATACCTGGGGTTAGTCATGTGAGTGCACAGTAATGTACCTCTGCCTAATTGAACTCCCAAAACTGTTAACCTTCCTGCTAAAACAAGGCTTTCTACAGTGTCCCCCCCCCTTCCCTTTGGTTGAAGGTCTTTAAAAAGGATATAGCTTTCACAACCAGCCAGACCTCTAACTTAAACTGATTCTCCAAGGTTTCTAGTATAAAAGACAAAGCTATATGAATTATTCTTCCAGTATTCTGCAGAGTCTCTGTCCCCCCCCACCCCCAACTTTCCACAAGAACTGTTGTCTAATGACCTTATCAATCCATAGCTTCCCAATACCCAGATGTTGACTCTAGCCTAAGAATTCTCACAGGTCCTTTTCTTTTATTAGGAAGTATCTCATAATTGGGGCGCCTGGGTGGCTCAGTGGGTTAAGCCACTGCCTTCGGCTCAGGTCATGATCCCAGGTCCTGGATTCGAGCCCCACATCGGGCTTTCTGCTCAGCAGGGAGCCTGCTTCCTCCTCTCTCTCTGCCTGCCTCTCTGCTTACTTGTGATTTCTCTCTGTCAAATAAATAAATAAAAAATCTTTAGGGGGGAGGGGGTTTGGAGAGGGGGGGTGGGGCTATGGACATTGGGGAGGGTATGTGCTATGGTGAGTGCTGTGAAGTGTGTAAACCTGGCGATTCACAGACCTGTACCCCTGGGGATAAAAATATATTATATGTTTATAAAAAATAAAATTTAATAAAAAAAAAATCTTTAAAAAAAAAAAGGAAGTATCTCATAATTTATTTAGGGAATCTAATGGTATTCTAAATGGTTAAATAGGAGACTGGGCCAATATATTCAAAATAATTTTTTCCCTTATTTTTTTATACTTTTTATCATAGAAATCTTCAAACACACAAAAAGTAGAGAACAGCAGAACATACTTCCACTTCCCAACACTACCTTGAACAATTATTATATGGCCAATCTAGTTTCATCTAAAACTGCCCCCACTTTCCACTCCTCACCAGTAGATGATCTCATTAAAACAAATGCCATATAATGCATTTTAAGAGGTTTCCAATCAGTGTAAGTTGTGATCCTAGACCTGGTATCCCAGTATCTTTCAAAGTCTTTTTTTTTTTTTTTTTTTTAAAGATTTTATTTATTGGGGCGCCTGGGTGGCTCGGTGGTTTAAGCCTCTGCCTTTGGTTCAGGTCGTGATCTCAGGGTCCTGAGATCAAGCCCCGCCTCGGGCTCTCTGCTCAATAGGTAGCCTGCTTCCCCCTCTCTCTCTGCCTGCCTCTCTGCCTACTTGCCTATCTCTCTCTTTCTCTCTGTCAAATAAATAAATAAATAAATAAATAAATAAATAAATAAATAAATAAATAAA